>NC_137623.1:1394140-1466640 GCF_963280865.1 Gymnoscopelus braueri
TCTCTCGACCATCTCTGTCCCCTCACCACCAGGCCTGCACGCCAAACTCCACCTGCCCCCTGGTTGTCGGACTCAGTGCGAGACGGAGCCTGAGAGCGGCTGAGCGCAAATGGAGAAATGGCAACCTCCTAGAGGACCTTCTCACCTTCCAATCTCTCATTTCTACTTTTTCCTCCTCTCTATCAGCTGCTAAAGCTGCTTTTTTCTGCACTAAAATTCAGGCTTCTGCTTCCAACCCTAAAAAACTCTTTGAAACTTTCTCCTCTCTCCTGCAACCACCACCCCCTCCTCCCTCCTCGTCCCTCCTCCCCGACGATTTCGCCAACTTCTTTGACAAGAAGGTGAACGATATCCGATCCTCCTTCCCTCCTCCCCCGGCTGGTGCCCTGCGCACTACCCACACCCGTCTGCCTGCCACCCCCCCCCCCCCCTCTACCTTCATCTACTCCTCTCCCCCCCCATCCCCTCTCTATCCCACTTCTCTCCCCTCTCCCCTAACGAGGTCCTTCTCCTTATTACCTCTAGTCGCCCCACCTCATGCTCTCTGGACCCGGTCCCATCCACTCTGTTGCAGTCTATTGCACCTGAACTTCTTCCCTTCTTAACCCACCTTATTAACACCTCTCTGACATCTGGCTACTTTCCCTCTACTTTCAAGACTGCCAGAGTCACCCCCCTCCTGAAGAAACCGACACTTGACCCCTCTGAGATCAAGAACTACAGACCGGTTTCCCTTCTATCCTTCCTATCTAAAACTCTCGAACGTGCTGTCTTTAAACAACTGTCCTCCTATCTCCACCAGAACAACCTCCTGGACTCCAACCAGTCTGGGTTCAAAGTGGGTCACTCGACAGAGACTGCCCTCCTGGCAGTGACGGAGTCGCTCCATGCCGCTAGAGCGAACTCTCTCTCCTCCGTTCTGATACTCCTGGACCTGTCTGCAGCGTTCAACACGGTGAACCATCAGATCCTCCTCTCCACCCTCGAGGGGATGGGTGTCTCAGGCTCTGCACTCTCCCTGTTTGCATCCTACCTGACGGGTCGCTCCTACCAGGTGATGCTGAGAGGGTCTGTGTCAGAACCACACAGGCTCACAACTGGGGTTCCCCAAGGCTCGGTTCTGGGTCCTCTTCTTTTCTCTCTCTACACTACATCTCTGGGTGCTGTCATCCACTCCCATGGCTTTTCCTACTACTGCTATGCCGATGACACCCAGCTAATCCTCTCATTCCCCCCCTCTGATACCCAGGTGGAGACACGCATTGCTGCTTGTCTGGCTGACATCTCGGAGTGGATGTCGACAAACCACCTGAAGCTCAACCTGGACAAGACCGAGCTGATGTTCCTCCCGGGGAAGGGCTGTCCGCACCGAGACATGGCCATCACCATTGATAATGCTGTGGTGACCTCAACTCGGACTGCGAAGAATCTGGGTGTGACCCTGGACGATCAACTGAAGTTCTCGGCAAACATCGCATCAGTGACGAGGTCCTGCAGATTCCTGCTCTACAACATCAGGAGGATTCGCCCCTTCCTCACGGAGAAGGCAGCCCAGGTGCTCATCCAGGCTCTCGTCATCTCCCGCCTGGACCACTGCAACTCCCTCCTTGCTGGTGCTCCGGCATCTGCCATCAAACCTCTGGAGCTTGTTCAGAAAGCTGCGGCTCGCCTGGTGTTCAACCGCCCCAAGTTCTCCCACACAACCATCCTCCTCCGCTCTCTACACTGGCTCCCCGTAGCGGCTCGCATCCAGTTCAAAACCCTGGTGCTAGCCTATAGGGCAGTGAAAGGAACAGCTCCTTCCTACCTCCGGGCTATGGTCGATGCCTACACTCCTGCCCGACCACTTCGGTCTGCCACCTCGGGGCGACTGATTGCCTCGTCACTCAAGGGTCCTTCTGGTCGATCCACACGGTCACGACTCTTTTCTGTTCTGGCCCCACAGTGGTGGAATGAACTTCCCACTGATGTTAGGACAGCAGAGTCACTGCCCATATTTCGCCGCAGGCTTAAAACTCACCTCTTCAGGAAACACTACCCTTCCTCTCTGCCTGACCTACTTGTTGTTAACTAGTTGTACGAACGCTTGTTTTCTATTGCTGTATTGTTTATTGGATTATTGGATTGTTTATTGGATCTTGTTTAGTCGATACACTTATTTGTTTTAGCTCATGCTAATTTGATTTAGCTATTTTGTCTCATCTGTTTAAGGAAATAGGTAGCTGATATATTGCACTTTTACCTTAGCGCTAGGTATACTCTTGGTTGCTTGTTTTTGCAGAAAATGCACTAAAGACTTCTGGTGATTAGTAGTTTTCGTTCCCTACCTATGTTGAATACACTTATTGTAAGTCGCTTTGGATAAAAGCGTCTGCTAAATGACTGTAATGTAATGTAATGTAGAACCATTGGACAGCCTGTCTGTCTCTCCTAGCTCTTCATTAGAACCATTGGACAGCCTGTCTGTCTCTCCTAGCTCTTCATTAGAACCATTGGACAGCCTGTCTGTCTCTCCTAGCTCTTCATTAGAACCATTGGACAGCCTGTCTGTCTCTCCTAGCTCTTCATTAGAACCATTGGACAGCCTGTCTGTCTCTCCTATAGCTCCTTCTCCTCCAGATCATTCTCCACAGGATGGAATCACCAGCAACAACTAACTGCTGGTCTCGGCTGGCAGCACTCTGAACCATATTTCCTGAGGGTCCTTGGAGAAAAAAGGCTTTTAAAGGCTTTGTAAAGCCTGGTTTGATGCAGGTACATCAGTCAAGTTCTCCCTCTCTGTACACCGTTAGAGATTTAAGGCGCGGGTTGATTTGCCGGCTCTGCCTCTGTGCTTTTTCTGCCGCCTTCTGAAAAATGCAAAAACAAAAATGGGAAAATGGCCTCATTAGTTTGTCCCGGGAAAGCAGCGGTGGTCGTGTGTGAGTGTCGGGCGCCACGCTGCTGAGAGCGTTGGAGGCTCGGCGTATGGCGGTGTTTAATGATATGCCACCATGCCATTGGGCGTTTGGTCAAACCTTTGGACTGAACAATGACATGGAAACAATGCTCCCAACCGGAAACAAGTAGTAGAGCGGATAAAAGCAATATTTAGGGAGAATCGTTCACTTGGTGATACAAGCGTGAAACTTGGTACAGATCATCTTTAGAGGTCATTTATCGATTTTTTTAATCGAGCCACTTGAAAATCAAAGATGGCGGCCATTTTTCAAGATGGCCGACATCTTAGTGGGCAGTTAAGTGATATGATGGTTTATTTGGTGATACAAGCATGAAAATTGGCATGAGCAGTCTCTGTGGGTCACTTGACAATAGGCCACCCACAGCTACTTGAAATTTCAAGATGGCGGCCATTTTTCAAGATGGCCAACACTTTAGTGGAGCAATTAAGTTATATAATGGTTTATTTGGTGATACAAGCATGAACATTGGCATGAGCAGTCTCTGTGGGTCACTTGACAATAGGCCACCCACAGCTACTTGAAATTTCAAGATGGCGGCCATTTTTCAAGATGGCCAACACTTTAGTGGAGCAATTAAGTTATATAATGGTTTATTTGGTGATACAAGCATTACATTTGGCATGAGCAGTCTCTAAGGGTTGCTTGACAAGAAAACACTCCCAGCCACTTTACATTTCTATTTTCAAGATGGCCGCCCCCTGGATCCTCAAAAGATACATTTTCTCATAGAAATTTATGTTTTTTTTTCTTTAAGGACGATTATACGATTATTATTATTATGCTAAAGAACAACTTTTAACACATCACAATATAGTTGTGTTGATTTGTTGATCATAGATAGATTAGATAAGAGTGAATATCTGCACTACCAGGGCACACTGGTGATATATCACTGCTGTTAAACTCAGAGTGGGGTTCAATGTCAGCTAATTGAAAGTTGGTATCCCAAATGCTGTCTAATTTACCCCAAAACAGTTAGATAGCCGCACCTGAATTGACAGGTTGTGCCAGCACGGGAGAGCCGAGCCAAGGTTAATGGGGTTTTAGTTAACCGGATGGTGTACAGATCGCTCAGGATTTAAATGGCATTGGATGAACGATCGAACTAAGTGTAGGGTTAAGGCACGAACTTAGTTGTATCCCATACATCAAAGTGCTTGGTAAAAGGTGGTAAAAGGATAAACCCTCTGCCTCTGCCTATGCTGCAGACATGGCAGAAGCCATCATAACAGTTGTGAAAACTAACTGGGACAGATGTTTAATTTGTCAGCAGGTCACCAAGGAAAAACTCATTCAGCCGAGTTTATTCAACAGAGAGCACGATCGTACTGGTTATGATACCATTGCAAGAAATGTTCCATTATTTCATAAGATCAATGCTCTGCCTATCTTACTTAGTCCAACCCGACTAGATGAAGGTGATGGCATAGAAAGCACATCGACAAGAAACAGAGCAAAATATAATTCAAGCTGTAAACTTAGGTTCAACAACACAGAGCTGGAAAGGGCCCAAAAGAGAGCATCTACATCTGCTGAAGACACTGAAGATACCAAAGATATCCATGTCAAGAGGCCAAGAAGATCTAATGTATGACCGGTCCAGCGATGTCACAACTGTGAACGAGGCCAGGCTTGATCTCTTTGCCAGAAAGCAAAGACAATATGACTTGATCCCACCAACTCAAGCAGCACTCAAAGAGCATGCCAAACATGCTTCTTATGAGGCTGGATACGTGTGGGGACAGGCATTGAAGCGACATCCACAAATGCAGAGCCCATCTGACTGGGGATGGGTGGAACAGGACGAGAAGTGGAAAGTCTTCTGGACTCCACTTCCACCTATTGCGGAGAGTTGTTGGGAGTTGACCAAATGTGGGTGCTCCAAGGCATGTACTGGAAGGTGTAACTGCTTCAGATATGGACTCAGTTTCACATGCCTATGTAGTTGCCCCTGCTAGAACCTATTTGCATGTTTATTTTGCCAGAGTTATTCCCTGTTGTCCTCTGTGTTTTCAAGTGGAGGCCTATGGCTCGGCTTCCCCTCGTCACATCGACGCATCATGTTTTACTTTTTATCTAGTCTATTACTGTGTAATTTTCAGTTGTTACTTTGTAACATTGCTTCCACTGCCTTCCACTGCCATATCTAACAGTGAAGCACATTTTCAGTTTAGTTCCTTAGTATCGTTTGTCATGGTTCCGTGGCTATTGCCATTCAGTATTAGCCATTACTCATAATTTTGGAGCACTGTCCGTTCAGCACCACAACTGTGCTTATCAGCACCACAACTGTGCTAATTTATTCATCTTATTTTTTGTTTCCCCACCCCTTAGTATTTTAGTTAGTAGTTTAAAAAAAACAATATATATATATATATATATATATATATATATATATATATATATATATATATATATATATATCCTCCCTTGTGACTGTTACCTTGTCGTGGTAAGGGAGCTTGTTTAGGCCTACCTCAGTGAACCCTGAGAGCTATGCCGGTGGGAGGCAACTCCTGACAGGTCTTACCAAACTGGACAGGTCGTGGGCGAGGAGTCAGACAAAACACAGTCAAACAAAACACAGTCAAACAACCTCTCTTGACAGAGCTTTTTGAGGAACCCAATACATTTCTATGAGAAAAGGTATCATTTAAAGATTGACATCTTGAAATTTCAAGTGGCTGTGGGCGGTTTCTTGTCAAATGACCTTTTGAGACGGCTCATGGCAATTTTCATGCTTGTATCACCAACTAAATGATTTCTTAAGCTTAACTAGTCCACTAAGGTGGTGGCCATCTTGAAAAATGGCCGCCATCTTGACATTTCAAGTAGCTGTGGGTGGCTTATTGTCAAGTGACCCACAGAGACTGCTCATGCCAATTTTCATGCTTGTATCACCAAATGAACCATTATATAACTTAAATGCTCCACTAAAGTGTTGGCCATCTTGAAAAATGGCCGCCATCTTGAAATTTCAAGTAGCTGTGGGTGGCGTATTGTCAAGTGACCCACAGAGACTGCTCATGCCAATTTTCATGCTTGTATCACCAAATAAACCATCATATCACTTAACTGCCCACTAAGGTATCGGCCATCTTGAAAAATGGCCGCCATCTTGGATTTTTGAGTGGCTCGATTAAAAAAGTCAAAGAGTTGACCTAAAGGAATGTTCATGCCAATTTTCACGCTTGTATCACAAAGTGAACGATTGTTCCTACTATCCGCTCTACTAAAGGGATGAAGGAACAGAGGGAATGATGGACGAAGAGAGAGAAAGAGAGGCAGAGACACAGCATTGTATGGTTCTCCGTTGTGGTATTTTGTTTCTCATTTACTTGTGTTTCCAGTGTGCTGAATATAAATGGAGTGTGGAGCATTCCGGTATTGATCACAGCATTTGTTGTAACAATAAGTAAGTTGACAGTCATTTTGAGGGTCAGTAATGCACAGAGCTTTCCCTCAATCATTTAGTTGGGAGGTCCAAACGAGAGATGAACAGAGTAGAACAAAACTACAAATAAGGCAAAGAGTTTCAAATGCAGGGTGAGAGTCAAAGCAGAGAGAGTTGCAGGTAAAGAGTTGTTTAAATGAAGGGTGAGAGAGTCAAAGCAGAGAGAGTTACAGGTAAAGAGTTGTTTAAATGAAGGGTGAGAGAGTCAAAGCAGAGAGAGTTACAGGTAAAGAGTTGTTTAAATGAAGGGTGAGAGAGTCAAAGCAGAGAGAGTTACAGGTAAAGAGTTGTTTAAATGAAGGGTGAGAGAGTCAAAGCAGAGAGAGTTACAGGTAAAGAGTTGTTTAAATGAAGGGTGAGAGAGTCAAAGCAGAGAGAGTTACAGGTAAAGAGTTGTTTAAATGAAGGGTGAGAGAGTCAAAGCAGAGAGAGTTATAGGTAAAGAATTGTTTAAATGAAGGGTGAGAGAGTCAAAGCAGAGAGAGTTACAGGTAAAGAGTTGTTTAAATGAAGGGTGAGAGAGTCAAAGCAGAGAGAGTTACAGGTAAAGAGTTGTTTAAATGAAGGGTGAGAGAGTCAAAGCAGAGAGAGTTACAGGTAAAGAGTTGTTTAAATGAAGGGTGAGAGAGAAAAATGGGAAAATGGCCTCATTAGTTTGTCCCGGGAAAGCAGCGGTGGTCGTGTGTGAGTGTCGGGCGCCACGCTGCTGAGAGCGTTGGAGGCTCGGCGTATGGCGGTGTTTAATGATATGCCACCATGCCATTGGGCGTTTGGTCAAACCTTTGGACTGAACAATGACATGGAAACAATGCTCCCAACCGGAAACAAGTAGTAGAGCGGATAAAAGCAATATTTAGGGAGAATCGTTCACTTGGTGATACAAGCGTGAAACTTGGTACAGATCATCTTTAGAGGTCATTTATCGATTTTTTTAATCGAGCCACTTGAAAATCAAAGATGGCGGCCATTTTTCAAGATGGCCGACATCTTAGTGGGCAGTTAAGTGATATGATGGTTTATTTGGTGATACAAGCATGAAAATTGGCATGAGCAGTCTCTGTGGGTCACTTGACAATAGGCCACCCACAGCTACTTGAAATTTCAAGATGGCGGCCATTTTTCAAGATGGCCAACACTTTAGTGGAGCAATTAAGTTATATAATGGTTTATTTGGTGATACAAGCATGAACATTGGCATGAGCAGTCTCTGTGGGTCACTTGACAATAGGCCACCCACAGCTACTTGAAATTTCAAGATGGCGGCCATTTTTCAAGATGGCCAACACTTTAGTGGAGCAATTAAGTTATATAATGGTTTATTTGGTGATACAAGCATTACATTTGGCATGAGCAGTCTCTAAGGGTTGCTTGACAAGAAAACACTCCCAGCCACTTTACATTTCTATTTTCAAGATGGCCGCCCCCTGGATCCTCAAAAGATACATTTTCTCATAGAAATTTATGTTTTTTTTTCTTTAAGGACGATTATACGATTATTATTATTATGCTAAAGAACAACTTTTAACACATCACAATATAGTTGTGTTGATTTGTTGATCATAGATAGATTAGATAAGAGTGAATATCTGCACTACCAGGGCACACTGGTGATATATCACTGCTGTTAAACTCAGAGTGGGGTTCAATGTCAGCTAATTGAAAGTTGGTATCCCAAATGCTGTCTAATTTACCCCAAAACAGTTAGATAGCCGCACCTGAATTGACAGGTTGTGCCAGCACGGGAGAGCCGAGCCAAGGTTAATGGGGTTTTAGTTAACCGGATGGTGTACAGATCGCTCAGGATTTAAATGGCATTGGATGAACGATCGAACTAAGTGTAGGGTTAAGGCACGAACTTAGTTGTATCCCATACATCAAAGTGCTTGGTAAAAGGTGGTAAAAGGATAAACCCTCTGCCTCTGCCTATGCTGCAGACATGGCAGAAGCCATCATAACAGTTGTGAAAACTAACTGGGACAGATGTTTAATTTGTCAGCAGGTCACCAAGGAAAAACTCATTCAGCCGAGTTTATTCAACAGAGAGCACGATCGTACTGGTTATGATACCATTGCAAGAAATGTTCCATTATTTCATAAGATCAATGCTCTGCCTATCTTACTTAGTCCAACCCGACTAGATGAAGGTGATGGCATAGAAAGCACATCGACAAGAAACAGAGCAAAATATAATTCAAGCTGTAAACTTAGGTTCAACAACACAGAGCTGGAAAGGGCCCAAAAGAGAGCATCTACATCTGCTGAAGACACTGAAGATACCAAAGATATCCATGTCAAGAGGCCAAGAAGATCTAATGTATGACCGGTCCAGCGATGTCACAACTGTGAACGAGGCCAGGCTTGATCTCTTTGCCAGAAAGCAAAGACAATATGACTTGATCCCACCAACTCAAGCAGCACTCAAAGAGCATGCCAAACATGCTTCTTATGAGGCTGGATACGTGTGGGGACAGGCATTGAAGCGACATCCACAAATGCAGAGCCCATCTGACTGGGGATGGGTGGAACAGGACGAGAAGTGGAAAGTCTTCTGGACTCCACTTCCACCTATTGCGGAGAGTTGTTGGGAGTTGACCAAATGTGGGTGCTCCAAGGCATGTACTGGAAGGTGTAACTGCTTCAGATATGGACTCAGTTTCACATGCCTATGTAGTTGCCCCTGCTAGAACCTATTTGCATGTTTATTTTGCCAGAGTTATTCCCTGTTGTCCTCTGTGTTTTCAAGTGGAGGCCTATGGCTCGGCTTCCCCTCGTCACATCGACGCATCATGTTTTACTTTTTATCTAGTCTATTACTGTGTAATTTTCAGTTGTTACTTTGTAACATTGCTTCCACTGCCTTCCACTGCCATATCTAACAGTGAAGCACATTTTCAGTTTAGTTCCTTAGTATCGTTTGTCATGGTTCCGTGGCTATTGCCATTCAGTATTAGCCATTACTCATAATTTTGGAGCACTGTCCGTTCAGCACCACAACTGTGCTTATCAGCACCACAACTGTGCTAATTTATTCATCTTATTTTTTGTTTCCCCACCCCTTAGTATTTTAGTTAGTAGTTTAAAAAAAACAATATATATATATATATATATATATATATATATATATATATATATATATATATATCCTCCCTTGTGACTGTTACCTTGTCGTGGTAAGGGAGCTTGTTTAGGCCTACCTCAGTGAACCCTGAGAGCTATGCCGGTGGGAGGCAACTCCTGACAGGTCTTACCAAACTGGACAGGTCGTGGGCGAGGAGTCAGACAAAACACAGTCAAACAAAACACAGTCAAACAACCTCTCTTGACAGAGCTTTTTGAGGAACCCAATACATTTCTATGAGAAAAGGTATCATTTAAAGATTGACATCTTGAAATTTCAAGTGGCTGTGGGCGGTTTCTTGTCAAATGACCTTTTGAGACGGCTCATGGCAATTTTCATGCTTGTATCACCAACTAAATGATTTCTTAAGCTTAACTAGTCCACTAAGGTGGTGGCCATCTTGAAAAATGGCCGCCATCTTGACATTTCAAGTAGCTGTGGGTGGCTTATTGTCAAGTGACCCACAGAGACTGCTCATGCCAATTTTCATGCTTGTATCACCAAATGAACCATTATATAACTTAAATGCTCCACTAAAGTGTTGGCCATCTTGAAAAATGGCCGCCATCTTGAAATTTCAAGTAGCTGTGGGTGGCGTATTGTCAAGTGACCCACAGAGACTGCTCATGCCAATTTTCATGCTTGTATCACCAAATAAACCATCATATCACTTAACTGCCCACTAAGGTATCGGCCATCTTGAAAAATGGCCGCCATCTTGGATTTTTGAGTGGCTCGATTAAAAAAGTCAAAGAGTTGACCTAAAGGAATGTTCATGCCAATTTTCACGCTTGTATCACAAAGTGAACGATTGTTCCTACTATCCGCTCTACTAAAGGGATGAAGGAACAGAGGGAATGATGGACGAAGAGAGAGAAAGAGAGGCAGAGACGCAGCATTGTATGGTTCTCCGTTGTGGTATTTTGTTTCTCATTTACTTGTGTTTCCAGTGTGCTGAATATAAATGGAGTGTGGAGCATTCCGGTATTGATCACAGCATTTGTTGTAACAATAAGTAAGTTGACAGTCATTTTGAGGGTCAGTAATGCACAGAGCTTTCCCTCAATCATTTAGTTGGGAGGTCCAAACGAGAGATGAACAGAGTAGAACAAAACTACAAATAAGGCAAAGAGTTTCAAATGCAGGGTGAGAGTCAAAGCAGAGAGAGTTGCAGGTAAAGAGTTGTTTAAATGAAGGGTGAGAGAGTCAAAGCAGAGAGAGTTACAGGTAAAGAGTTGTTTAAATGAAGGGTGAGAGAGTCAAAGCAGAGAGAGTTACAGGTAAAGAGTTGTTTAAATGAAGGGTGAGAGAGTCAAAGCAGAGAGAGTTACAGGTAAAGAGTTGTTTAAATGAAGGGTGAGAGAGTCAAAGCAGAGAGAGTTACAGGTAAAGAGTTGTTTAAATGAAGGGTGAGAGAGTCAAAGCAGAGAGAGTTACAGGTAAAGAGTTGTTTAAATGAAGGGTGAGAGAGTCAAAGCAGAGAGAGTTATAGGTAAAGAATTGTTTAAATGAAGGGTGAGAGAGTCAAAGCAGAGAGAGTTACAGGTAAAGAGTTGTTTAAATGAAGGGTGAGAGAGTCAAAGCAGAGAGAGTTACAGGTAAAGAGTTGTTTAAATGAAGGGTGAGAGAGTCAAAGCAGAGAGAGTTACAGGTAAAGAGTTGTTTAAATGAAGGGTGAGAGAGTCAGAGCAGAGAGAGTTGCAGGTAAAGAGTTGTTTAAATGAAGGGTGAGAGAGTCAAAGCAGAGAGAGTTACAGGTAAAGAGTTGTTTAAATGAAGGGTGAGAGAGTCAAAGCAGAGAGAGTTACAGGTAAAGAGTTGTTTAAATGAAGGGTGAGAGAGTCAAAGCAGAGAGAGTTACAGGTAAAGAGTTGTTTAAATGAAGGGTGAGAGAGTCAAAGCAGAGAGAGTTACAGGTAAAGAGTTGTTTAAATGAAGGGTGAGAGAGTCAAAGCAGAGAGAGTTATAGGTAAAGAATTGTTTAAATGAAGGGTGAGAGAGTCAAAGCAGAGAGAGTTACAGGTAAAGAGTTGTTTAAATGAAGGGTGAGAGAGTCAGAGCAGAGAGAGTTACAGGTAAAGAGTTGTTTAAATGAAGGGTGAGAGAGTCAAAGCAGAGAGAGTTACAGGTAAAGAGTTGTTTAAATGAAGGGTGAGAGAGTCAAAGCAGAGAGAGTTACAGGTAAAGAGTTGTTTAAATGAAGGGTGAGAGAGTCAAAGCAGAGAGAGTTACAGGTAAAGAGTTGTTTAAATGAAGGGTGAGAGAGTCAAAGCAGAGAGAGTTATAGGTAAAGAATTGTTTAAATGAAGGGTGAGAGAGTCAAAGCAGAGAGAGTTACAGGTAAAGAGTTGTTTAAATGAAGGGTGAGAGAGTCAGAGCAGAGAGAGTTGCAGATAAAGATGTAGATTCTAACTTAATGGACTAGAGCTTCACTGGAGGCGGGAGGATGCAGGGGAATTATTACATCCATTAGGATGCACAGAGTAGCACGTGTGTGTGTGTGTGTGTGTGTGTGTGTGTGTGTTTATGCGCGCGTGCCAGGGGCGTCAATCTGTCTTGAGGCTGGAGGGGGTCCCTCGCGCGCGAAGTGTGCATGAGGGAAGCGCGCGTGCGCAATTTTTTTTGGTTATATGGCGGATTCGGGAGGTTTCTTTCTTGGATTTTGGTTACTTTATTTCGGTTTTAGGGTTAGGTTAGGGTTATGTTATTTTGCCTAATTTTACTGATTTAATATCAAAATACTATTTTAACATTCATTTTTTATTATTCTAAATGACTAGGGGATGAGTAGCCCTGATCACCTCAAGGCAAAACACAGGCCGAGGCACAGCCAACTGCCAAATAGGAGTAATATACATTTTATTTTACCCACCACTGGCTGTTTCAAATAATGAGCAGAGCAGAGGAATTGAGCATCAACCATCTACGATTATCAATCCCGTGGTCGTTAGTTTGAGTCAGCGGGGGTCTATCACTTTCTGTTTCTTTTTCCTCGGTAGCTTTCACTGTTTAAAAATACTTGCTTAAATATGCACACTTTGCAGCTAGCACAGATATCTCTTGTATCCTCTCATTATGTTGTTGAGCTCCTGATTATTTTCTTCCCCAAATTCGACTTGTAAACAAGCCGGTGAAACCACATGTTGCTGCGTGGTCGGAATAGAATACAAGAACGCTCGTCCCAAAACACACTCGCCCCGGGTATATCCGGCGGCCTCGGTCGGAGAAAAAAATAGGGGCGAGTGTGTTTTGGGGCGAGTGTTTTTTCCCCGTGCAGTGAAGGAAGGCGGTGCTGCGGACCAAACCATTTTGGGATTTACACGGGGGGGGGGGTCAAATAAATCCTTTAAAATACATCGTGTTTATGAGTGCAGTGCATGATTTCAAAAGTGGGTTCAGATTCTATTAAATAAGTATTTATTATTCTAAATTACTTGGGGGGGGTCTGGGGGGATCCAATCTGACTTGGGGGGCTCCAATCTGAAGCTAGGGGGGGACGAAACCCCACCGTCCCCCCCGGGATTGACGCGCATGGCGCGTGCGTGCGTGCGTGTGTGTGTGTGCATGTGCATGCGTGTTGTGGGGTGTCGCTAGGCAACCGCCTGCCAGGTAAGCACCTCAACGGGGAGAGTCAGTGGGGTAGAGGCGGTGCGCGGCCAGCCAGGCCCCGCCCCCAGCTGGGCTGCGTCATCGACGGGCGTTACTGCCCGTCTATCTGTGGAATCAACCTGAAGCCAGACTGCATTACAATCAGCGGTGCAAAAACTAATTGATAAAATGGCACGGGACCCAGTGGCCTTACGGGCACCGGGCGACGTACTTACCAAACTGTCCCCCGATGACGTCATCGAAGCCTACCTAGAAGCATTCGAGCGCACCGCCGCCCGGGAAAGGTGGCCCGTGGCCGACTGGGTCTCCCTCCTCGCGCCGTTCCTGACCGGCGAAGCCCAGCGAACATGCCGGGACCTGACGATGGCCGACGCCCGGGATTTCCCCAAATTAAAGGCCGCAATCTTGGCCACGGGCCCAGAAATATCACAACTGGGCCTACCAAGTGGCCCAGTCTCCGAGGCCGCAGGTAGCCGCCCTGCTGAGGGTGGCGCACAGTTGGCTGACCACCGGGGGAGATCCCCCCGCCATTGCCGCCTGATGCACGGAAGTACGCCTCGCAAGTCAGCCCCAGCTCCCTGGAAGAACTGGTGGCGCTGTTAGAAAACCACCAGGTTAGCGTGGAGATGCTAAAAACTACCAAGGTGGACGCGCCGCGCGGCGGTCCCGAGGAGCGCACCGGCCGTGAGCAGAAGAGGACGCCGCCGCCCAACCGCTCCCCTCCACGACGGAGGAACTCGGCCTCCGACCGGCCTGGTCGAGGCCTACCGACCAGGCACTGCTATGTATGCGGCAAGCAGGACCACCTCGCTCGGAGCTGCCCGGACCTGTGGGACCGAGACGTCGCCATGCCCACCGCCTCCAGAGCCGATGGGGCGCGGGCCTGTCTCCACTCGGGAAGCAGCTCGAGGCGCCACACCTCCCTGCCAGTGAAGGTGGAAGGGACCGACACGCACACTCTCCTGGATTCGGGGAGTGCCGTCACCCTGGTCCATGCCGCCCCGGCAGGGCCGCTGGAGAAGGCCACCGTCCCAGTCACGTGTGTTCACGGCGACCTGCGGCACTACCCGGTTAGCCACATCCACATCCAGACGCCCCGGGGGAACGCGGTGGTGCCAGCGGGGGTCGTGCCGAACCTCCCCATACCCCTCCTGATTGGCTCGGACTGTCTACTCTTCGCCCGGTACTGGGAGCCCGGTCTGACGCGACCGCCACTCCGCAGTCGGCACCGATGACCCCCCCCCCCCCCGGCTCAGGCCGACCGAGCCCCGCCCGGCCTGCCCTGCCTTCGGAGCCCCCAGCGACACCTCCCCCAGCGGCAACTCCACAGAAGGAGACGCAACCGCCGGCGAGGAGGAAAGGGAGCCCCACGCCTGGCGGAGACCACGCCAGAGCCAGACGCCGACGCCGACCCGTTCGCGGAGTTCCCACTCCCCGAAGCAACCGGCTCGTCCCGAGGAGGAGAGTTCACCTGCGTCACCCAGCTGTGGAGCGCACAAACAAACCAAAAGCACCGTCTCTGCCTCAGTATGGCCTGACTCTCCACGCTGACCAGACAGGTGCACAGGCGGTAAGCGAACCCCCACTTATTCTCCTCCTCATTACCTGGTGTTATGTAACTCGGAGTCTAATGGTTATATGTTTCTGTTGTAGGCAACCTAGGACCCGACGTATTAACGGACCGTTCATGGACTGGAAACCCACGCAGAGCGCGTGAGGGGAATACGCATGGACGATTAATGACACTGAGCCCTGAGGGGTGAAAGTTTGCTTTATTGTGGTTTATGATTTGAAACGTATAAACAAACGGCACCAGGGGTTTCCCCCCTGTGGAGGTGCCATTACTTCCTGAATAAAACGCCCTGTGAGGCCTTCGCAAATACTGTCTCCGAGTGTTGGTTTGGTTCAGTCTTCAAAGTGTGAACAGCGGTACACCAGTATTGATGGTGTGTAGTGTGCTGTTGTGGGCGCGTTTCTTGCACGATTCCTGCTGTAACACTCTTGACCTTGAGTGTCAGTGGAGACACTTATCTACTTCTACTGCTGTCTTCTATCCCCTCCTCTCCATATCTCTCTGTTTTTCATCATTGCTCCTCTTTCCTTCCACTCAAGGAAGAAGGTCAGAGCCATTTCAATATGTGTGTGTGTGTGTGTGTGTGTGTGTGTGTGTGTGTGTGTGTGTGTGTGTGTGTGTGTGTGTGTGTGTGTGTGTGTGTGTGTGTGTGTGTGTGTGTGTGTGTGTTCCTCTGTGTTCCATCATGTGTGTCAAATGCCATCCTCAGAATGTTAATTACATTGAAGCGTCCATGTGGTCAAATTATATGTATAAAGTATGGTAATGGAAAGTGTGTGTGTGTGTGTGTGTGTGTGTGTGTGTGTGTGTGTGTGTGTGTGGTGTTTGTGTGTGTTTGTGTGTGGGGGGGGGGGTAATTTAGCAGAACACCTGGCCTTTTTTTCTGATATCTACACACACACACACAAACGCACACATGCACACACAACCAATAGTCCTGAAGGTCATTCTGGAGCCGTGTGGAACTCCATATTTGGGCAAGACTGACGTCATAGTTAATGAGGTCAGATTTCAGTCAGCTTGACTTAAAAGCTGAAAATCACTGGTTGAAGACACCCCAGAACCACTATACACTATTTACAGTGAAGGGTGGACTGTGAGGACAGCTGTGGCTCAGCTGGAGAAGACACTCAGTCAAGAGATGGAGAGGAACCTGTGTGACGTTGATCTCAGGAGGATCCAGCAATATTCAGTGGATGTGACTCTGGACCCTGATACAGCACGTCCCGCCCTCATCCTGTCTGAGGATGGAAAACAAGTGAGTGATGGAAACAACCATATGGATGTCCCAGACAACACAGAGAGATTCTATCCATGTGTCTTTGTCTTAGGAAAACAAAGCTTCTCCTCAGGAAGGTTTTACTATGAGGTTCAGGTTAAAGGGACTGACTGGGATCTAGGAGTGGCCAGAGAGTCCATCAACAGGAAGGGAAAGATCACAGCGACCCCCAACAATGGTTACTGGTGTATAGTAATGAGGAATAGAAATGAGTATGAGGCTCTTGCTAGCCCTCCTGTCCTCCTCCCTGTAAGAGAGGAGGTCCAGAAAGTGGGAGTGTTTGTGGATTATGAGGAGGGTCTGGTCTCCTTTTATGATGTGGAGGCCAGAGTTCATCTCTACTCTTTCACTGGCTGCACCTTCACTGAGAAACTATATCCATACTTCAGTCCCTGTTTTAATGATGGTGGTACAAAAACTCCGCCTCTGATCATCTCTCATGTCAACATGGATGCTGAGCTTGGCAGGGACAGTGGGGACATGTCCCCTACAACTTAAAAAATCACACCCTGTGTGAAGTGGGCGGTGTCTTGCTAGCTAATCACAATACTGAATGGAGTCAACCAATCATGTACAAAAAATAAATACATTTATTGAAACACTCTTTATGATGGACGGAACCATAACTTGAAAAAAACAAATTTATTGTTTTTTTCAAGTTATGGTTTCTTATATAGGGCTATGCACATGTGTCATGTGACACTGGCCAATCACAGTCCTGAATAGACTGTGATTGGCCAATCACAGCGCAGGATAATTGTACTAATTTCCTGGGCCCAGATCACAGCCCAAGATATTTGTACATTTTTCCAAATCTCACTTATAGGGGCGGTTTCACCGCCCAAAAATAAGGAATACATTAATGAGGTCCTCGGACGGGCCCCGCCGGAGTCGGTCACGGTCACGGCCCCGGCGGAGCGCTCGGAAGACCCCCGAACTTGACTATCTAGAGGAAGTAAAAGTCGTAACAAGGTTTCCGTAGGTGAACCTGCGGAAGGATCATTACCGTTCTGTCCGGCACCCTCGCCGCGGCCGGGCGGGTGGCGCGGTGGTGCGGTGCGCCCGTTTCATCAATTGCGGTGGAGTAGGTATCGCCCGTGTCGTACGCCACCTTCCCCTCCGGCTTCGGGCCCAAAGGCCTTGTCAAACCCGCACGGGCGTCCGTGCGCCTAGCCGAAGCCCAGGCATGGTTGCGGTGGCCGTTCGCGGCCATCGCAAGATCCCGCAAAGATCACTCCGTTCCTGCCTCGTCGCTCCTTTGGGGGTCGACGGCGGCTTTGGGGCGTGAAACCTTATGTGTTATCCTGGGCCCGGCGGGCGTACGGCGTCCAATCGTCTCTGGTCTCTCCCCCCTCGGGCTCTGGCCCCGGGGCGGGGCGTCTCCGGTCGGAACCAACAAACTCAAGGCCCGCCCGAACGGACGGACGGGCCTGCCTCACGGGTACCCAACTCGCCTCTCTCCTCCGGAGGGTCGTCGGGGGGGTTCAATGTCCGCAGCCCGGCCCGCCTCGGCGGGGCGGTGACCTGCGGCGCCCGGGGGGTCTGTCGCCGAGGTCTTACTTACTCTGTTTTCGTGAACCCGCGGCCGTCGCCAAACAAAACCAAAGAGTACAACTCTTAGCGGTGGATCACTCGGCTCATGCGTCGATGAAGAACGCAGCTAGCTGCGAGAAGTAATGTGAATTGCAGGACACATTGATCATCGACGCACCTTGCAGCCTCGGGTCCATCCCGGGGCTACACCTGTCTGAGGGTCGCCACACAATCAATCAGACGCCCCCCGTCTCCTCGGAGGCGGGGGGCCCCGTCCGTGGCTGGAGCGTCGCAGGCCCCCCGGGGCCTTCGTCCTCTCAAGTGCAGACGAGATGCCCGGTCCGGGCCTCCTTCGGGGGGCTCGGGGCCCGGAACGCCCTCACCCCTGCCGTCGCTTCGCCCCTGGGCGGGGAGCCGGCCGGTCAGTCCCCCCCGTTCGCGGGGTGGGCCCCGGTCGGCCACCCTAGCCCGGGGCTAACGCGGAGGTCGGAGCCGGCTCTGAGCCGCGCGTGCCGAGCGGCTGCCTGTGGACCTCGTGTCTCTAGCAGCCTGCTGGCGCCCGTCGCACTCCGGCCGACCCACCGCGGAGCGTGCGGTTCCTGGGGAGGTCTTCTCACCGCGTCTCGGCGAGCCTCCTCCCTCGCGGGGGGAGCCGCCACCAGCAACCCGTTGCTTTACGACCTCAGATCAGACGAGACGACCCGCTGAATTTAAGCATATTACTAAGCGGAGGAAAAGAAACTAACAAGGATTCCCCCAGTAGCGGCGAGCGAAGAGGGAAGAGCCCAGCGCCGAATCCCCGCCCGCGGTGGGCGCGGGAAATGTGGTGTACAGGAGACGGCTGTCGCCCGGGTGTCTATCGGGGGCCTGAGTCCTTCTGATAGAGGCTCAGCCCGTGGACGGTGTGAGGCCGGTAGCGGCCCCCGTCGCCCCGGGGCAACGTCTCCTCGGTCCTTTCTTTCATCTATAAATACACCTACCTTTCAAATATGCTTCCTACACCTTTTAAAGATTATTTTAAGACCAACTCGCAAGTTCATAATTATAATACTAGACAATCTGATAATCTCCATCCTCCCTTCAGCCGTACCACCCACAGCCAGTTCTCCATTAAAGACAGAGGTTCTTTACTCTTGAATACACACATACTCCTCATCTTCACTCAGTAACTTTAAACATAGACTGAGGGCCAGCCTGATGAATCAAGCCTCTTCTACCATATAACGTAGCTTTCTGCATACACAACCACACACACATGTGCAGACACGTACACACACACGTACACACACACACACACACACACACACACACACACACACACACACACACACACACACACACACACACACACACACACACACACACACACACACGTTGTTTGTCATGTCTTATGTTTGATTATTATGTTTAACTTTATTATGTTTAGCTACTTGTTTATTATTTTTTAGGTGAGAACCCTTTATAAGCCCTTTATGGGTTTATTTTTCTCACTTAAACTTATTTCTGTATTGTTTTTAATAATGTTACCTTTGTAATGTGTATTATCGTGCGAATAAATAAATCAAATTTAGAAAGGGAAAGTATTGGTGTCATTTTTAGATTTCTTTGGCTATTCAAAAATAGCAGATCTACAAGCTCATAGCGCGGCACCGATTGCAGCGCTATGAGCTTGTATATCTGCTATTTTTTTTTTATCGTGAAAATGAGTGCAAATCTTTGAATATATATTTAAAAAATATATATATATATTTAAAGATTTGCAGAATAGCAGAATAGCAGATCTACAAGCTTATAGCGCGGCACCGAGTGCCGCACTATGAGCTTATATATCTGCTATTTTTGAATAGCCAAATAAATCTAAAAATGACACAGATACTTTCCTGGTCTAAATGGGGTTTTTAAAGCCATTTAAGCTATAACTATGCTAAGTTTGAACTTAGTGTGAGGTGGTGCAACTGGCCCCTGGGGCCTGTTCCTCAAAAGGTGAATTAAAAAAGCCTGGCCTTAAGCCAAATCCAGGCTTGACAAAGTCGGGTCCGAAAAGCCTCGTTTATTCCGTTCCTCAGACGCCAAGCCAGGCTGAAAAGGAGCAACTTTGTCGAGCTAGGCTATGTCAAGACAGGCTGTGTCCAGCCAGGATAATGAAGCCAGGCTGAATGGGCGGCGATTCGCCGGCGACGTATTTCTATAAAAGACCATGAACTCGAGCGCAGATTCCTTGAACTTGAACAATCACGGAGTCCAAAACCAGAGCAGCGTTCTTCTCTGTGGCTGAATAGCAGCACTGCAGCAGCTCATGAAATCATACAAGGAAGTAAAATGTATTTAAGAAAGAAAGGAAACGCGACCGCAATAAATAGATCCAGGGAGAAAGCATGACAAAGTATTGCAAGCACACACAGTGTGTGTGTGTGTGTGTGTGTGTGTGTGTGTGTGTGTGTGTGTGTGTGTGTGTGTGTGTGTGTGTGTGTGTGTGTGTTTGAGACGGACGGGCAACGGGACGAACGGGACGGGACGGGACGGGGGGGGGGGGGGGGTGTACTGCGACGGGGGCCACAACGGGACGGGACGAGACGGGGGGGGGGGGGTTGACCGCGACAGGGGGCCGTGACCGTGACGGGATGAGTGGACGGGACGGGACGGGACGGGACGGGACGGGACGGGACGGGACGAGACACGCAATAAATAACCCCACATTTGCAAGACCACTTTGGTAGAGGTTTGGGTTGTGTAGTTACCTTGCCATCATGATGTAACTCCAAAGGTGGACAAGAAATAAAAAATAATTTCTCCATTGACTAGAAATTGATAATTTAAAATATGCTCCTCATTGACTTACAAAGAGGCTCCTTTAAACCCATAACTAATAATGTATATATATATATATATATATATATATATATATATATATATATATATATATATATATATATATATGATTAGTTACGGGTATATGTGTGTGTATGTATGTGTCAGACATTTTTTATAATATTTAAAAAAAAGTTATATATTATCAAACATCTAACAACAAGATGAACTATAGTGTTAACTATAACAGAGTGACAATTACATATCACATGAGTCATTGTGAAACAATTATGATTATGATTCATGGTCACACACTATTTCAGTAATTAATTTGATTATATCTTATTGTATTTATTTCATTTTATTTGAATGCAGGGTCATTAAAATGAGTCCATATACAAACACATGTTTTGAATTAACTGTGGAAAAACTTGAAGAACAAGGCACTAGATTAAGTAAGCTTGGCTGTTAGCCTGCTCCTGACCAGGCTAACTTCACAGCTAAATTGCCATGGTAACTAAGCTAGGCTTGCTTCAATTCTCTTTTGAGGAATCGGATAAGGCTAAACTTAGCCAGGGTGAACTGGCTAAACTAATCTTCAAGATAATTCACCTTTTGAGGAACCGACTCAGCTCTAATCCTGGCTAAATTAAGCCAGGATAGGTGGAAAAGCCAGGCTTTAGCTCTAATTCACCTTTTGAGGAACAGGCAGTGTGAAACGCTTCCTAATGTGATGAACCCACTCTGGTTCCTCAATGTTGGGTCGGGTTCCTCCGGTTCCAGATCCAACCCTAGTCTCCCCCAGGGAGGACCCCCCCAGACGATTAGCTTAATGTTGCAACATTATTCTCTCACTCAACAGTAAACAACCCAACATACAGTATAAGTGTATACTATACAGGGTATCTGCACATTCTCTAAAGTTACAATTTAAGGACTTTTAAGACCTTTATAATACCTCTAAGATGAGAAATAAAAATGAACTAATAAGACCATTACTGCGTCAAAAGTAACCAACTATACTATATTAGCTGATCTATAAGCTCGTAGATCGGCTATTTCCACAATATTTATCTGAAACTTAATCCCTCAACTCTTACAATTCCAAGTGCTTGTCAGGGTGAAGGTCCACAGTTCAAATAGGATTATTTTGGGGGGTTACGGCCTGAAAAGTTTGGGAACCCTTCATATAGACCAGTGGCGTTAATTCAGCAAAAGCTAAGGTATGGCAGGGTCACGTGACAGCATTAATATTAATATAAGACCACCAAACACTCATAGGTTAATAGTATGTCAAACAAAGGCTACATTGTAACATGTCAATGTGCACAAATGGCTTGAGACAACAATACATATATACAAATAATATTCAAACGTATATTCTACAGCATGAGAATATACGTAGATCTACAAGCTCATAGTGTGGCACAGAGTGCCGTGCTATGAGCTTGTAGATCTGCTATTTTTTTTTTAATCGTGAAAGACTTGTGCAAATCTTTCAATATATATATTTTTAAAGCAAACATTTTTTAACTAAAATCTTTGCTTCTGGGGGATTTTACACGTGTCTTCTAAATCCTAACAAAAATCCTAAAAAAAAACTTCTGTTACTATAATATCAGTGGTTTTCAAACGTTTTCATGTCAAGGACCCCCAAAATGACATGTATGTATGTGGCCGCGGACTCCCATCTCAAAATATGTTGTTCCAGGGACCCCCAGAAGCAAAGATTTGAGTAAATGTTTTAATTGCTTTAAAAAAAAATGAAAAAAAAATAATATATATTCAAAGATTTGCACAAGTGTTCAACATTTTTAAAAAATGGCAGATCTACAAGCTCATAGCGCAGTGTCTGTATAGCTTGCACTCTGTGTCTGTATAGCCATAGAGTTATAAATAATAGAGAGGGCACCCGAAACCCCCTCCCATCCACTTGCATTGAGTTGCTCACTCAGCGCATGAAGCGAATTCACCCCTTCTTCCGGGTTGGAAAGTGTGATGGGCGTGGCCTATTTGGGGCCACTGTGATACGTTCGGCGCGTTTTACGTCACAGAGGTGCGCGGCCCCGTGCGCAAGCTTGTGAGTCGAGCCCATTGGTCGAAACAGTTTTCGCTCGTACATTGTGCAGTGGTCCCGTCCGTTTAAGCTGCAGTACCTACGAATGGCCAGCATGTCCATTTCGCTTCAATGCAACCACTGGGTTCTGGGGGCTTGTGTATAACTTGTATATCTGCTATATTTTGAATAGCCAAAGAAATAAAAAAATGACACAGATGCGTTCCAGGTCTTAATGGGTTAAGCAGAGCAGTCTGCCCCCCCACCTTAGGTCAGTCTTTCAGCAGCGGCTTCGAATGCTATCAATGCATTGAATGGGAGATTATCACGTTTTATCAGACCTTTGAATGGGCGAGAGTGGTGTTTTCAGGCCAGGGCAGCCAGCAGCCCTGCCTTGCCTCTATGGTGGCTCTGCCTCAGGCCAGGCCAGCACAGTGTACTAATCAACTGTCATGTTCATTGACATGTGCATTCTGTCTTCAGAGTGGCACGGCTAGAGATCAGAACAAAGAATCAGCCTGTCTGTCCTGATAAGCAATCCATTTGACTGAATCTATTCATTAGCCCAGTGGTTCTCAAACTTTTTCATGTCAAGGACCCCCAGATTGACAATTATTAGCCCGCGGACCCCCATTTGAAAAGATAAGCCAGGGACCCCCATAAGAGAAGATTTTTACGGCTCTCTAGCAGTGATTCTCAACCATTTTAATTTCAAGGAGCCCCAGTTTCACATACATTAGGCTACGGACCCCCATTTAATGGCATTTCTATCTCTGGGACCCCAATTTATATAGTAAAATCAATGTTGATTTAACCCTGCAAGACCCGGATATATTTCTACTTACAAAAAAAAATTGTCAACCTTTCAGATGGTGTTTTAGGAGTACTTTGGAGAGGAAAATATAATGTTTTTTAAAAAAAATAGTTTTCGTAAGGTTTTATTGAAATGTTGTAATATTACAACAGTGGGTCTAACGGGTAGCAGAATTTCCTATAGGCCATTTTACTCACTGTCAGAATAGCATGGCAAATGTCTATATACTTCACTAAAACAACTTAAGGGTTCATTTATATGGTTATGGTTTATCATTTGGCCTCAGAACAGTATACATTATGAATAATATTGGGCCTCAGAACAGTACATTATGAATAATAACATCAATAAGCCATATTTTTAAGAATTTTGATTTTATTAAAAGAACAAAATGAAAAACAGTACAATGAATGTACTAAAGAAACCTAATTACAATATACACTGGTCACAATGTGATGCAAACAGCCCTCCACCGAAGACCAATTCACACCTGCTCAAAATGAAACGGGCACCCCCTCTCATCCATCTATTTGAACACCATTTACAATCACTTGCTTTTTAGCAGTGATAGTCCCAGAAACAGTTTCGGTCCAACACATCCCTTGCAGTGAAGCGAGGCTCTCTCCTTGCTTGTGGCATTCTGAAATGAAAATAAAGAAATACCATTAGTACATTAGTACTAGCACATCTCACTGCAGGTACATATTTCACAAGTCACACAATACTGTCTGGCCAACCTATTGTACTTTGCTTATCCTCACAAGTGGCATCAGTGATGATGGTACTTAGCACCATCAGTGATGAATGATGATGCTTAGCCTAACAAAGGGATTGGGGATGACTGTAAGTGGGCAATCCCAACACCCATCACATGAACAATGATGAGAGATTCTTAACTGGGCGACTCCCATATGAACAATTACCATACACTGATTGCTAACCACAAACATTACCAAAATGTTTTGCTAAAACATTATAGGCAATGACATGTTATAAGCTAATGATGCAGTATATTTGTCTTCGAGTACAATTGGTTACAATATACAAATTGGTATATATATATATATATATATATATATATATATATATATATACACACACACACACACACACACACACACACACACACACACACACACACACACACACACACACACACACACACACACACACACACACACACACACACACACACATACCAATTTGTATGTTTTAACCAATTGTACTCGAAGACAAATATACTGCTTTAGCTTATAAGTTATAACATTTCATTGCCTATAATGTTTTAGCAAAACATTTTGGTAATGTTTGTGGTTATTTGTGGTATATATATATATATAGTAATGCAATGTGGGGAAAATACACATAATTGTATAAATGTATTGTGAAAACTATAAGACTCCACTTAGCCAGGTGAACAGGTGGCATTGCTATTTGCTACCACTATGACCCAGAGTTGTAAAAAAACAACAAGTATAAAGCATGCTCTAATTTACATTTGGGGGATATCTTTCCCAATAATATCATATGTACATGTTCTAGACATTCTAATGATCACCAAAAAAATTATTGCAGACATTTTACTTACTTTTTTGTGAGAAATCCTGTCCAGTGAAAAAGAGATTGTTCTTCCTTCAAGGATTTTCAAGTTGTGACTTTTCCTGCCTCTGTGGGGGGTATTTATATGCAAATATCCCAGCCAATGACATTGCAAGACTAAACAATAGGATCCAATGATGATGTTTAGGTGAAAGAATAACAGGAAAACAAATGATTTATACCATGTTTTTGATAAAATACAAATGTTGTAATATTACAACTGCGGGTCTTGGAGGGTTAAAGGGGCCACACCATGAATTAAAAAAATATATATTATATATAAATATTGCCCCCTAATACGTTTTAAACAGGTTGTAAGCCTAAAAAACATCCAGATATATTTTTTCTCACAATCTGACTGTCTGTCATTCCAAGCTTTTTCAGCTGCAATACCAAAACGTCCTTTTGGGCAGGGGGGGGGCTACTGAGCAATTCTGTCTGGCCATTAAGTTGACTGCCAGAGTTTTTTCAGAACAGTCTGTAGCCTGCCAGGGTTTTGAACGATTTTGGTACCTTTTCGCATAGCCACAGAATATTTTTCTCCAGTATGATTGATCCCAGATAATTTCTAATCACAGATGAGATTCAGGTGTGGTTTCACAAATGTCAACGAGGTCATTATGACCTTGTTGTCATGTGTTGTTTGATGTTTGAAAATAGCTCAAAACCAGTAGTTTCAAACCAAAAAAACAATGTGAATTGTTTGTCCGTTTGAATTTTAACATTGAAGTCGATGGAGCAGCAAATCTTTGGAAATTGTTATCTCCTTATTCGTTTGGAATATCGAAAGAGTGTCAATACTAAATAATTAGAGAATCCTTTTAGAATTTTTTTTTTTTCATGACGTTTTTTAACGTCTTTGGCAGGCAATAGCTTAATTCCCATTGTGTTAAATGGCAAGGCAAGTGATGTCACTTGCCTTGAGAGTGCACAAATGGAACCGGGTCCATTTGGTTCCATTTGTACACTCTCAGAGTTACAGACCCATAAGGGTCCATTTGGTTCTTATCCATCATTTAGCTGGGGACCCCCTGGAACCCCCTCAAGTACCCCTGGGGGACCCCGGACCCCACTTTGAGAACCAATGCATTAGCCTACTATGCAACAACAAAACACAACAGTATCACATGAACAGACCAGTTACAGACAGTTTCACTCCAAACGCAGCAAATACAAATTCAAGAGAATAGGCCAGCAGTAACCTAAGCCTATAATGCCTTAAAAGTGATATATTAAAAAAAGTGACATAATACATTTGATGGCACACACCGGGAGCCAGGCCCAGCCCTCAGGATGTTCTCTGCTAAAAAAAATCACTATGATTTCCTGTTAGCATATACCTTGGGCCATCACAAGTTCATACTGACCACCCCCAACTCGGGGCCGTTTGGTCTCAGAGGCCCCAAAACCCAATTTTGGGGCCGAAATTATGTTAATGGCAATATAAAATGTACTAAAATTACATAAATTGTCTTACACATATGAAATTCTCCATGGAGTATCCTGACACATAGGGGTAAGTAGCAAAATAGGATTCTAGTGCTTGCTACCATTGTATTTTTAGATATGACCTACAACATCCCCAGAAACACAAAAAAAATACTGTCCGCTTGACAAATAACAACAAAGATGATTATTTTCCAGCACTTTATGGTGCATATCACTGCCTCAATTGTTTATAGAAAACTTCCCATGTCCCTAAGCTTCAGTTTGAGCCCAAGATGTCCTTTGTATCTTGAAAATTCTTTGAGAACTCTTTCTGTAGCCAATAGTCTGCACTATACCTCAAATCTGAGAAAATTGAATATTCATAGTCATAGTAGAGGCCCTAGGAGGGCTCCACGCGCGATTGCTTATTTCTTTTCTAGTTTGGATTTTTAGCATCCATAGGACCTCTAATTTAGGGATTTTGGTGATCCCAAGAAAAAAAGCGGTCCAAAGTGTGTTATTTTTGGGCGGTGAAACCGCCCCTATATGTGAGGTTTGGACATCGACATCGATTGCACCCCCCCAACCCTGCGCTGTGATTGGCCACCAGTGTACCCCCATAACCCTGCACCGTGATTGGCCAATCACAGTCTATTCAGGACTGTGATTGGCTTGTGAAACATGACACATGTGCATAGCCCTATAAATAGGACTATGCACTTAAAAAAAACACATTTATGTTTTTTTTTTCGGCTGGTGCATTTACACACATATGTTTTTTTTTAAGTTAGGGGTGTACAATGGTTGGTCCACAATATTACTTTTCTTTAAGTTAACTTCCATCACTGTGATGACCACTGTGACCACACCGCCCACTTCACACTGGGTGTGATTTTTCAATGTTTTATTACCCCTATGAGACCTGCAGGATTGCTGAGTGGAACGGCGGCGAGACTGTCTTTCGGAGACTGTGGCACGCTCCAATTTAGACGTAGCCCAAAGACAGAGATACCATTTGATTCTAGACAACCTCAGGTTTCCAATGCGACCAACGGTGCCATGCTACCTTGTCGGGAAGGGGGCTAAATACCAAATGATTCGGCCATCACCATTTTCCAAATGGTCCCTTGACCTGTCACCTCAATATATGTGAATGTAAATGGATTACATGGATACCTACAAGCCTCCCCTGTACAGACATGCCAAATTTATGCCAATCTCATGCAGTTTTGGGCAAGAACCATGCCGTTTTTTGCATGGTACAAATATGTAATTTCAACCTATTGTAAAACGAGACCACTTTACTGTATCTATAGCTGTATGAGACCACTGTACTGCATCTAAAGACCACAGTACTGTATCTAGACCACTGTACTGCCTCTAGATTCCACTGTACTGCATCTATTGCTATATGAGACCACTGTATTTTATCTATATATTATAGATGGTATAGATTATGGTATAGCCGTGCTTTACCAAAGATTGTTAATTTAGCAAGATACACAATCTCCATTGGAGCCACTAGAGGCGAAATAGTACACAAATCCTACAAATGGTCTCCTAAGTAGGCGTGGTTTACTTCTCCCCTGACCATCCCCCCCCCTCCCCCTCCCCTCTCCCTGGCTGACAACGCCATGAGGATGTGTATTTGTGTATTTTCTTCATTAAAGAAAATAAATGCTTTACATGTTTGAAAGTGCACTGTTATTGGCAAAGATGCTTTTTAAGAAACCCATAACATTCCCCCCACAAACACACACGTATTATTCAGTCTTATGCTACATGTGCTCCTGTTTCTGCTCAATATTGTAACAGGGCCTTTTATTTATAAGGTATATATTTTACCACTAGTGTGTTTAGCATGAATGTTTAGCATGATGATTCCCAAATCATGCTCCATCAACCAAGACAGTTACTGTAATAATGGAAAATTATAGAGCATTGGAACACACATTTTATTTGATTTTTAATATGTCCATATTTCACGTACTATATTCACATATGGAATTTCAGTTTATCAGTTTTTAGAACATATCTTATGCGTACAGAGCATAGAGTTAAAATCTAATATAATAATACAATATAATATAAGGGACAGACAGAGCCCTCTATGTCTCGTGCGTCAGACTGCAGATGGACTCTTCAGATATCTTCCCAAATCTCGCGAGAGTGTGTTGCTGGGATAGAGAAAGGTCGATAACAAAGTAGATTTTCTCCTAATTTGTCTCTAAAAAAAGCCATTTTAGTATGACAATCTTGTACATATTGTGTGGCTTGTGATGATTGGGTCCAATATTTAGTTCAGTAACCATTGAGCTAAGGAATGGTTCAGAAGCTGTGTTCACATTCACTCTTCCATTGGAATCAATAGACTCCAACTTGCTTCCTGTCTCCTAAAAAGGCGTCCACCTACGTCACGCAGAAACGGGAAGTAAACCGGAGATTGTGTATCTTGCTAAATTAACACTCTTTGGCTTTACCCAATCAAATGTTGTGGGCGGGATTTACTGTCTGTGCGCTCCCTTCCCAGAAGTTCCCACTGAAAACAAACCAAAACTCTTTTAACAATAGCGTCCTTGGAGCAGACAAAACCACGGAAAGATATTCACATTTTAACTTGCTCTTTCACCATAGAAACAAGTGGGCTTATAACCAAAACCATCCATGTTCTCTGGGAGAAGTGGTGTTAGTGTTCCGTGTAGAAATATTGTTAGTGGGAATGAAAACATAGTCGCACCACCGGAAGTGGAGCGCTGAGGGCAGACCAAAACCCCGGTTTCCTTGCGAACGGGTGCTCCGTTGAGCTCGGCCCAGAGCCAAGTGAAAGAGTAAAAAACAGCAGAGGGCGCTGTTTTTCCTTTTTATTTGGCGATGGGTTCCCAGATTGAGTTCTGCCTGGTGTTTCCCAGATCATTAGATTACCTCTGTAGGATACAACCTGAGAGCTTATTGAGCCCCCCTGTAGTAACTCTGAGGACCCCCTAGGGGTCCCGGACCCCCTGTTGAATACTCCTGCTGTAGGATACAACCTGAGAGCTTATTGAGCCCCCCTGTAGTAACTCTGAGGACCCCCTAGGGGTCCCGGACCCCTTGTTGAATACTCCTGCTGTAGGATACAACCTGAGAGCTCATTGAGGAAAGTAACTCCAGGTAGATGTAATAATGAATGAGTCACCTCTAAAGGTCCTTACACACCGGGGAGAATTCTTCATGCGAATAAATACGTTTTTTTTAAACCTTATAAAGTCAATGCAAGCGTCCACATCAGTTTCGCGAAGCGAAAAAGCGTCTTTTAATTATTCGGAACGAGTCAGAATTTTGCGCATATTCGCATATTCGCCGGTGTGTAAGGACCTTAAGAGCCTGTTCCATCGCGGCTCAGGTTCAGTTTGGGAGGAATCACACATACAGCTGAGTCCTGGAACATTGGAGTACATTAGCACAGCAGGTATGTCTATCTTAAAGGTGTATATCTATCTTAAAAAGGCATCAGTCTATTAGTGATAGTTCACACAAAAACCTTTTCGATGTTCCCCCAGGTGTTCAACAAGCTCACTTTAGATGAATACATAACTATAGAGAAAGACTTCTGTTTGAATTCTATGTTTATTTAACACAGACTAAATAATACATCACACTATAGCATGGGTCTTCAACAAGGGGTCCTCAGAGTTACTATAGGGGGTCCGGGACCCCTAGGGGGTCCTCAGAGTTACTACAGGGGGTCCATGACCCCTAGGGGGTCCTCAGTGTTACTACAGGGGGTCCGCCAAATCAATGTGTGATTTTTTTTTACATGAACCACTTGAACCCTAGCATCCATATTCTGGGTTGAACATTTGCAGAAAATAGCAGATCTAAAAGCTCACAATGTGTCACAGTGTGTTGTGAGGACACAGTACAAGATTTGCCTAGTGATGGAAGAAGTAGGCTACTCACATATTTTACTTAAGTAAAAGTAGAAATACCCTGTTGTAGAAATACTCTGTTACAAGTACAAGTTCGGTATCAAAAATGTACCCTAACCCTATGCACTTAAAGTACTGAAAGTAAAAGTACTCATTATACAGAAGGTCCAGTTTCCCAAGTTTTCAAATGTATAAAATCCTTCGAAAATAGCAGATCTACAAGCTCGAAACGCGTCGCTTTGCGACTCGTTTCGAGCTTGTAGATCTGCTATTTTCATATTGCCAAAGTATAGATCTGAAGTGGTTTTGTTATAATAATCTAAATCTACAAAGTAACTAGTAACTAAAGTGTTCAAATAATTGTAGTGGAGTAAAAATATCTGCCTTTGAGATGTAGTGGAGAAGAAGTAAAATTGGAAAAAATTAATTGGAAATACTCCAGTAAAGTAAAAAAATATATACAGTACTTGAGTAAATGTACTTAGTTACTTTCCACCACTGCATGCAACATAAATAATGTCCTAATAATATTAATACACAGGAACAACGACAGACTTTCAAAACATTTATTAAACAATTACAGTTTATTCTACAAATGACCTTAAAATAATCTCTCTCTCTCTCTGAGAAGATGATCATCTTTAATGATGGTACAATAACACATGAAATGAAACATTATGAAGGTTCCAGGGGGTCCCCAGATAAAGTAGTTAACACAGGGGGTCCCCAGATAAAGTAATTAACATAACATCACAATCATTTTAACCACTTTATAATGGTATGCGTTGGCTACACAAAAATAGCAGATCTACAAGCTCACAGCGCGGCACAAAGTGCAGCAAAAATAGAAAAGTGTGGAACATTTAGAATAATTTAGATTTTTTTGGTAAACATAAATCTTCTCTTCTGGGGGTCCCTGGCACAACACATTTTCAGATGGAGGTCCCTGGCACAACACATTTTCAGATGGGGGTCCCTGGCACAACACATTTTAAGATGGGGGTCCCTGGCACAACACATTATCAGATGGGGGTCCGCAGCCCAAATACATATTAATCTGGGGGTCCTTGACTTGAAAAGGTTTGAGAACCACTGCTGTAAGAGTCCATATGGACCCCTAGTGGGCCCCGGACCTGATGTTGAGAAACAGTGTCTAGATCAGTGGTTCTCAAAGTGTGGTCTGGGGACCCCCAGGGGTTCCAGGGGGTCCCCAGCTAAATGATTGAATCAGTTGATGCAGTTGCAGATCTACAAGCTGTGACGTGTTGTGAGCTTGTAGATCTGCTGTTTTTCTTATTATTAAAATGTGACTTTAACAAAAATAATATCTCGTCTTATGGGGGTCCCTGGAACAGAATATGTTCATATGGGGGTGCTTGACATGAAAATGTTTGAGAAACACTGATCTACAGATTGAAGTACTTGTGGTAACCATGACAACCTGGACTCACTCAGACATGTTGAGTAACCATGACGACCTGATGTCACCCTCACATAGAGACTCTATCTCTGCTCACACAGACACACTGAGGAGGAGGAGTATAACACGAACCCAGCATAGAGAGGATCAGGGAATGTGTCCCTGAAGGTGTACAGGTGTATCAGAATGTCCTCTGATATTTTATAGAATGACAGAGTTCCAGCAGAACAGTCTAGATACACTGCTACTCTGTTAGAGCCTCTAGAGAGACGGACAGGGAGGTGAGTCACCTTACTATTGTGTCTGACACTGTAACTGTTAGCTCCTCTACAGATCAGACACCAGGACATGTCATTGTGTCCTAGCTGACAGTCACCACCCGTTCCTTTCCTGCTGATTCCTCTGTCAGTCACTGCTATAGAAACCCATAATACCTCCCACTCTACCTCCCAGTAACAGTGTCCAGTCAGACCCTCTGAACACAGAACCTGTGGCTGTACATCAAACCTGTCAGGATGAGGAGGATGCTGATGATCCCGTCCATCACGTGTCACCTTCCTGTTGTCTTCAGACAGAGAGAGGAATCTGTGTGTTGTGTTTGTGTCCAGTGTGAGACGATGATAATCTGATGAGAAAAACAACACAGTAAACATTAAACACATCATTCACTGAGTGACACACACACACACACACACACACACCACTTTAACCCTTCATCAACTGGTGTCTCACAGGGCTCTATACCAGTGGTTCTCAACCGCTGGGTCAGGACCCCCACCCTTGAACACACACACACACACACACACACACACACACACACACACACACACACACACACACACACACACACACACACACACACACACACACACACACACACACACACACACACACACACACACACACAGTTCTTTAAATAACACATATTTAACTATTTAAATGCTTCTATAAAGCAGTAGTTCTCAAAGTTTTTAGTGTAGGACCCCCAGGTTTTTATATATTTGGCCGTGGACCCCCATCTGAAAATATTTTGTGCCAGGGACCCCCAGAAGAGAAGATTTATGTATCAAAATATTTATTCAATATTTTTCAAAACTTTCTAAAATAGCAGAGATCTACTATTTTTAAACAGCCAAGATATAAAATATGGATAAAGAAGTTAAAATGATTGTGATGCTGTATTAAACATTTTGCTGGGGACCCCCTGGAACCCCCCCAAGGACCCGGGTCCAGGGAACTTAAGTAAAAGTATCAATACTGCAATATAAAAATACTCTGTTACAGGTAAAAGTCCGGAATTCAAGATATACTTGAGTACAAAGCACAAAAGTAAAAGTACTCATTATGCAGAATATCCCATTTCACAAGATTTCAAATGTATAAAATGTATTAAAATTTTATAAAAATAGCAGATCTACAAGCTCACAAAGATTGTGAGCTTGTAGATCTGCTATTTTCAAATGGCTTAAATGTATATAGGGCTGAAGTGGTTAATGTATGTTTTGTAATAATAATCAAAATCTACAAAGTAACTAGTAACTAAAGTAAAAAAGTATGATTGATTAAAAGTAAAAGTAAAATGATTGATTGAATGATTGATTGATTGATTGAGATTTTTATTAGGCAAAAGAATGTAAAACAACACAGTTACATTTATAATTCTTTTGTCTAAAAGGTCCGACCAAAAAAGTCCTTGCGGGCTTGTTTCCGTTGGGGTCCTTGAATTAATTTCATAGACATATATAGTAGCAACCAAACAGTCCAAATCAACATGAAAATACAGAGAAAAAATACCACTACGTAAAAAAAAAAGAAAGAAAAAAAAGCATGAAAAATAGAAAATATGTACAAAAAAAAGGGGAGGGGGGGTCGTCTGTCTACAGGGAAATTTGCCTCTGAGATGTAGTGGAGTAGAAGTAAAAGTACTGCAATACTCCAGTTAAGTAAAAATACCTTTACATTGTACTTGAGAACCGTACTTGAGTAAATGTACTTAGTTACTTTACACCACTGAAAATAGCCAAACTACTAGCCAGTGGTGAAAAGTAACTAAGTACATTTACTCAAGTACTGTACTTACAATTTTTAGGTACTTTTACTGTACAGGAGTACTTCCAATTTTCTGTACTTTTACTTCTACTCCACTACATCTCAGAGGCAAATATTGTACTTTTACTTCACTACTTCAAGTATTTGAAAACTTTAGTTACTAGTTACTTTGTGGATTTTGATTATCATTACAAAACATACATTAACCACTTCAGCCCTATATACATTTCAGCCATTTGCATTTCAGACATTCTGCATAATGAGTACTTTTACTTTTGATGAAGTACATTTTTAATGCCAGACTTTAACTTGTAACAGAGTATTTCTACATTGCAGTATTGATACTTTTACTTAAGTTAACAAACTTTTTCCACCACTGCTACTAGCTCACAGCCACGTCACAACGTGATGCGTTGTGAGCTTGTAGATCTGCTATTTTAGATGAATGTTCACGTATTAAGACATGTCATCATGGGATGCAGGGGTTTAAGTGGACAGACAGACAGACAGACAGACAGACAGACAGACAGACAGACAGACAGACAGTATAGTAATCAAAAACTGTAACTTTAAATAATGACTCAAGCAGAAGTAAAAGTAAATATTAAATAATGAAAATACTATTAAGTTATTTCATATGATCTGATTTATTGTCTAACTTATTAGCATAATTAAAATATGAAATGAAAAGTTCTCAGTTCTGAACTCCGTACTTGTCTTTCTGATAACAAACTGTCATTACACCTTCATAAAACACCATCCATTCTGTTTGGATCCAAACACTCCCTTAGTAATGTAAATGCAAATGATTTCAAGGTCAGAGTTGACCATATAGTAATCTCAAGCAAAGAAGAGGTTAATACCTGTTAGGACTGTATTAATGACAACAAACTGACAAGTGAAAACATGGCATCAAAAAAGTAAATCAAAGATGTTTGGGCAGAATTTCCTGTTTTGTCAACAAAAGTCCTCTCAAGACTCTATCTGGAGCCTCATTCAATGTCATGGTGACTATAGCTAACTCTTGGTTCTCCAACATCTCAATGTCACTAAAGACTAAGCTTTACTGTAGACCTCCCAAAACAACCTGATTTGACCTCTCCTCGGCCTGGGGCCCCTGACCCACCTCATTCCATGAGAAAGCCATTGAGTATAGATGGCAAGATGGCGGTGCGGACCGGCAGTCAGGCAGGTGCTGCTGGAGCACACACAAAAAAACACGCCAAACTTAACAAGTTTGCCTTTCTACAACAACCCGGTTTGTGTCTCAACCATACACACAAAGCTAATATACTGCAGCGACAGACCACTTCTGACGTTGCTCAAAGAGCGTTTGTTCTATGTTATGTGGTCGTGTTAGTCCTACTGTCTGTGCGTTGCTGTTTTTCAAACCGGACTGATCACAGAGATATCGCTCTCAATACATGGAGCCAACACGCAACCTACTCCACTCTGCTAAACAACGGCCACGCCACTCCACCAAGAACGAGCCATAAAAGTTCGACAGGGAGAGTAGAGAGATCAAAGCGACCATTGCGAGTGATCCTCTACTTAACAACAACTCTCCTGCTGGCTGGTGATATCCACCATCCAAACCCAGGACCTTAACTGACCGACGGCGGCCGGGAGGCGTGCAGCGGGAGACACCAGCAAACGCGGGGAGTTGACGGCAGTGGAGGGGGTGCCTTGGTCGATATGTCCGTAATCACTACGCCAGGAGTGAAAACTCATCATGGCGTGGCACAATCTGCGTTGCTGGAGGCGCCATGGGCACACACAGTTCCACCTGTAGCTGAGGCTGCTGTGATGGCGTGCGACGGGGGACGCCTGCTGTATCCACAGACAGCCATGGCTGCTCATGGCGTGGCGCAGTCTCCGCCGCTGGACGAGCTGAGGGTGCAGGCAGTGGTTCCACCCGTATCTGCGGCCGCAAAGGTGTACGGCGTGGGATGCTTGTTGTATCCACAGACAAACAGCGGTGGTGGTGGTGGTGAGTACCAAACACCCACCGTGACATCTTCACTGCGCCCCAAGAAACAAAAACTAAAGGGACTAAATCCAGCGATCAAGAAATACCGCAAGACGAACATTTTCACAACTCTTAGTCATGCAAAAATTATCTGGGACCCAAAGTCCAAACCAAAGGGACTATTGGGCGGACATTTAAATATCCGTAGCGTCCGTGCAAAGAACATGTGGTATATGGACAGTGTGCAAGTCAAAACATATTAAGAAATATACTAAAGCTAAAGTAAACACCATATATAAATGATAAGTTCTGTGTGTTGTAGACGGAGTCTAACTGTATGCATTTTGGCCTACTCAAGTGACCTATTGTTTACTCAGCCTGGGGTGACATCTCCATTGTTTAGCTAATCAGGTAGAGAGACAGTAGTCTACCATTTGCCAATGATCAAAGATCTCCTTAATCAACAGGTGGGGGCTCTCCCCCACCCCACAGGCTGTATGCAAATGTCACCTACCTACAGTGTATAAGAGAGTGTCTGTAAAATGGTTAGTTAGAACTGTCACACGACGTGAGGCTGTCAGGGAGCTGCGGCTCCTGGCTCTCTGGCTCTCTCTGCTATGCTGTTATGATGCTGTTGTATGCTGAATAAATGACCATGGAACTTGGAAACCCTGACGTCTGTCTGCTTCTCTTCCTCTTCATTATTACCACCAACGGGCCTGATAACACGCAGTTAATGCCTCAAATACACGACATATTTGGCGAGCCAGCTCCATCGTTGTGCATACTTTTGCGGGTGTGTGCTTCGATTAAAGGACCTGTGTATTTTGAGGTGACCGCAGGAGCGGGCCTGTGAGGAGGATCGGACCGTGGATGTCTTCGTACGGCGGGGAGGACCACCGCGGAACGAGCCGTGGGGACGTCAGCGCGACCTGGGTTCTACATGCCTACGAGGAGGACCTTGCAGCGGCGGCGACGCTGTGATGACTGCTACCGCTCATGACCTCTCCGATGGCTACACCTCTACTCTACTCGACGGGGCGCTTGGCTGTGGGGACGGCGGAGCGGAGAATCTTGCTGGTCGCAGTTCTCCGTGGGGGGAGGTGGTGTGAACGGAGGGCTATCTTTTTGGCTGGAACGAAGACAATGGAACCATCTGGACCTGCGCTCGGCTATTCTGTTGACGTGCGTGGACATTGAGCTAGAGGCGACAACAGCAGCATTATCGGATGAGAACACTGAACATGCAGGAGAGAGGTTGTATTTTGGTGATAAAGTGGTTTAAACTACGGAGCGTTATTTTTGTTGCCGTGCGTAAAAGTGTGAAGTGAGGATTTTGTTATTCTGGTCTCTAGGGTTAAATGTGGAGTTTTTGAGGGCGATTCCCTTATGTTTTTTGTTTTTTATTTGCGCGAGGAGTTTGCGACAACAGCTGAACCTATCATATTAGGGTGGGCGTGTGTTATGGTCCCTTTCCAGGTAAAGGAGACATTCGTTCATACCACAGGATGTTATGGTTTGCTGTGCACATTTTATTCTAGAGTTTAAAGACAACAGAAAGGCCTGCACACTGATTAGAAGGGGAAATGCATACTGGATGCGACGTGAGGGGGTGTCTCTGACAAACTAATAAGGCTATAAAAAGTTTGGTCTTGAGATAATTGGTTCCCTTATGTTAAGTATGCGACTGAGATTGATAATGAGAGGCGAAGGGGGCTAGGAGAAAAAGATTTTCTCAGAGCGACGGCAGGCAGAAGGAGAGATCGAGGCGTTGAAGTGCATGTTGATGTATTTTCTCTGTGAATAAGATTTTCTGAGTTGTTTTATTTTTTAAGCTTGTTTTATCGGGGAATAAGTTCCAGTTTTGCCATTATCGTCAGACGAGCGTCATGTGATCCATGACTACGCAGTGATTTAAGCCGACACGTTTCTAAATACCGATATTCTTTCTTATTTTGTTAAGCAATTTGTCTATTTTTATTTTGAAATTTGATGTAAACCACTGTATGGCTGTTGTGTAATTTCTAATCCTGTATCTAAGTTGTTCTGTCTCATGTGTTGTTTGTGTTGAATCTGCTGAATGTCCTTTGTTCAAACTTCCAGTCATTGATCATGGGGGGTGTAAGTTGGAGAATGTTGTTTTTTGGTGTTTTCTCTTGCAAACTGTTTATTCGATATACCTGGTTGCGAAAGAAGTTTGATTCTTTCGTGGGGGGAAGTTGTGTGGTATATGGACAGTGTGCAAGTCAAAACATATTAAGAAATATACTAAAGCTAAAGTAAACACCATATATAAATGATAAGTTCTGTGTGTTGTAGACGGAGTCTAACTGTATGCATTTTGGCCTACTCAAGTGACCTATTGTTTACTCAGCCTGGGGTGACATCTCCATTGTTTAGCTAATCAGGTAGAGAGACAGTAGTCTACCATTTGCCAATGATCAAAGATCTCCTTAATCAACAGGTGGGGGCTCTCCCCCACCCCACAGGCTGTATGCAAATGTCACCTACCTACAGTGTATAAGAGAGTGTCTGTAAAATGGTTAGTTAGAACTGTCACACGACGTGAGGCTGTCAGGGAGCTGCGGCTCCTGGCTCTCTGGCTCTCTCTGCTATGCTGTTATGATGCTGTTGTATGCTGAATAAATGACCATGGAACTTGGAAACCCTGACGTCTGTCTGCTTCTCTTCCTCTTCATTATTACCACCAACGGGCCTGATAACACGCAGTTAATGCCTCAAATACACGACAAACACTGAACTGGAACACCTGCTGTCTGACTCTAACCTGGACTTTCTATGTCTTTCAGAAACATGGCTAAACCAAACTTCCAAAATTCATTTTCCTGGGTATAACATGTTTAGGAGGGATAGAATAGGGGGGAAAGTGTGGGGGTTAATATATGTTAAAAATACAATTAAGTGTAGTCTTATTGAATGGTCACATCATGAAATAGATTTTGAATGTATTGGGCTGAATATTACACTGTCTCCAGAAATGTATTTTATTGTTATTTGTTTATATAGAGCACCTTCAACCAACAGTCTGTTTTATAACCACCTACATACTATGCTTAAAGAATGTGATAGTAAAAAGAAACTTTTACTTTTTGGTGATCTGAATTTTAATTGGACTAACAAATCTGATAGGAAAAAACTTAAGGAGATAACGGACAAGTTCAATCTCACTCAACTGGTGAAAGGTCCATCACGAATAACAAATTCCTCACAGACACAAATTGATTTAATGTTTGCAAATAGGCCAGAGAGAATAACAACATCATATCATTTGATAACTGGTATGTCTGACCATAACATCACATTACTGGTGAGGAAACTCACCAGTAAACGGTTTGACAATACCACAAAACCTAAATCCTTTCACCAGATTATTCCAAAAATCTTGATAGGGCTCTAAAACAAACTGATTGGTCTAATCTACTGTGTAGTCAAGATGTAGAGAGTAGCAGCAGTATTCTTGTGGAAACTACAAACAGAGTAGTGTCACCCTTCTAAAGAAGGTTCTGTGTAAACCTAGACAAAATAACACCCTGCCATGGCTCAATGGCGCCCTCTGGCAGCAGATGAGAGAGCGAGATTTTGCACTAAAGAGATCACTAAAATCAGGTTACAGCAGTAATAGGCAGATTTTCACAAGTCTTAGAAATAAGGTAGTAAGGAATTTAAGGATAGCAAAAGCTTATTTTTTTTATTAAAGTAATAGAAGATGCAAGGGGAAATGGGAAATTGATTTGGGAAACCCTTAATAAATTAACTGGGAGAAATAAGGATAAAAAAACAAAGGAATATGAACTTAAAGTGAATGGAACTTTAACTCTAGATCGGGAGGTGATAGCCAATACTTTTAAAAGTATAATTTATTTAATTTTGATAGCTTTAAACATTTTGCAGATGCTTGTCTCATTTTTAAGGTTTTAAATGGGCTTGCACCTCCACCACTAAAACAGTTCATAGAGCGAAGAGAAAGTGGTGACAGAACAACAAGGGCAACTACCAGAGGAGACTGTGAGGTACCATTCAGACATAACAACTACCAGAGGAGACTGTGAGGTACCATTCAGACATAACTACCAGAGAGGACTGTGAGGTACCATTCAGACATAACAACTACCAGAGGAGACTGTGAGGTACCATTCAGACATAACAACTACCAGAGAGGACTGTGAGGTACCATTCAGACATAACAACTACCAGAGGAGACTGTGAGGTACCAATCAGACATAACAACTACCAGAGGAGACTGTGAGGTACCATTCAGACATAACAACTACCAGAGGAGACTGTGATTATTCAGACATAACAACTACCAGAGAGGACTGTGAGGTACCATTCAGACATAACAACTACCAGAGGGGACTGTGAGGTACCATTCAGACATAACTACCAGAGGAGACTGTGAGGTACCATTCAGACATAACAACTACCAGAGAGGACTGTGAGGTACCATTCAGACATAACAACTACCAGAGGGGACTGTGAGGTACCATTCAGACATAACTACCAGAGGAGACTGTGAGGTACCATTCAGACATAACAACTACCAGAGGAGACTGTGAGGTACCATTCAGACATAACAACTACCAGAGAGGACTGTGAGGTACCATTCAGACATAACAACTACCAGAGGAGACTGTGAGGTACCATTCAGACATAACTACCAGAGGAGACTGTGAGGTACCATTCAGACAGAGTGTGTTTGGTAAAACAGTCTTCTCTGTTAGAGCATCCCATCACTGGAATAGTCTCCCTTCAGAGAGAGAGAGTGAGGTAGGTGTGTGTGTGTGTGTGTGTGTGTGTGTGTGTGTGTGTGTGTGTGTGTGTGTGTGTGTGTGTGTGTGTGTGTGTGTGTGTGTGTGGAGATGATGATGATGATGATGATGATGATGATGATGATGATGAGGAAGAGGAAGAGGATGATGATGATGAGGAAGAGGATGATGATGATGATGAGTGGCATTGAGCTTCAGTATTATTGTAGCTGCTGTGTTGTTGTGATGGTGGTGAGGTTGTTGTTTTATACACTATACTGTATATACTGTATACAGTTTGATACAGTACTTGGTACCATCACTTTATTTTATGCACTGTTTTACGGTATTTAAGATGTATCGAAGCTTTGATTTATTGTTTTTTTAATGTGTTTTTTTATTACAGTATTACCGTAGACAATATTTGCACTACATGTTGATCTTTTGACCTCTTGTTTACAGACAGTATCTTGTAACTACTGGCATGTTGATGCCATGGCTACCGTACCTCTTGTTTAAAGTATCGTACAGTATATCTTGTTGTTTAGTTATATGCTTGTAATATGTTTACATTAACGGTATGTCTTATACAGTAATGTTTCACTAAAACAACATGCTGGACAGGAACTGTAACCAAATAATGGTATAAATAAATAAGTAAATAAAAGCCTGTTGCAAATACCCGCCTGGTTCTTTTAAACGCCTGGGGTCCAAATCACCCAGGATACTAGTTAGAAATATACAGACTATGTTATGAAGTATAGCTGACATACAAGCTCATGGTCATGATGTAAGGGGTTTTGAGCTTGTAGATCAGCTAATGTTGCTATGTTTTAAATATAGGCAATTTACAAGCTCACAACTTGTCTCTAAGCAACACATTGTGAGCTTGTAGATTGGCTATGTTTTACTATTTTAAAAAAAATAGATGATCTACAAGCTCACAATGTGCGAACAAGTGAATGAGTGGGTTTCTGTCATTCCAAACTCCCACATAATTCTATTGACTGACTTAAGCTCTCAGCCAGGGGCGTCGCTACGGTGTATGACCAACACACGCACCCAACATCAAATCAGGCGTTGTGACTGTTCAGGCGTGTCTCACTTCAATAAAACAGACAACAAACTGAGTTAGGCCTAACTGAGTTTGATTGCTGAAAGTAGGCCTACGTAAAAAAGGTTTGTAAAAATGATATTGTATGTATCACCTCTCATATGATATTTCCTGTTGCCTATTAACCAATAATTAAAGTCAATAATTAAAGTATCTATTCTTCTTAATAATATACAAATGTTGTAAAGTTATAGCAGTGACTGAGACAACAGGCTAATAAACTAAGCCAAATGACAGCTGTGCAAGTAAACGCCCACATGCACGACCGCACAACTGGTTGCAGCCCTCTCCCCGAAACCAGTTTAACACCACTGCCTTGTACAAAATGTAATCCTGTTATTGAACTCAATTAGATGAATTATTAAGTGTTGTATATGTAATGATGAGCAGTGAAGTTGTCGTGAGAAAGAAGAAAATTATAACCTGTATTATTTTTTTCATAGTAACAAATAGCCTTCAGTCAATCTCTGCTTGTAGGACGACATGGATACAAAAGCACAATGAAATGTCTTTGATCCACAGCTCAGCAAGCTGACAGAGATAACTCCCTCTAGTGGCTGTTAACTGTACTGCGCACCGAGCTCCACAGTAATCCAAAGAGAATTGATTGGTCAGTAGACGGTAGTATGTGTTGATCTGTTGCATGCAGCATGTTACCATGGTGATGTACCCGATAAGAAGTGAACGACTAACTAAGCTGAAGTTACCTCATTAACCCCTAAATCCAGCTTCATAGTTACTGTCCCATGGAAAACAAGACAATGACGGTGAGTTTCTTGATGTCCAACTACACCTCTGAATCACACAGAGTCTACCAGACTATACAGTAGGTGTGAATCTGCCCTAAAAATCTATGTATAAAATGTCAAAATTGACAGATACTCACATCCTTTAATGAGATGAGGATTGAACCGATCTTCTCCACCATGTGTCACTCTGTAGGAAGTAGAACAACAACAATGAGTCAATCTCTGTCTAACACAATGTCTCCACTATCTGACACTATTATTAGTATTATTATTATAATATTATTATTATGTACACTACAGTGTTTCTCCTAACATTATCCTGACCAGGCAGCTCATCCTGACAAACTCACTGCCGCCCCCTGGAGGACCTCCCGATAGGCTATGTCCTTGTAGCTCATAACTGAGGACCTCTCGTTATGTCTTTGTAGCTCATAACTGAGGACCTCTCGTTATGTCTTTGTAGCTCATAACTGAGGACCTCTCGTTATGTCTTTGTAGCTCATAACTGAGGACCTCTCGTTATGTCTTTGTAGCTCATAACTGAGGACCTCTCGTTATGTATTTGTAGCTCATAACTGAGGACCTCTCGTTATGTCTTCGTAGCTCATAACTGAGGACCTCTCGTTATGTCTTTGTAGCTCATAACTGAGGACCTCCCGTTATGTACTACACGGTCACAACTTTTTTCTGTTCTGGCCCCACACAGTGGTGGAATGAACTCCCCACTGATGTCAGGACAGCAGAGTCACTGATGTCAGGACAGCAGAGTCACTGATGTCAGGACAGCAGAGTCACTGATGTCAGGACAGCAGAGTCACTGATGTCAGGACAGCAGAGTCACTGATGTCAGGACAACAGAGTCACTGATGTCAGGTAGTAGAGTCACTGCCCATCTTTCACCGCAGGCTGAAAACCCACCTCTTCAGGAAACACTACCCTTCCTCTTCCCCTTGCCTACTTGTTAACTAGTTGTACGAACTCTTGTTTTATTGGATCTTGTTTAGTCGATACACTTATTTGTTTTAGCTCTTTGATTTTCCTATTAGTCTCATCTGTTTAAGAAAGTAGGTAGCTGATATATTGCACTTTTACCTTAGCGCTAGGTATACTCTTGGTTGCTTGTTTTAGCAGAAAATGCACTTAAGATTTCTGGTGATTAGTAGTTTCGTTCCCTACCTATGTTGAATGCACTTATTGTAAGTCACTTTGGATAAAAGCGTCTGCTAAATGACTGTAATGTAATCTAACGTAATGTACTCAAGTACTGTAATTCAGTATAATTTTTCTTTTGAGTTTTTCACTTGACTGGAGTATTTTCAATTTGCAATACTTTTACTTCTACTTCACTACACCTCAGAGGCAAATAAAGTACTTTTACTCCACTACAATTATTTGAAAACTTTAGTAACTCGTTACTTTCTAGGTTTTGAGTATCATTACAAAACATACATTAACCACTTCAGATCTATATATACTCAAGCTATTTGAAAATAGCCGATCTACAATCTCACAACACGTCGCAATAGGACACATTGTGAGCTTGTAGATCAGCTATTTTCAAAATACTTTTATACATTTTGAAAACTTATGAAATGGCACATTCGGCATCGGCGATATAAGTACTTTACATTAAGTATATTTTGATGCCAATACCTTTGTACTTTTACTCAATAGAATTTTGAATACCAGACTATATAAAATTAAATTAAAATACTAGTACTTCTTCCATCGCTGGTGTTTGGTGAATTCAGTTTCAATAATCCACAACGGATGTTACGTTATGTAATCAGCAGAATGTGGGTTTTAATTAGTTAGTTATTTTATTTCTATGAAATTGCATATATTTCAAGGCAATCAAATGCTACAGCTTGGAATGTAAACCTAGGACCTTTCTGCGCAGAGACAGAGAGAAGGGGGGGGGGGCATTTATTTGTGTACATCACAGAGAGATGTTGAACATGAGACATGATTAGACAGAGGCTACAGTGATTGTGACGGCTATGCACGGTGTTGAATATCTCTCCTTTCAATGTGATGTTTCTGTGCTCTCTTTATCTAGTCACTTAAATGCATGCACAGAGCATAGCGCAACCTTAGTGTGACCTTGGTCATAAAGGGAATGACAGCCGATACTCTGATTGGTTTAAATGTAACAAAATAACTAGTCTTCATGAGACATAAAGTGTGTGCGGCCACCTTTATGTCTCTTGAAGAATAGTTAATTGGATTCTACTGCCGTTGGCCGACACCACTACAAGGACTTTGTTGTGCGAAGCATTCCTGTGCATAGTGGTTGATTAATGTAACGCCCAAACCACACCTGTGAATAATCTAGCGTGTAGCGCAGGTGTTTAGAGGCAGCGCTGCGTGTTGCACATGACAGAACATAGTAAAATAGCGACGGGTGACGCCCCCAAATGTAAGCATTACCCACAAATAGCGGGTAACAGGTTTTCCCAGAAAACAGTGCCCCAAGTCTACTTACTTGAGATTCTTCAGCCCAGCGAGAGAGAGCAGCGTCTTCATTCCTGACTCAGTCACCATGTTTAGACTCACGTCCAATTCTCTCAGATGGAGGGAGGGATTAGAAGTTAGAGCTGAGGCCAGAACTTCACAGCATCTCTCTGACAACATGCAGTTATTCAGGCTAAATGAAAAATCCAATCAGAGAGAGAGAGAGAGAGAGAGAGAGAGAGAGAGGTGATTACAAATTGATAAAATACAGTATTCCTGGATAGAGAACCATCTATGAGAGGAACTGGTCTTGATCGACTGTCAAGGTTTTGGACTAGTGACCCAAGAGTTGGAAAGAAAATATCTAACGTAAATATTGTTTAGTCAATCAATAAATAAGATATTTTAATGGCTATCACTTCACCTTGTGTTTAGCATCAACCACGTAATATAGTCGTTTTGGATTAAATAACGTTTACATGTTTATCCAGACATGCGTGTGAACACACAAGGCTATCAGTTGAGTTGTGTATTGTATAGTAAGTGGTACTTTTACACAGTAGACTCAGTAAACTGTTATTGTATGAATTGCTGTTTATCAACAGCCAGGTACAAAAACAACCGAGACGAAACAACTGTACTGATAGTTGTGTGCTTACAGCAACCCCAGCTGTATGTATACAGCCAAGTAGCCTCCAGGACTAGCTCTGTCGGTTGTGAAGAGTCGAACAGCCTTAGGGGATGGCGGTCCCCCCAGCCAAAAGGATAGAAGAACCGATCTATCCGGGGGACATCCCAATAGTGTGCTGACGAAGATCCACAGAGCTGACAATGTACTGTGCGCAAACTGAACGCCAACAATAGCCACAACTATGTGCAGAAAGTTGATGGTAGCATCCGGGGCTAGCTGCATCCAGTGGACCAGTGGAGCTGGTCTCAAATAAAACAATTGTCGTCCAATGTCAGGACAAAAATAAACTGGGAGATCCAAGATCCTAAAACTAACCAGCAGTAGATTGAGTGGTACGAGCTACGGATTACATTAAAACGTTAAAACATGCGTGCCACCATCTTGGATCCGGGTTGCCAGGTCTGATCTGTTTTAGATCATGAAATGATATACTTCTTGCACCATCAGAGCTACATTGTAAAGAAAGATATTTCATGTAGGAAGGAGATATAAACACACTCACTCCTAATGGACACACTAGGGAGGAAAACGTTCTACTTAATTGCTTACTTACTTACTACCTGAACAACCTTTCAAGGATGGCCATCTAGGTGAGAACTGTATTACTGTAATGAATACTCACACCACTTAACTAATTCAGTGCCAAGTAAATACATAATTGTCAATAGTGCCAGAGATTTTTCGTTTTTCAAGTAGTCAGTCAACGTTTTTCATTTCGACCGCCCGTTCTCTAGTTATTGGCCGTTGAACATAGCATACCTCGCCAAAATACAGAGAAAAACATAGATATAGTCGTTTTCCCAAATACGTTAAACAGGAAGTGAATGGTGATGGAGATCTTGCGATCAAGAAAATCTAAAATGCTAAGCCCCCCCTCCTCTCCCCCCCCAACCATCCGTCCTTTACTTGCACTATTATGCCTACTGTACCTAATCTGCTGTATATAGAATATACTGTGAAGTTGTTTACGCAAAGTTAACTCATTGAGTGCCAATGACGTCGCAGACGTCACGTTTTTCATAAGCCCAGAGTGCCAATGACGTCTGAGACGTCATGAAAAAAAAAAAAAAAAAAAAAAAAAAAAAACTCAAAAAAATATCTTTTTTTTTTTTTTTTTTTTTTTTTTGAAAAAAAAGGTTCAGAACCCAAGATATGATGATTTGAAGATTTGCTGCTCCATTCACTTCTTGTTTAACTTTTTACTGAAAAAGGCTGTATCTCGGCTCCTAAGCACTTTTTTTTTACAATGTATTTTTGGCCTTGGCACAGGGGTGATATAGCCAGAAATATTTTTGGCACTGAATGAGTTAAAGGAGAATTTTGGACTGAGTTTTTTTTTACCTTTTCTACGATGTTATGATATCTTAGGATGAATGGTACAGTAGAAAAATGTCATAACTCCATCCCGGGTCCACCACAGCTAAAAACGTGCGTGGATAGGCCTTAGGCGCTAGATCACATATTTTAATAGCTTTTTTTTATTATTATTTTTTTTTAGATCTGACGTTCATAGTGACAGAACACTATGCAACCAAAAAAAAATTAAAACCTAAGTCTCGCTAGACGAGATTGAATCAAGATTTCAATCTCGTCTAGCGAGACTTCTGTTTTTTTTTTTTTTACAGTGTTCTGTCACTATGAACGTCAGATCTCAACCCCCCCCCCCCCCCCCAAAAAAAAGCTATTAAAATATGTGATCTAACGCAAGGCCTATCCGCGCACGTTTTAAGCTGTGGCGGACCCAGGATGGAGTTATGAAAATGTTCTACTGTACCATTCATCCTAAGATATCATAACATCATAGAAAAGGTAAGAAAAACTTAGTCCAAATTCTCCTTTAAGTGGCAGCTGCTGAAGGAAAAATGCTGTTGGTGTATACAACCATGTTTTTTCTTTTTTTTATGCACATTTACAATTGATTTGACGATGCTCTTTTCATTCTCTTTTTGCTCTTTTTGCACTCTTTCTCCTTAAATCTTTTTACGTTTCTATCATTATTCTATTGTTGTTATTATCTATGCTGCTGCATTGTCTGAAGGAAGCCAAACCAAAATACGTTTTACCCTTATGTACCTGTACACAAGATGTAACAATACAGTACAACCTTGACTGAGACTGAAATGGTGGCGAACAGCGCCATCTAGTGTAAACACTGAAAACACTGTTTGGACGTGTTAGACATCAATGGCACTGAATGAGTTAAGAATTAACATTAATATAAATACCATTCAAAACTAGGGGATGACAGTCTGACAAAACACATTCAACCACTCATAGTGTAACCAGAGGTGTTTAGGTTTTAAATGTGGTATCTCAGCATAAAGACTACATATATTAGTCACTGTATCTTATCAATATTACGGTCAGTGTGGTTTACCATGATATCAACCTTAACCACACTCTTCAAATAAAGTACCACCATCATAACACATTATAATCACTTACTATAACAGAACTGATACAAATCAAAATACAAATTGAAAATTTATCTGACCTGAGAATGTCCAGACAACAATGTGGACTCTTCAGTCCAGCACAGATGAGCTCTAGTCCAGAAACCTCCAAGCCGTTTCCGCTCAGGTCCAGTTCTCTCAAATGGGAAGGATTAGAGCTGAGAGCTGAAGCCACAACCTCAATGTGTTCCTCTTTGAGGTTACAGCCAACAAGTCTGTAATGACAGTTTATTATTAAATGTAAAATCAGAGATGAACAAAACAGATCAGTCATGTTCACTGTCAAGGAGGTTCCCTGTGGTGCTTAAATAAGCAGCCGTGATTAAGACATATTTAATAGAAATGTGCTCATAACTTTCCACTGTTCTCATTTGATTAGAATACAAACATTAGATAATAAAAACGATCACAACACGCTGCTGTTGCTCCACTCTATGGCAGTGAAGTGAAGAAATGTTCTGTCAATAGATGAACAGCTTGTACGACCGCATGTCATTTGTTTAAATACTTTGGTTCTCTTAACAAAGTTCTGTGTGAACGCTAACCAGACCAAATGCAAAATGTAACAATGTGAACATTTGGTCCTTGATCAGAACCTTTTAAGCAAACCTTGGGTGTGAAAGGCATCTAAAATATCTTCTATCTGGTTCTTCAGACATTAACAGGATGTCAGTAAGAACAGATGGAAAGTTGTCTCTAAGCTACAGCATGGAAGGTGTATTGATATATTGTTTACTTACTGCCCTTTATGCCGGCTGGCATGTAGGGCAGCAACAAACATTGATATATTAAATAACTTGTAAACCTAAGTAATGACCAAGCTCACTGTTTAAAAGACCATCCTCTGTACACCCCTTCACTAATGGTATGATCCATTTCTCATTTGATAATGAGGACACTTGTAAATAGTACAGAGAGGACTTGACTTCTTGTTCTGTGTGGAACCATATTCTATTTACACACACACACACACACACACACACACACACAAGTGGTTCGGAGGGGTTCCAGGTAGGGTGACCACCTGTCCCGCATCTCGCGGGACAGTCCCAAAATTGGACCGTCTGTCCCGCACAAACGGAACAATGTCCCCCGAATCAAAGATATAGAGTAGAGTAGAGTTACAGACAGTAATGGCATCTGCTATTATATTTATTTTGTCATTTCCAATATATTAGCGTAGGCTATAGGATTATATCATATCCCCATAATATTATTGTCTCCGCCAGGCCGAAAGGCATGGCGAGAGAGTATGTTTTGCCCCCTGTCTGTCCGTCCGTGTGTCCGTCCTTCTCCGCCACCTCTGCCCCACATTTTTCTGATCAGCCTGTCATAGCGCCACCATGAGGCCGACTTTTGCAAAACACATTTTTGGATATTACTCCTACAGATTTTGTACAAAAAACACGCATCTCTATACTCTCTATAGTCTCTATAGTCTTGTGATCAACACAAATCTGTCCGATTTTCCATATTCCATCCTGATTGGCTAAGATTGGCTTCCAGAGTTTGCAGGATTGGTTCACTTTGAACAAAATGTCTCAAATCATGAACGCAGCATGGGATTTCCGTGAAACCTTCCATGTAGATTCCCACTTGGCCCAGGAAGAAATGCCACTTGAAAACGTTCAAATCAGCCTCATGATGGCGCGTTTTTAGCTATAATTGAACCGATCTGCGTGAAACTTTGCACGCACACTCCCTAGAGGCCAAGGAAAAACCTTTGCCCTGCATTTTTCACATCTGCCTTTTAGAACACATTTTTTGCAGTCCAAAAATCACGCAAATCGGCACACAGTATCTCTATAGTCATGTGATCAAGATGTATGTGTCCGATATTTTATATTACATCCTACTTGGCTAACATTGGCTTCCAAAGTTTGCAGGATAGGTCCGTTTTGAACAAAATTCCTCAAATCATGAACGCAGCGTGCAATATCCATGAAATTTTGCACGCACATTCCCACTAGGCCGAGGAAGAAATGCCACCCTTTTCACATTGGCCTGTTATAGTGCAGAATGCAGTGTCCATTTGCCGTGCAAGGCTTAAGAAGAAATGGAACCCTTTTCATGTTGGCCTATTATAGCGCCACCAGGAGGCCATAATAACCTATCTGACCTGGCGGAGACTTGTGCTCCGAGGAGCACTTTCTCTAGTTCATATTATTTCCGCAATACTCATTGACAAGAAATGCAGCCCCAAAACACGTGTGCACACATGTGCATATTTAAGCAAGTATTTTAAAGCAGTGAAAGCTACCGAGGAAAAAAAACAGAAAGTGATAGACCCCCACGACTCAAACTAGCGACCATTGGAGTTTATCATCAAAGCCAAAGATTTGTTGTGAATAATTATAAACAAACAACCTCCTGTTGCTTGGGGGGTAGTTTGACCAAAACCGAAGGTATTGAAGAGGAAGACACAGAGAATGTTGCGGTCATCAGAGATCAAAGGATTTAGCAGCTGCCATTGTGATAATGTCAGGAGCAATGGACCAGGACCAGGCAACACTACGACCAGCAGGTAGGGTCCAAGTGTTTCCAAATGGACTGCAGTCTGCACTCTGCACAGAACCATATCCATCAGATCCAAAGTAGACTAGGTATTTTTTTGTGACCAAAAGACCATGTATTGTGCAAGTACATAATGAAGTTGACCAAAGTTTCTCAGCTGCATTATATTTGTTATTAGTGTCTGTCAATCCTCTGAAACAAAGGGGTTTATAGTGAGAACTTACTTAAGCTGCAGGGGCATCACGGCCATTCACTGTGCGTACGACGCGACACCCTCACTCTCACAGATCTGTGATTTCATACCCCCCACTTTTTGTAAAAAAAAAAAAATATATTATTATTATTATTTTTTTTATAATAATAAATTGGTAAAATGAGGGGAAAATAAGAATTAAATAACATAACCCTAACCTAACCCTAATCTTAAAACCGAAATAAAGTAACCAAAAACCGGGAAAAAAACTAACAAAATCCGCCAAAAAAAATCGTGTGCATGTGTCACGTGATGTCCCGCAATACAGGTTCACTTGTCCCTCAATGGGCCTGTTTAGAGGTGGTCACCCTAGTTCCAGGGGGTCCCCAGCAAAATGAGTTAGTATAACATCACAGTTTGGCCACAGAAACCGTATTTTCTGTACATTGGCTATTTAGATCTACAAGCTCACAACACGTCGCAATGTGATGCCTTGTAGGATGTAGATTTGTTATTTTAAGGAAAACCTTTGAACCATTTTAACAAGACAATATATGGGGTCCCTGGCACAACATATTTTCAGAAGGGGGTCTGTAGCCAAAAACAAGTTAATTTTGGGGGTCTTTGACATGAAGACGTTTGAGAACCACTGCTATAGAGTATATATAATCAGTCTATTAGTAATAGTTACAGTGAGCATCATGTAAAATCCTTAAGCAGGGAGATGTGTTTTCCTCCAATCACAAAGCAGAACCAGCAAGAAAAACATATTCCACCAATCACACAGTACAATCCTCAGTGTTAATGTAACTCTGAGAGTGTACACATGGAACCAAATGGACCCTTACAGGTCCGTAACTCTGAGAGTGTACACATGGAACCAAATGGACCCTTACAGGTCTGTAACTCTGAGAGTGTACAAATGGAACCAAAAGGACCCTTACAGGTCTGTAACTCTGAGAGTGTACACATGGAACCAAATGGACCCTTACAGGTCTGTAACTCTGAGAGTGCACACATGGAACCAAGTGGACCCTTACAGGTCTGTAACTCTGAGAGTGTACACATGGAACCAAAAGGACCCTTACAGGTCTGTAACTTTGAGAGTGTACACATGGAACCAAATGGACCCTTACAGGTCTGTAACTCTGAGAGTGCACACATGGAACCAAGTGGACCCTTACAGGTCTGTAACTCTGAGAGTGTACACATGGAACCAAATGGACCCTTACACTCCTTCCAAACTGCCAGTGAGTGATTTGACGACGATATTACACAAGAAACTGTCCTGATATGGAGTGTCGGCCTTGACGTTGTAACATTGTCTGAACCAAATTAACAAATAAATAAATAATAATAGGAGTGGAGTTGCAGAAAGGAATGAGAAAAGCTACAGCACGGCACAAGAAAAACAAAGCATGCACACACACACACACACACACACACACACACACACACACACACACACACACACACACACACACACACACACACACACACACACACACACACACACACACACACACACACACACACACACACACACACACACACACACACACACACACACACACACACACACACAATACTGTTTGAACCATTCATAAGTAAATGAAGTGAGGGTCTGACTGTACTGAATTGATGACGGTCGTTTGAACTATAAATGATATGCTCCTCTCTCTCTCTGAGTGTGTGTGCACATGCGTGTTTTTTTATTTATTTTATTTATTTTATTTATTTTATTTATTTTATTTATTTTATTTATTTTATTTATTTTATTTATTTTATTTATTTTATTTTGAAAGAATGAAAGGAGTATATGAGTGAAAGCTGCTCTAACATGTTGACATTCCCATGACTACTAACCTGGCTGTTTTGCAGTTCCTCACAGATGGGACCAGGTTCCATCGCCCCCTCTCTGATGTGTTGCATTTCTGAAAGTCCAACTCCTCCAGAACCTCCTCTGACATCTGCAGCATTCTGACCAGAGCTGAACACTGTGTCTCAGAGAGTTTCTTTCCTGACTCCAGGTACTGTTGGATCCCTTGACTTACTGAGTTGGCCTTCATCTCCATCAAGCATTGGAAGATGTTGATACATCTGTCAGGAGAGCCACTGCAGGGATCCATCTTCTTCAGGTTGGTGATGGCTCTCTGGATCTCCTCTGAACTGTTCTCTGTCTGACCCAGCAGGCCTCCTAACACTCTTTGGTTGGACTCCAGTGAGATTCCATGAAGGAAACGGACAAAGAGGTCCAGGTGGCCACTTTTACTCTGCAGGGTTTTTTCAATTGCAGCTTTCAGGAAGTCAGACAGGGAACTGTTGCTGTTGAAATCATCATTGTTCAGGAATGCTTTCAGTACCTCCATGTTCTTCTGTGTAAAACAGTCAAACAGGTAAACTGCAGCCAGAAACTCCTGGATGCTCAGATGAACAAAACAGTAGACGGTTTCATGGAAGAAATGACTGTCTGGTTTGAAGATCTCTGTGCACAGTCCTGAGTCCACTGGACCCTCTTTAATATCAAGATGACATTTCTTCAGGTCTTCTTCGTAAAAAATTAGGCGGCCTTTCAGCAGATGTTCAAACGCTAGCATGCCCAGCTTCAGAAGAACTGCTTTATCAGCCTCTGTGAGTTTCTTTTGATTCCCACCATGCTTTAGCCACTTCCTTTTTGTCTGGACAAAGATGAAGTGGCTGTAAATCTCAGCCAGGGTCTTGGGAAGCTCTCCTTTCTCATCTGTCTTCAACATGTCCTGCAGAACGGTGGCAATGATTGAACAGAAGACTGGGGTTTCACACATTGTGTGGAGGTACTTTGATGCTTTGATGTGTGAAATGGTTCTGCTGGACTGCTTCTCATCTCCGATTCTCTTCCTGATGTACTTCTCCTTCATTTCATCAGTGAATCCTTTCACCTCTGTTACCATGTCAACGAAGCTATCAGGGATCTGATTGGCTGCTGCAGGGCGTGTGGTTATCCAGATTTGAGCACAGCAAAGCAGTCTCCCTTTGATGAGGTTGACCATCAAAACTTCCAGAGAGGTGGCCTGGGACAAGTCCTTAGAGCATTTATGGTGGGTTTTGAAGTCTAAGGTCATGTTGCTTTCATCTAGACCATCCAGGACAAACTGAACTTTGCAGGGACTCTTGTCGTAATGAGTCTCTTCTGACATCTGCAGCTTGGTGAAGATGACATTAAGAGCTTCTTCTGAGATGCATTCATATATGGGGTTGCATTCATGAATTAGCTGAGCCAAACTAAACTTTCGCCCCTTGAACAAATTGAGCTGGCGGAATTGGAGCACGAATGTGAGATGGGGATCTTGATCTTTTTTCTTTGCCCAGTCAGAGACAAACTTGTGTACGAGAAAGGTTTTGCCAACCCCTGCTTCGCCAATGGACATCACTGTTCTCAAGCATTTGTTTTGTCCAGAAGGGTGTGTAAAGATTTCACTGAGTTGGATCTCCTGACCTGCTTTCTTCCTGTCCTCAGGTGACCTGCTGATCTCTGTGTCATCCACACGTGCGATTGTGAGACGTGTGTAATACTCAAAATCCTTTTTATCTGCCTTTTGGACTGTCCCGTGAGGTACACACGCAAATGGGTCCTCAACTTTTGTTTTAAGCTTGTCTTGGTAGTGTGTAATGGGATATGTATGCATTTTTGTTTTCACCAGGAACTCTGTAAGGAACAAAGAAATTCCTTTAGATATTGAGGGAAATTATTAGATCGGCATGATGTGTTAACATAATGAATAACAAAATTCACTTGACATTATTATTACTATATTTTTGTCCTGATCTTTTATACTTTACTTTGCTTACTTTACATTACTCCAGCTGGTTTGTACAAACCTGAGGACCCATGTTTACCCAGCATGATCTGACATGTCTGATGCAGCAATGCTACATGCTACACTTATCAGAAACATAATGATAATGTATGTAATGCAATGTAAGGTAATTGAGTGTAAGTGTAATATAAATGTAATGTCCAATGAAAACATAATGGAATTCAACAGCTACAACAGCAGATATAAACCATCATGAAAAGTCTTCATTTAGAGTCAATAAACTTTAAACAGCACTGACCTGGGTCAGATGTAGATGCTGCTTTGGGTTGTGTTGCACTGAGTGATGGAGGAGAAGACTGAGGACACCTGTTTTGAAATTGATTCATTGATTGAATACTTTATTAGCAGTTTAAACCAATAATAAAATCACAGGAAAGTACAGTTCAATACAAGGTCTGCTAAGAGGATTTGAAACCCAAGAAAGCCTATGGCTTGTTTCCATTGGGGTCCTTTGTACTCAATTCATCGAAACATTTAATGCCAGACAAACACTATATACACTACTATGCAAAACATCATGTAACAAAAATATGTACAGCAAACAGTTCGAGGGGGTGGGGGTGGGGGGGGGGTCTAGGCTTTGACTTTTACAGGGGCCGGTTTCAAATTGCAGCCACCTGCCAGTTCTCTTTCAGGGTGGTTTTGAAGGAGAGTAGGGTTTTACACTCCTTTACGACTGTTGGTAGGGCGTTCCACATTTTTGTGGCATTGCAGGAGAACAAATTTAACCCCTTGTTAGAGACAAATCTGGGTTGGACGTGATTTGTGGAGCTTCCTCAAATGTACAAAATGTTTTACTAACTGTATATAAATCTAACAATTCTATATAAATACTATAGGCTCTATAGGACCGTATATAAATCTAACAATTCTATATAAATACTATAGGCTCTATAGGACCAAACATGTGTCAACAACTGGAACTAAATGTTGTATTAGAGAAGAATAAATGTGTTAGTCTCTTTAAGCGTAAAGTTAGCAAACAAACACACCATGGCCTGAAAAGCTACATTCATTTGTACACAATGTTGTGTAGAGAGACATTGTCCTCCAAGACTTTGAGAAAAAAAATGTAAAGGACAATTGCTTACAGATCATCTAGAAGACACTTCTCATGCTCTTCTGGACCTTTGTAGAAAATGTGTTTGGATTTGCTGGAGTTCAGGTGTTCATAGAGTTCCCTCATCTTATTCTGACTGGTATCCTTAGACGTCACATTATTGTAGCCCTCTGGGGTGATGACCTTCTTTTGAAGGAGCAGATCCAGGATGGGATTGACCATGATCACTCTCTCAATCAGTTTAGACCGGTGTTGACCAACAAAGAGACTCGCTGAAGATACTTAGGGGGAATGAACATTGAGTTGTTGGTTAAACTTTATCTATGTGGCCAAAACTAATTTAAACATTTATACCAGATTTGTGTTGTTAGAATGTTTCAAAAATCTTCCAAATATTACACATTTTATTCCAAGATTTATTTTAAAAATAGCAGATCTACAAGCTCACATCGCGAAGCGTTGTGAGCTTGTAGATCGGCTATTTTCAATTTGCCAAAGTGCCAGTTGCTTCTTTTGGGCTTGTTTTCTTGGTTGCTTATTTCTCTCACAACATCTGGCAACGCTGGTGCAAGTTCAACTGCGTCTCTTGTCTAAAAATAACAGATGAGGCGTCGCATCGCCTTGACAACTTGTACAACTGTTCTGTCTGGAAGCGAGTCCTTCGATCGCTCGATGGATCATGTAATAAATGCTCTCATGTGTAATGAGAATAAAGAAGTTTATAAGGTTACCGTTTAACCTCATAACCAAATAAAAGGCTAATAAAACGTGGAAAGGATATATAAGCCTTTTCTAATGAACATTGCGCACCTTTACCGAGGTAAAAAGATGATGAAATCCAGCATACAAGTGGAACGCTGCTATCCGATTATGGACCAGAGCTTATTGATTTATTATTGATTATATTAGTTAATTTTGGTCCTACGTCGGAATGGGGAATGGATCTTCTGGACACAGCTTTCATCCACTATGTGATCAATATACAGTAGGCCTAGCCTACAGTATTATAAATTAATACCGCGGCACGGACACTGGAGGTGCGTCAGTGCCTCCGCAGTTTCATTAAGGCATGATAGCCTATTTTCAGTATAACGTGACACTTTGGCTGAGATGGCCCGCTGGCAAACACACTGAGGGACCTAATAATTCAGCTCTAAATGCAACTGATAGCCTAGGGGAAAAAAAACAAAAAACGGTGGAATCTACATCATGTCTATATTATGCATAGGCTACAAGCAATACATCGTTTGACATTTTTGATGTTTTTTATATGTATGTGTTGACAAATGTTGGGCATATACATATTTTATTTGAGGCTTGGCACTGTTGAAATTGATTTTGCATGAAGAATAAAGCATTCTAACGACATACGCACAGCTTTGCTCCCTTGTAAGACAGCCTCGGGGCTGACTTGAGAACGGGCGGACCTCCCGCTCAGAACAAAGACAAAAAAACATAAATGAATCTGACTGCTAGTGTAGGAATTGTCTTAAATGCCAGTACGATCAAAATATGGTCGTAAATTGCTTAGTGAATCGGGGCCAATGTGTCCAAACAAGCTTGTATCTGATATTTTTCTGCCTAAAGTCTGACAGAATAATTCTAGAATTCTAGAGTTCATATGGTTAAAATGTAAAGACATTGCATCCCTCAATTAATGGAATATTAGTGTTTGTTTAGGCCTAGCTCAGTTGTTGCCATTTGATATAGGCTATATACACAGAAGCCTCATAGTGTTCTTGTCATACAACTTTCATAGTCATTGGAATAGACAACAAGTATTCCAGTATAAACATAATATGGATGTCAGTTGGAAAGTTATCTTATAAATTAAATGTTAGATCTGTTATAATATGAGTTAATATGATGCTTTAGCACAAGGCATACCACAGTTTACAGGTAAATAGTGTGAACAGACTAGACAGTTTAATCAGTTTATTGTAGAAATCTATTCATAATGTTGGCTCACCTCCAGTTTTAGAGAATCCGCTCGTTGTTGGACTTGAACTCGACATTGGTGTTTCAGCGTCTTTAGCTTCATGCTGGTCTGATGATTTCCTTTTCTTCTGAGGTGGAGAGTTGGTGAGAGGTGGAGACTGAGAAGACCTTGGACTGACACCTGTGACACAGGGGCCCTATTAAGCACGTCTTAAAACCCATAGATATAGAAACCTAGATACCTCATTGGCCTCTGCAGTTCATTGTAACGACTGGTCTCTCAATACAAGGCTCTTCCGGGGGGGCAGACCAATCACATCACGTTAACTACTGGCCAATCACAGCGCGTCTAACTGACTAGTTGCTGCGCGGCTGCCTCTTAAGAAAAGACCCACCCCACCTGCCTCTGATTGGCCTACCGAACGCCCCCTTCTGTGACGCACACGGAAGTTTCCAGCTTCCCCCAGAAACATAGAGGAAGCTTTTAACTCTATGAGAGGAAGCGGAAGTGCGTCCGAGATGCCGATGCTTCAGAGCCAGATGAGGCGTCTACCTTTATATGTCTATGTTAAAACCCACGTCTTAGGCGGTAAGTTTCATAATCATTTGACTACAGCAAACATGGACAACTGGTGGCCCGGGGTCTACATGCGGCCCCCACCTTCACTTAATGTGGCCCACAGGTTAATATCAGAATACTGATATATTATTGATTTCAGCTGTTACAATTCCTAACATGCAAACATGACCCGCTTTAATTACTTCAGTCTATATTATAATATTTGTCCAATGTATTTGTATTTAAGTTCATAAAGTTAAGTCATAAAATAAGAATAACTAAATCATTTGAAATGAAAGAAATTTTACTTTTCAGGATTCCAATTAAAAAATAGCAGATCTACAAGCTCAAAACTGAGCTTGTAGATCGGCTATTTTTGTTACTTTCGTGTGACATAGAATCCCGTTTTCATTTTTCACAAGATCGGTGCTTGTTGCAATTACCTGCACTAAAAAACTGCACGTATTTTGCGCTATGACGAAAAAAATAAACATAAAATGTAACAATGTGTGCGCTCCGTAATGCATTTACAATGGTGAAAGCTGTGTTGTTTGACGCGGCGAAGGAATGGCGGATTTGACCAATCCCCGAAATACCGTTTTGATAGACATAGACAACAAGTCTTCCAGTATAAAACTATATGGATGTCAGTGTAATGTTAAAACATGGTCTTATACATGTCCTACATAATAGTAAAACAGATCTAATAAAGCACGTGAAGCACTTGAAGGAATATGGAGGTAAACGGAGTGAACAGACCACTTTCATCAGTATACTGAAGACATATATTCATAGTGTCAGCTCACCTTCTTCAGTGGTAGCGACTCCTTCACTTGTTGACGTTGAACTTGACATTGGTTGCTCAGCGTCTGTAGCTTCATGCTGGTCTGATGTTAGACAGCATGAAGGGGGTGGGAGGGGGGGGGGGGGACAACACAAAGGACAGAGGATAAGATGTTCAAAATGTATGGTAGAGTCACAACAGGGACAACACAGAGGCACACTGGACACTGCAGGGCATATATGGCAACTATCGATGAGTGCGAGAGAGAGTACAGAGTACAGAGTACTGTAGTACAGAGTACTGTAGTACAGAGTACAGAATACTGTAGTACAGAGTACTGTAGTACAGAGTACAGAATACTGTAGTACAGAGTACTGTAGTACAGAGTACAGAGTACTGTAGTACAGAGTACAGAGTACAGAGTACTGTAGTACAGAGTAAAGAGTACTGTAGTACAGAGTACAGAGTACAGAGTACTGTAGTACAGAGTACAGAGTACTGTAGTACAGAGTACTGTAGTACAGAGTACAGAGTACTGTAGTACAGACTACAGCAACTTGCAATGGGCCTGGTTTTCAAGATACACACAGGTATATACAGTAGGGGTGGGACGATATATCGATATCGCTATATATCGCGATACTTCCTCCCACGATAAATAATCGATATACTGCCGAAAAATATCGATATAAAAAAATAAAAATGAAAAAACATGTTTTTGTTTTTTTCCCGTTTGTAATACGTTGTATTTCCGACTCTGTACATAGTGGGGTTTTTTTTCTGTATTTGTGTGATGATTTCTAACTGTTTGGTGCTATTGTATGTGTTTATGAATTGAATGCAAGGACTATCGTGATATATCGTTGGTGAAATTTCTTGCAATAAATCGAGTATCGTGATATCGCAATATATCGAGTATCGTGATATCGCAATAAATTGAGTATCGTGATATCGCAATATATCGAATATCGTGAAATTATTGTTATCGAGGGCCGAATATCGCCACAGATATCGTATCGTGAGATACCCATATCGTCCCACCCCTAATATACATGCTCTTCACCTACCTTCGGCTGTGTTCAGAAACCTCTCCACTAGATCATTCTTCTTCATCTTCTTCAGGACTTCGGCCACAATCTGAGTTTCTTTACTGGGGTAATTCTCTATGATCAGATCGACAGTGTCCATCCTGTCGGTTTCCTTCAGAGCGTCCTTTGGGAGCGGCTGGAGACCCGCTACCAAAGGTTTCTGCAGATACCACTGGAACTTCTTGAACTCTTTGTCTTCCAGCTCCTCCAGAATATTCAACATGCGTTCCTCAAGTTTCTCCATGGTTGATTCCTGGCACAAACAGAGGATGTTATCATCTCGGCTTCATTCTCTTTTTTTATTTTTTATGTTTTTTGGGGGGTTTTATGACCTCAATTACACCCAAAAAATCTGAACTTTGAACATTCAGTGGATTTTCTGTGGTCTGGGGTTTTCTGAATAATTAGGCTGAAAAGTAATCTGAGCTTGGCCCTTCGGCAGTGAGGTCACAGCCGATTAATCCCGCCCACTCTCCTCCTCGCCCCTCCTCTCCCCTATCCTTTCCTTTGGGGGGGGCGGAGCAGAGGCGATGATTGACAGGAAAAATCCCTCACCAGCGACACCCGCAGGCAAAGATTTATTTTTTCATTGCAGTTGAAAAGGCTTTAGAAATGTGAGAGAAAAACAGCTGCCATGGATCAATGGAGTGGAATTTTTTGTTAAAACTTTCTATACACGGGTTAGGGGGCGGGGGCACGGTGGCACAGTCGGTAGTGCTGTCGCCTCACAGCTAGAAGGTCCTGGGTTCGATTCCCGCAGGGGACGCTGTGGGCGCTGGGGGTGTGTTCTCTCCTCCGCGTCATCAGTGCCCATACCCTAGGTGGGGTTGGCGAAAGGGCCTTTCTGTGTGGAGTTTGCATGTTCTCCCCGTGTCTCCTAGGGTAGGTACCCTCACAAAAACATGCAGTAATCCTGGTCACTATACTGCCTCCCCCTGGCTAGCCGGGGCGCCTGATGGAGGGGAAGGGAACTGGTTGGAATAACGTGTTCCTTCCACGTGCTACGTCCAACCAGGGAAATTCTCCCCTGTCAGGTGACAAGAAGGTCAGTTGGCTCTCATGCATTGAAGGAGGCATGAGCTCGGCCCCACTTCACCCATTTTCAACCTATCTTCATATAATGGACCCTTCGCTAAACCCCAACCCAAAAGCGATTGTCCAATGCCAGCTTAGCAACCGTTGTTAGCCTGGCATAGGTCTGGCAAGCTTTCGTCACCTGCCATAGCTGTCAATGTTATTTCGCCCGCACAGGCGCACACACACAATCATTTGCAACATAATAGCAAGAATAGGAATACCACGATAACGCAATGGTGACTATGAACCACCTACCCAAACCCGTTGGAGGCTGCTTTTCCCAAGCTGAATTATGCACTTAGACCGGGTCCGGGTGTGTTGAACACATACACAGCTTAACGTCAGGAAAGTTACACGACACGACTCACTCGCCCAGGTGGTGTCAATAATAGGCTACTAATCACCATAATCGTAACAAAATTCAGAATCACAGCGCTGCCTGTTTCGGATTCCGCACGTTAAAGTATATTAATTCATTTGTTCGTCTATTTATTAACTCCTGCTGCAGTCTTACCCTGCGGTACATGAAAACTCCTGTTACAATCATGGATAAACTTTAACCTGGTGTTTGCACTTTCTCCATTTACGGTCCGTACATCTATATAAACGTTCAGATTTAAAATATAAAGTGCTTTCCCCATGGCCACGGATGTTAAAATTATGCACGGGACTCTCAAAAGTACCCTGTATATTCTGTATTGTTCAATAAAAAGCATTTTAATCCGATCAGTGGCCATTTTCTCATAATGTATCAGAGTGCAATACACCTACAAACCGATAGGGTCGCTCAGTTGAAAGTGCATGGAGAAAATGGCCACCGATCAGATTAAAATGCTTTTTATTGAACAATACGGATGATACAGGTACTTCTGAGAGCCCGTACATAAATGTAACATCCGTGGCCATGGGATAAGCACTTTAAATTTGAAATATGAACGTTTATGTAGATGTACGGGCCATAAATGGAGAAAGTGCAAACACCAGGTTGAAGTTCATCCATGACGGTCGTGACAGTCGACTGTCGTGTATCCATGGCTATTACTCCCTCTAACATTTCCCATGTTTTTAGCTTACTGAAATAATGTCATGCACATTTGTCCAGTGCATAGCCTACTGCAGGCCTTGTTGACTAGATTTAGAAGAGATTTAGAAGCTCTTGCTCCTGAAATGATCGATTATTTTTAAGGGGAAAAGCCATCATTTAACATGCAAGTCAATGGGTGAGAAGCAGAGTTTACAGGCGCTGCCAGGCCTGGGTGTGACTAACTTCGCACCACCAGTCACAGAGTGGAGTGGGTGGGGCTTAGCGAAGGGTCCATTGGTCCTCACTAATGCTCATGATTAAATGGTACAATGTTTTTGTCTCAAAGGAGGGCTGTGGACAGTTCAGAGTCCCGTCTACCAGTGACATCATCGATGGGGAATCCAAGCTAATAGAAAATGCAGGCTTTCTATTCCTGGAAAGTTGCAATGCAATAATAGAGGCCATATCCTTGTACTGCCATAGTATATTCATCATCACTACCAGTGGGTCAAATTAGTCGACTTGTAAAAATCACTAGTCGTGAAAGCCCTAGTCCCTGACACAAAATATTTTCAGATGTGGGTCCGCGGACAAATACATATTAATCTGAGGGTCCTTGACATGAAAAGAATGTGGGAACCATTGGGAACCAAACAACTACACTTAAGAATCAAGCCCAAAGTCGCTTATTATAAGCAGACATGGCAACACTGGTAAACAGGAAACCCCTTGATATGGGGCTCCCTATCTTCCTACCCAGGAAGGCCTATAACTCAAACGATAGGTTCTAAAATCAAAATTTCTTGTTCCTTGTATTCCTTGGATCATGCTGCAACCAATCATATTGTCCCGACCATTTGCGCCTGACTAGATTTTCCACCATTTTGTGTTTTCTTCAAAACACACTTTTCGCTACAACTCCTACAGATTGTGTCCTAAACTCTCACACATCACTACACATTATATATGGAGTCATGTGATCAAGATGTATAAGACGGATCCTGCATATTCAATTCCAATTGGCTATGATTGACTTTCAACGTTGTGGGCCCTGGGTAGCCAACCCAGCCTGGCTGGGATATGCATTTTTCTATCTCTGATTCACCCACTATGAGCAAAGTACCATGTCCATTTGGTTCCATGTGTACACTCTCAGAGTTACAGACCTGTAAGGGTCCATTTGGTTCCATGTGTACACTCTCAGAGTTACAGACCTGTAAGGGTCCATTTGGTTCCATGTGTACACTCTCAGAGTTACAGACCTGTAAGGGTCCATTTGGTTCCATGTGTACACTCTCAGAGTTACAGACCTGTAAGGGTCCATTTGGTTCCATGTGTACACTCTCAGAGTCACAGACCTGTAAGGGTCCATTTGGTTCCATGTGTACACTCTCAGAGTTACAGACCCACAGACAGACAGACAGACAGACAGACAGACAGACAGACAGACAGACAGACATACTATAGGTTGTACATTTAAAAGGATCCCTGGCTAATAAGCCAAATATGCTCTAGTACATTATAATTGTCCTCTATAACTAAAATAAATCAAAACATAAAAAACACCTTAAATAATGTATCTATTTTAGAAACAGTTCATATTTCACTCATTAGGGACAATGCCGTCGCAAGTTGATGATGTCATTTGTCCATTTTTGGTCTAGCCCTATGGAATTTATGTAATGCATCAAATTCCATAGGGCTAGAACACACATGGGCAAATGACATCATCAACATGCGACGGGCATTGCCCCTATTGACCGTTTCTAAAATAAATACAATATTTAAGGTGTTTTTAATTCGACATTTTAGTTATAGAGGACGATTATAACGTATTAAAGGTATCATGACATTCATTTTCACTTTTTTTATTTTGAATGTTTTATTTGGGGTTTTATGACCTCAATTACACCCCAAAAACCTGATCTTAGAACATTCAGTGGATTTTCTGTGGTTTTCTGAATAATTAGGCTGAAAAGTAATCTGAGCTTGGCCCTTCGACAGTGAGGTCACAGTCGATTAATCCCGCCCACTCTCCTCCTCGCCCCTCCCCTCCCCTATCCTTTCCTTTGGGGGGGGGCGGAGCAGAGGCGATGATTGACAGGCAAAATCCCTCACCAGCGACACCCGCAGGCAAAGATTTCTTTTTTCATTGCAGTTGAAAAGGCTTTAGAAATGTGAGAGAAAAACACCTGCCATGGATCACTGGAATGGAATTTTCACTTAAAACTTTTTTTACACTTTTGAAGGACCAGGACAAAGACTTTGAATGTGGTGTAAAAGTGAATGTCATTAAACCTTTAAGGCTTATTTGGCTTGTTAGCCAGGGATCCTTTTAATATACAAACTGAGTCAAACCACTGCCTGTCTGTCTGTCTGGCTGTCTGTATGTGTCTCAGGCAGCAAGCATTGATGGTGAACCAGTTCCCTCCTCCCCTCCTCTTAATCATATATAACTAGACCATACCCGGGGGGGGGGGGGGGGGGTACGTGCGCACATGATCTGGCAACCCGGGAGCCAGCGAACACAAAAACGCTAATAAACAGCTGAGATTTTGTGTAATCGGAAAACGGGCTTCGCTGTTAGGTGCACATGGTAGCCTAAGGGTCAATGGCTGTATGCAAATTCAGATCAACTGCTCCAGCCACTGAGGAGAACCGGGCAGAACAATTTTGGCCTCACCATGACACCATGAACTACAGGTTTGTCAAATGATAGGAGGATCTCTCACTCACTACCTGACACACACACACACACACACACACACACACACACATTAACACTGACATCAGTGTAAAAACTAGCTTCTCTTCCTGTAACTGCTGTAAAAATGGAGGCTGTAGTTTTTCAATGAGACACAGAGAGGAGGGGGAGGGGGTCATACGTGTTGTTACACCTCTCTCTCTCTCTCTCTCTCATATGTACGCACATGTACACACACACACACACACACACACACACACACACACACACACACACACACACACACACACACACACACACACACACACACACACACACACACACACACACACACACACACACACACACACACACACACACACACACACACACACACACACACTACACCACACCCTTCAAACAGAGACAAAGAGAGAGGGAAATGAGAGGAAAAAAAGACAGTTCTGTCTGCCTGCCTGTTGGGCCAATTGTGTTCATATAGACACTCCACGGTGGATTCAAACCCACAACCTCCACAGTGGTGGACAGGCTCATAATCACTGTCTGCACCCTAAATAATTAAGACCTTTGACCAGTTTTATAAAACAGACGATCTACAAGCTCACACAGTGCCACAAAATACAAAGATTTTTGTATGGATGATATAACATGACCAAATTGCGCTGAGGTCACATGACTTACAGAATGAGTTTTTATGTATTTATTCACACAATAAAAGACACATACATAAGTGCAGGAGAGAAAAGAGAAAAGAAGTAGTGAGTTGAACATAGTAATTAAACTTAAGACAAACAACTAATGTACTCAATACTAGTAAGACAGACAGACAGACAGACAGACAGACAGACAGACAGAGACTGTGAGATAAATACAAACTTAAAAAACAAGATTAATCTTAACATTTTAATCCAACGTGTTAAAACTAGTCTAGTTCTGTGTTGTTGTCAACGCTCTGACATTTATACAGTGTGCGACGACTGTGCGTGCGTGCGTGCGTGCGTGCACTTGATCTACACTCCTGTGTTTTTATCTCACATAACTTCAACCAGATAGAATCTTGTTCCAACAGGTCCTAATGCCCCTCTGTCACCACAATACCTGTACCTTAAAAACACTGTCTGTCTGTCTGTCTGTCTGTCTGTCCGCCTGCCAGTCTACCTACTGTCAACAGATCTACAAGCTCACAACATATAATGTCTACTGTCAAACTGAAAAATAATAACAGATCTGCAAGCTCACAACGCATCATGTCTACTGTCAAACTGAACAAAAATACAAATCTACAAGCTCACAACTCATCATGTCTACTGTCAAACTGAACAATAATAACAGATCTACAAGCTCACAACGCATGTCTACTGTCAAACTGAACAATAATAACAGATCTACAAGCTCACAACGCATGTCTACTGTCAAACTGAACAATAATAACAGATCTACAAGCTCACAACGCATGTCTACTGTCAAACTGAACAATAACAGATCTGCAAGCTCACAACGCATCATGTCTACTGTCAAACTGAACAAAAATACAGATCTGCAAGCTCACAACTCATCATGTCTACTGTCAAACTGAACAATAATAACAGATCTACAAGCTCACAACGCATGTCTACTGTCAAACTGAACAATAATAACAGATCTACAAGCTCACAACGTATGTCTACTGTCAAACTGAACAATAATAACAGATCTACAAGCTCACAACGCATGTCTACTGTCAAACTGAACAATAACAGATCTGCAAGCTCACAACGCATCATGTCTACTGTCAAACTGAACAAAAATACAGATCTACAAGCTCACAACTCATCATGTCTACTGTCAAACTGAACAATAATAACAGATCTACAAGCTCACAACGCATGTCTAATGTCAAACTGAACAATAATAACAGATCTACAAGCTCACAACGCATGTCTACTGTCAAACTGAACAATAACAGATCTGCAAGCTCACAACGCATCATGTCTACTGTCAAACTGAACAATAACAGATCTACAAGCTCACAACTCATCATGTCTACTGTCAAACTGAACAATAATAACAGATCTACAAGCTCACAACGCATGTCTACTGTCAAACTGAACAATAACAGATCTGCAAGCTCACAACGCATCATGTCTACTGTCAAACTGAACAAAAATACAGATCTACAAGCTCACAACTCATCATGTCTACTGTCAAACTGAACAATAATAACAGATCTACAAGCTCACAACGCATGTCTACTGTCAAACTGAACAATAATAACAGATCTACAAGCTCACAACGCATGTCTACTGTCAAACTGAACAATAATAACAGATCTACAAGCTCACAACGCATGTCTACTGTCAAACTGAACAATAACAGATCTGCAAGCTCACAACGCATCATGTCTACTGTCAAACTGAACAAAAATACAGATCTGCAAGCTCACAACTCATCATGTCTACTGTCAAACTGAACAATAATAACAGATCTACAAGCTCACAACGCATGTCTACTGTCAAACTGAACAATAATAACAGATCTACAAGCTCACAACGTATGTCTACTGTCAAACTGAACAATAATAACAGATCTACAAGCTCACAACGCATGTCTACTGTCAAACTGAACAATAACAGATCTGCAAGCTCACAACGCATCATGTCTACTGTCAAACTGAACAAAAATACAGATCTACAAGCTCACAACTCATCATGTCTACTGTCAAACTGAACAATAATAACAGATCTACAAGCTCACAACGCATGTCTACTGTCAAACTGAACAATAATAACAGATCTACAAGCTCACAACGCATGTCTACTGTCAAACTGAACAATAATAACAGATCTAAAGCTCACAACGCATGTCTACTGTCAAACTGAACAATAACAGATCTGCAAGCTCACAACGCATCATGTCTACTGTCAAACTGAACAAAAATACAGATCTGCAAGCTCACAACTCATCATGTCTACTGTCAAACTGAACAATAATAACAGATCTACAAGCTCACAACGCATGTCTACTGTCAAACTGAACAATAATAACAGATCTACAAGCTCACAACGTATGTCTACTGTCAAACTGAACAATAATAACAGATCTACAAGCTCACAACGCATGTCTACTGTCAAACTGAACAATAACAGATCTACAAGCTCACAACCCGTCATGTCTACTGTCACCGAGTGCCGCGCTACGAGCTTGTAGATCTGCAAAAAAAAAAATATCGTGAAAATGTGTGCAAATCTTTGAATATATATTGTTTTAAAGCGAACATTTGTAACTCAAATCTTTGCTTCTGGGGGTCCCTGGAACAAAATATTTTGAGATGGGGGTCTGCGGCCAAATACATATCATTTTGGGGGTCCTTGACATGAAAAAAGTTTGAGCACCACTTATATAGAAACATACGTTTTTTTCTGATTAATGTTGGGATTTAGAAGACATTTGTAGAATCGGCTTCAGGTCTCAATGGGTTAACTTGTACTCGGGTCCAACTTGGAGATAATTAAGTTGAACCCCTTGAGCCTCTGTGTTCTGATTCAGCTTCAAATGGACGTACGCTGAGATCACTGCAATTGTCTGCATTTATTAATCTATTGTGACTTTGACTTGAGCGTACGATAAGCTCAAATCTCATGTCTGGTCTCAGGTGTAGGTTTAGGTTTATCATAGACATGTGGTGAAGCATTGTCTGGCATTCTGACAGACATTTAAACATTATGCAGCAGACAATATTCACTTAAAATGATGTAACCTTAAGTAGCTACGTAAGTATCCCTAACATAAATAGGTAGTTGTAATTAAGGGGTTAACAGGTGACATAATTACAAGCATTCAAAAGTGAAGTATTAAAAACAATCTATTAGGTCGGATGCTCGAATTGAAGCTGGTTTCTACGATCAAAGTGATGAATCAGGGTCAATGTGAGGGCTGTGCCCCGGTAGCTCACCTGGTAGAGAACGTACCACAGCTGGTCGTAGTTAGAATCCCTCCTGAAGATCCTTGTTGCAGGTCGTCCTCTCTGTTTCTCTACTCACTGTCCAAATAAAGCATACAATGAGTGTGTGTGTGTGTGTGTGTGTGTGCGTGCGTGCGTGCGTGCGTGCGTGCGTGCGTGCGTGCGTGCGTGCGTGCGTGCGTGCGTGCGTGCGTGCGTGCGTGCGTGAGTCTCAACAACCCCACATTCACACAACCCATGTTGAATATAAATATGAATCCAGTTATGATTTTATTCCATAAGTCTTACCTGTGTTGTTGAGGTTCAGTCTAAGAAGACGTTTCTAGTGCTCTAGATGTCTTCATAGCTCTCACAGGACTTGATACAGGACCTGACCATAAAAGGAAACACATTCTCAGGTGAGAGTTTGATTGGTTTAGAACAGCGGTCAGATGTGTCCATACATTCAGGTAAACATGACCTTAGAAAACCTTGGAGTAAGGAGAAACGTACTAATATTCTTCACTCTAAAATAACCCAAAATGAATGAACTCCACCTGGAGTTTAATATACAGTTATGTCAGTTATAAATTATCTCCGCCAGGCCGGACAGCCGAAGCCCAGAAATTATGTTTTTGCCTCCGTTTGTCTGTCCGTCTGTAAACAGCTAATCTCCGTTGGACCGATCAGTGTGAAACGGTTCACACACTCCCTATAGGCCAAGGCAGAACCTCTGCCACGTATTTTTCAAATTGGCCTCATGGTGGCGCTATAACACGTCGCAACACATTTTGGCCTATAACTCAAATCATAGGTTTTAAAATCACATTTTCTTGTTCCCTGTATTCCTTGGATCGTGCTGCAACTAATCATATTGGCCCCGCCCATTTGTGCCTGACTAGATTTTCCACCATTTTGTTTTCTTCAAAACACACTTTTCGCAACAACTCCTACAGATTTTGTCCGAAACTCTCACACATCACTACACATTATATGTGGAGTCATGTGATCAAGATGTATCAGTCGGATCCTGCATATTAAATTCCAATTGGCTATGATTGACTTTCAAACTTCTGGGCCCTGGGTAGCCAACCCAGCCTGGCGGAGATCTGCACTTTTCTATCTCTGATTCACCCACTATGAGCAAGTTAGATAGACTATAGGTTGTACATTTAAGATACAAAATGAGTCAAACCACTTGTCTGTCTGTCTGTCTGTCTGTCTGTCTGTCTGTCTGAGGCAGCAAGCATTCACATTGATGGTAATCTCTCAAGAACAGATTCTGCTCTGCGTTGGAATCTGTCGTGAAGGCTCGTCATAACATGTACGCACTGGGTTACAAGTGGGCGTGCCTTCAGATCAGGAAGCAGGCCGCGCTTTACCCAATCAAATGTAGTGGGCGGGATTCACGTGCCCGTCGATCTTTCCCCCTCGAAACAAACCTAAACTCATTTAACAATAGCGTCCGCGGAGCAGACAAAACCACGGAAAGATATTCACATTTTAACTTGCTCTTTCATCATAGAAACAAGTGGACTTATAACCAAAACGATCCATGTTCTCTGGGAGAAGTGGTGTTAGTGTTCTGTGTAGAAATACTGTTAGTGGGAATGAAAACATAGTGGCACTACCGGAAGTGAAAGCTGAAGGCAGACCAAAACCCCGGTTTCCTTTGCGCACGGGTGCTACGTCGCCATTGTCCCAGAGCCAAGTAAGATAGTACAAACAGCAGAGGGCGCTGTTTTTCATTCTTATTTGGTTCTGGGTTCCCAGATTGCATTGATGGTGAACCAGTTCCCTCCTCCTCTCCCCTCCTTTCTTCCTACTCTCTCTTCTTAATTATAACTTCTCTCACTCACTACCTGTCTCCCCCACACACACACACACACACACACACACACACACACACACACACACACACACACACACACACACACACACACACACACACACACACACACACACACACACACACACACACACACACACAAGCTGCTGTTGAGACAAAATGGAGGCAGTAGTTTTTCACTGAGACACAGAGAGGAGGGGGAGTCAGAAGTGTTGCTACACCTCTCTCTTACACACACACACACACACACACACACACACACACACACACCTGTGTACTTTCCCTACACCACAGAGACAAGGAGACAGAGCGAGCGAGAGAGTTAAGAGAAAAAAACTAAATTGTTTGTTCCCTGTCTGTCTGTCTGTCTGTCTGACTGACCAAATGGTTCAGTTTTTCTGACAGGTCTGAAATGACAGACAACAATTTGATTTATTTTCACATATGTCTGTGAATGTATCTCGTCATGTGTATATATATACATATTCATACAATGTGTTGAGTCTAGAATATTACAGATCTACAAGCTCACTGACCTTGTAGATCTGTAACTACACAACATCAACACAACACAACACAACCTCAACACATCAACACAACTACACAACATCCACACAGCTACACAACATCAACACAGCTACACAACATCAACACAACACAAAACAACCTCAACCCATCAACACCTACACAACACAACACATCAATACTACACACCATCAACACAAATACACACCCTCAACACAACTACACAACTACAGAACTCAACACAACTACACAAAATCAAAACCGCTACACAACATCAACACAACTACACAACATCAACACATCAATACAACTACACAACATCAACACAACATCAACACAACTACACAACATCAACACATCAATACAACTACACAACATCAACACATCAATACAACTACACAACATCAACACAACATCCACACGACTACACAATATCAACACAACTACACACCAATCAAACCATGAGCCCAGAGCACCTGATTGGATGCCTGGTCTGTCAGTCTACATCTTGACTCCTCCCCCTCTGTTAGTGTCAACACAGATTTATACTTCTGATCTACAAGCAGATCTACAAGCTCACAACACGTTGCAGAGTGACATGTTCTGAGCTTGTAGATCTGCTTCCCTCCATCCAGTCAATGCAGTGTGAGCTAACGGTTGGCTAACCACAATAACACAAAGACACATTTACAGCTTCGCACCGCGTTGCAAGCTTGTGGATCTGCTATTTCACTATTTCTTAAACTCTTTTTGTATTATTATTTATGGATTTAATTATTTTTAATTGTATTTATTAAATACTTTTGAAATAATACTTGAAATAATAATCCTGTTTAGTGTTTAACATACAGCTGATAACGAACGCTGCTAAGCAACACGTTGAAAAGGCTAGGATAAAGATACCAAGGATCTGTCAGTGATGTCAATCTTATGCGACACTGAAGGGGCACGGACGTAGAACAACATTATGCTCAAAGCTGGGTATAGATACCAAGGATACGTCCATCACTGTCATACGACTCAACTTTTCTCCGTTGTATGGGAAATCCCCTCCTTGCCTTATACAAGTACAATATGTATAATATGAAACCGTATATGAATTGTATCTACTACATAAGAGGAAAACAACAACAACAACAAAATAGGAAGAAAAAAAAATTAAAGTTACTAAACTTTCCCAGCCTGTCAGTGGCTGTAAAGTTGTATTATTCGGTTGTCAGGCAGAAACCTCCACATTTTAACTTATTCTGTCAAGTAATGCCAATAAACTACTACGTACACTGCAGTCAGTCATACAGAGATAGAACAAGGACTAAAATAATAATAACTACATTGAACCCATTGTTGTTTAGTCCATGTCCTGTAAAGTATAGGTTTCTGACAGACATACATATATAAGATATAACATATATAACAGGCGATGATGTAACGTAGTTTAAGTTGACGTTACCTGACGTCACAGTGTTGTAACAGCTGATCCACATCAACATAATTATCATAAACTAATAAACTTATCCAGGACTTTTTACACGACACACTGTTACAAAGAGACAGAGTGACCCGCCATCTTGTCTCGAGCTGCTCCTCGTGGATTTTTCC
>NC_137623.1:1471640-1481640 GCF_963280865.1 Gymnoscopelus braueri
TGTGCTATTTTTGAAATTATTTTGAAAAAATATCAAGAATGTTTGGGAAATTGTGAATCATTTTGACTGATTGATTTTTAACACAAATCTTCTGTTCTGGGGGTCCCTGTAACACATGTTTTCAGATGGGGGTCCCTGTCACACATGTTTTCAGATGGGGGTCCCTGTCACACATGTTTACAGATGGGGGTCCCTGTCACACATGTTTTCAGATGGGGGTCCCTGACACAAATATATATATACATTTGGGTGTCCTTGACATGAAAAAGTTTGAGACCCCACTGGTTTATGAGACATGTGTACCATTGTTCCCCATCTTCTCTTCCTCTTGTGCGCGTGTGCGTGTGGGCGCGTGCGCGCCTGTGTGTGCGCGTGCATATGTGTGTGTGTGTGTGTGTGTGTGTGTGTGTGTGTGTGTGTGTGCGTGTGCGTGAACATGTGTGTGTTTGTGTGCGCGTGTGCGTGAACATGTGTGTGTGCGTGTGCGTGAACATGTGTGTGTGTGCGTGTGCGTGAACATGTGTGTGTGCATGTGCATGCGTGTGCGTGTGCATGCGTGTGCGTGTTTATGCGTGTGGTGTGCAGGGACGTGCAGAGAGGTATTTGGGATTTCAAAAGGGCAGCTATTGGATTTTTCTTTTACGAACAATTACCATACTTTTAGGCCCGAAAACCCCAAAAAATGCGAAAAGGTGTCATTATGTGTTTAATGTTCTCAAAGTCACGCATTGGACAAGCTTTGAACTGAGCAGAATGGACCTTCTGTTCCAGAGATAACGGACAAAACATCTTGAAAACGAACACTTTCGCCGGTTTTCGATTGAGTTTTGGCCATTGTCGCCCGTTTTTCTTTAATAACTCGGGCTAGGAAGGTCGTACGGCGACAAACTAGATACCTGAGTAAAGTTCACTTTGAGCTGCATCCAACACATCCAACACATCCAACACATCCACTGACATTTCTGTCGGCCTTACCGTTAGGCCACTAGGGGCAGATGACTTTTTTTTTTTTTTAGTCTGGAGAGGGCACTTTTTTACCGACGGGTAAAAGGGCAGGGTCTCAAGCCCTCTTTCATGTCTATGTGTGCACGTGCACGTGCATGTGCATGTGTGTGTGTGTACCTGTTGGTTTCCTGTTTGAGGCGGCCCAGCTGCGCCCCCAGTGGCTGGTGGTGGTGGTGCGAGCGCTGAGGCTCGTGGGAGTGGGCGGAGCCGAGCGTGCTGCTGACCCCGGAGGTGGAGGCGGGGTCGTGGGGGTGGGGGGCGGGGCCTCCGGGGTCATCGGCCCCGCCCACCCCCGGCCCCACGGGGGCAAACTCCGCCTCCTCCACGTCCACCTCGTCCTCCTTCTCCGCTCCCTCGCTCTCTGAGGCCGGGCCGAAGTGTGTGTGCAGCTCTGGGGGTCAAAAGGTCAGCTCTGGGGTCCATTATTTAACCAAAAGAGTCCATTAATAATCCATTCCTAGTTTGGTCATTAACCCATTCAGACCTTAAAAACGCCTTCTAAATCCTGACCTAAGCTTTCAGAAAATCTTCTATTTTGGGTTAAAAAAAAAATTATTTTTTAATTAAATGATCTAGTTTGTGTCTCATTCCTAAGTCAATAATATGATGACCAGCGGACCGGTAGGAGACACAAAGGAGACTCTTTGTGTCTCCTACCGGAACCGCTGCCGGTCATCAAATTATAGATGTATAAAATTAATTACTTTTAAGTTAAAAATGTGAGTATTTTTTTCACTGCTGTTATGTGTGTGTGTGTGTGTGTGTGTGTGTGTGTGTGTGTGTGTGTGTGTGTGTGTGTGTGTGTGTGTGTGTGTGTGTGTGTGTGGACTGACTGAGCACTCACCAGGAATAAGGATGGTGACCGCAGCCTGGACGGCCCGTCTGATGATGTTATCCATGGCAAACATCCAGTGTGGTTTAATATGGTGGTTCCTCAGGACTTTGTTCACCTGGAAGCAAAAGACGCACAACGGTACAACATGAATCAGAATAACTTTATTGTCACATCACATCACAGGTAATATGGGTGAAATTCTTCATTGTGCAGGCCCACTAATGCAGTTAAAATATATAGATAGAATAGAATAGAATAGAAATACAGTAAAGTGCATTTAACTCTCTCAGTGCCAATGAAATAAACAAAATATGTTCATACTATGCCAGCAATTAATTTTTTTTCAAAGTAAAAAAAAAGTGCTTAAGAAGCGAGATACAGACTTTTTCAGTTATAAGTTAAACAAGGAGTGGATGGAGCTGCAAATCTTCAGATAATGATATCTTGAGTTCTGAACATTTTTTTCAAAAATAATAATATATATATATATATATATATATATATATATATATTTTTTTTTTTTTTACTCTGGATAACTCGTTCTGGCACTGAGGGCCTTCAGAAAAAAACTGGGGATAACTCGTGGCTTGGCTCTGAGAGAGTTAAGAGAGTGGCTAATGTACATAATGATTTAATAAGAGAAGAATGTGTTCGTAATGGGAAGTCCAATTAAAACATTGATGAGATCATCTGTGCATTAAAAACATTGTTCAGTGAGTTCAGTGCAGAGTGTCAACACGCTCCGTTCTCATTACACAGTCTTATTACTGCTGGACATGGTGAATGAAGATGCAGTGCAGGTCATTGCAACAAACCACAACCTTTAAACGGGACCGTGAAATATTCGTAACTTTCCGCGATCATAATTATTCTTCGAGACACATCAGAGTTTTTGCCGGGTCTGATCCCCTTCCCCTACAGCCGTTTATGGCCCTCAATGTGTTCAGTACAATGTTAAGGTATTTTTTACTTTACTGGAGTATTTCCAATTATTTGTACTTTTACTTCTACTCCACTACATCTCAGAGGCAAATATTGTGCTTTTACTCCACTACAATTATTTGAAAACTTTAATTTCCAGTTACTTTGCAGATATAAATTATTACATTATAAAACATACATTAACCACTTCAGCCCTATTTTATACCTAGGCTATAAAATAGCTGATCTACAAGCTCGCGACGCGTTGTGAGCTTGTAGATCTGCTATTTTCCAACATTTCAGTACTTTTTACTTTTGGTACTTTAAGTACATTTTGATACCAATACTTTTGTACTTTTACTCAAGTACATTTTGACCACCAGACTTGTACTTGGAACAGAGTACTTCTAAACTGGCAATGACATTGCACTACTGAACACTATGGCACTTTATATTTATCTATTTTCTTACACGGTGTTGTTTGGTGTTTGTTGGTATTTTATGTTATATGTGAAAAAAGATCGAAACACAATCATGTAATTGCTAAAGCAAATTCTTATGTGTATTACACAATGGCTAATAAAGGAATCTGAATCTGAATCTAAACGTCCAGTATTGATAATTTTACTTAAAGGTAGGGTAAGTGATATTTTTTGGTTAAAACAAAAAGTATTTATTTAAAAGCTTAAAATACTATATTCTGATAGTAATCATTGCTATAGAGTGTTTTTTCAGTAACAGATGTCTCCGTCTCTCCAGCTCTTTAATAAACAGAAAATACATTTTTCGGTAGGTGTCAAAATCTCAGCCAATCAGGAGAAAGTACCCATTTTTAAGCTTAATTTGTATAGTGTTCCAGTTCCAATTTTGTCTGCTCATTTCTTAGTGTCATCACTTCCAATTTCACTTGTTTAATCTGTATCCTGATTGAGTTCTCTGTCCTGGTTGGATAAAATTGGAAATGAAACTGAAACTGAAACGAAAATGCATTTTCTGTTTAATAAAGAGGTGGAGAGACAAGGAGACTCCTTTTACTGAACAAACACTCTATAGCAATGAGTACTATCAGAATATAGAGCTATTTAACAATTATTTTAACCAACGCAAATCACTTACCCTACCTTTAAGTAAAACATTTGAGTAGTTTTTTTCCACCACTGGTAGGCAGAAGAGTATACTGTATATATATATATATATATATATAATATACTGTACTGTACCGAGTCCTGGAAGCCAAACAGCACCAGCTGGATCTGGTTGATGGAGGTGGAATCAAAGTCCAGGTCCAGCTTGAGCTTGGAGATGGTGGTGGCCATGACACGTCTCTCTGGGGAATGGATGAAGTTTCTGAGGATGCAGATGATCTGCTTGATGTGATCCACGGAGAGCTGGAGCTCCTCACTGCCCTGAGAGGAGCACATGTATGCACACACACGCACGAGCACACACACACACACACATACACACACACACACACGCACACGCACGAGCACACACGCACGCACGCATGCACGCACGCACGCGCACACACACACACACACACACACACACACACACGCACACACAGGTTTGTGTTACAATACATCCAACATTTTATGATGGATGTATTGTATTGAGTTTATGCTATTTTGACAGTGTTTTACCTTTTACCGTAATCCTGAAGCCGAAAAGCGGCAGATCTACAAGCTCACAACGCAGCTTGTAGATCTGCAGGACACCGGTGCGCAACTAAGTGTAAATCAGGCACAACTCTATATTATCTCTAATCCTTAACCCTATAACATCTAAATGACTGATCCTAATCCTAATCCTAATCCTAACCCTCAGCCTCAGCCTGAATAGTTTTTTTATTTATAACTATTTATTTGCACACATACACCAAGAAACAAATACATTATGTCTCAGACGTTTTTTTTCAGGGATCAACGGAGCAAAGAGTGTTGTAACATATTAGAGGAGAGAGTATTGACTTAACCTATTAAGCTTATACTATTAAGACCTGAGGCCGATTCTATAAAATGTCTTCTAAATCCTAACAGTTCTCTGAAAAAAACATATGTTGCTATGTCAGTGGTTCTCAATCTTTTTCATGTCAAGGACCCCCAAAAATTATATGTATTTGGCCGCCGACCCCCATCTCAATATATGTTGTTCCAGGGACCCCCCAGAAGCAAAGATTTGAATAAAAAAGAAATTGCTTTAAAAACATATATTCAAAGATTTTCGCGAATTTTCACGAATTTTCAAAAATAGCAGATCTACAAGCTCATAGCGCGGCACTCGGTGCCGCGCTATGAGCTTGTAGATCTGCTATTTTTGAATAGCCAAAGTGTAAAATAATGCTTTCTTAGCTCAAATCTAAAAATTACACAGATACCTTCCAGGTCTTAATGGGTTAAGTACAGTACTTGAGTAAATGTACTTAGTTACTTTTCACCAATACACCCCCCCCTCCTCCCTACCTGGATGTGGTTCTCCAGCAGGTTGGAGATGACCTTGTCCTGGTCCTCATTGAGGACCTTGTAGAGGATGGCCCGTCTCTCACTGTCCTTCTTCAGCAGGAACAGGCCTCCATCACGGTCCTCTGGAGACGGCGTGGTGCTGCGCTCCTCTGACACAGAGCCCTCGTCAGGGACACTGCAGGAACGCACACACACACACACACACACACACACACACACACACACACACACACACACACACACACACACACACACACACACACACACACACACACACACACACACACACACACACACACACATAATCATTTTATTTATGTCCACATAAGAGATGCAATACAAGGCCCGGTGGTGGGAAAAGTACTCAGATATATCTGTTTCAAGTAAAAGGCCTGTGTTCAAAATGTTACTTGTGTAAAAGTACAAAAGTATTGGCATCAAAATATACTTAAAGGGATTGTAGGCAACATAAAAAAAAAAAATACCTCTATATATATATTTTGCTTTTTTTCCCCTCTATCAGCCACTATATAATGATGCTGGGGTGTTTTCCTGCATTGAAAAACACTCCTCTTTCTGAAATCCGTATTTTCCCTACTATTTAGGTGACACATCCGGGTATCCGGTCCGTAAATTAACGCACGCATGTGCGCATCCGTGCGCGTCCGTGTCCGTGTGAACTTTTTACTTTCGGTTTGAAAATGCTCTCAAACTTCGTTTTTGAGGCACATAATTTACTTTTCAGATAGCGTTTGGATAGAATTTAGTTGTTTAACTTCATATATGTGGTCAATTTGTCATGAAAGAGCCTATTTAAAAATAAAAATTCAGAGAACCGGCAGGGGCGGGCAGTTCCGCGAATTGTATCCGAATAAAGTAACCTATATTCGGCATGGCCCGTTTAGAAGTCTCCTTAACTCTATGGAAGTCCTCCGTGCGTCACCCCCTGGTGGTTGGGGAAACGAACTGCTGGATTTTTTTTCTTTGTTTATCTCTGAATCGCCTACAATCCCTTTAAAGCAAGTATCCTACAAGCCAGCAGCTGGCTGCATCTGTATCTGAACTCTAAAGGTCGTGACAGGCGGTAAGCGGTCCATGCGCGCGTTACCACTCTACCGCGTTACCGCGTTACCGCTCTACCGCTCTACCGCGTTACCGCTCTACCGCTCTGATCAGCGGTGATCATTGTCGTTTTGTCCTCCTGCGCGGTGCGGGGGAAACAAAAAGCTCACCACAATCCAGCTCTTGCCGCCCGTGTGCGCGTGGCACAAACGAACGCGCGCTAAAGTTTCACAGGACCGCGCCCGCTCGCCTCGCCGCCCCTCAACTTCTCCACGTGTCCCAAATAATGGCCTCTCATTGAAAGTGGATTACATCACATAGGCTCGTTGGCCGCATGCCGTCTGAAAGGACCCTAAGGCTCTATAGGGCAGAGATCATTTTAGCCTCGAATCAAGCCATCCAGGGTCCTGGTGAATCATCACCATAAAACAATGTTTCTGTGATTTTTATTTATTTTATATTTAACACATTGACTGCCAGAGTTTATTCATAATGTACTCACCCCTGTGCCAGCAATTTGCGTGTTTTTTAATTTTTTTGTTTTGTAATTTTTCATTCAAATACATTCTCTGATTGTGTTGTCAAGCACCTACGATTGTTCCACCAGTAGAGAGCAGCACATCCAGACATTGATCACCTCGCTCACCCCCTCACAAACAGGCCCACGTCATATCCGGTCATTCAAAGGATGTGACGTTTTCGACAATTCCCGGCCCGCTGATCGGCCTGAAAACGACGTGATACACTACGACGATGACTGTTAGTCACCCGGACCAAAGAAAATAGAAGTTGAGCTGTCCGTTTGTTTTTTATACCGTGTGAAAAAACGTGTTTTTCCTTATTCTGGCCGAAAATCACCGGAGAAAAACAACGTGACCCGGAAAAGAATTTTTTTTTTTACATCCGGCTCCGGGTGAGTGTGACGTAAGTGGAAAACAAAAGTGTTGATGAGAAATAAACACAGCCGTGCGATCACAGATTAAACAATGAAAATTCAAAAGAACGTGTCAACCCGTTCTTAGGAATCCTGGCACTCAAGCGATGGATTTGAAAGAACGTGTTGACGCGATCTTGGCACTGTATGTGTTAATGATATGATATATTATATTTAATAAATACCCTTTGTTTTGCCGTTTTCAAAAAAGTTTTATCACAGAATCAAATGTTTTATGTCATGATTCTAGGCTTAAAAGAATCATGATTCTTAATTGATATAAATATTTTGGGAAATGTCAATGGGAAAAATGCATTGACTATTTTGAAGTGGAACCAGAAAATGGCCGCCACTGCTATGCCCTATAGAGCAGTGGTTCTCAACCTTTTCAGGCCGTGAGCCCCAAAATAATACATATTTTGAACTGGGACCCCCCCCCCCCCCCTCCCCCCCCCCCCCCCCCCCACACACACCCTGGAATGCAGGAGTTGAGGCGTTACATTTTCTTTGCCTCGGTTCCACAGACAAATATTGTGAAAATAGCCGATCTACAAGCAAGCCTCGTTGTGAGCTTGTAGATCGGCTATTTTCACATTTCTTTAGTTTTTGTCTCATTCCTAAGACAATAATGTGATGACCAGCGGACCGGTAGGCAGTGGTTCCGGTAGGAGACACAAAGGAGAACCACTGCCGGTCATCACATTATTGTCTTAGGAATGAGACACAAACTAATAAATATCCATGAATTCAAGTCTCCATGGAGTGACTAACCTATAGGAAAAAAAGTTATTTTAGGGGTGAACTATCCCTTTAAGTACCTCATTATGCTAATTACTCATTGTATGACTAAACAGTGAATTTACATCTTGGCATAATTATGTCAGAAATGGATTCAGAACGTAAGAGTCATTTAGAAACAACACATGAAGTACTTTTCCTCAGAAATGCCTTTCTGGAGGGTTTTGAGTATATGATCCATATATAGCCTCGTTTTAACCCTTTAAGACCTGGAACGCATCTGTGTCACTTTTTGATTTGAGATAAAAAGCATTATTTTACACTTTGGCAAATTCCAAATTAGCAGATCTACAAGCTCATAGCGCGGCACCGAGTGCCGCGCTACGAGCTTGTAGATCTGCTATTTTAGAGAAATCGTGAAAATATATGCAAATCTTTGAATATATCCTCTCTCAGGGTTAATCGTTGTGTTTGTTTCTTATTGCTTTGTTATCACAGACTATTGTTTTTTGTATAATATCAGAATGCTGTTGTTTTATGTTATATGACTTTGTTATTACAAACTAATTAACATAACTAATTAACATAACTGTAGTTTATGTTAATGTACTGTACAGGCACTGTGTAACATTGTTAAGAGCAAATAAAATGTTATTATTATAACAACATTAACAATTATCCTCCTAACCTCATGAAAGTGCAGTAAAGCTGAGACACACACACACACGCACACACACACACACACACACACACACACACACACACACACACACACACACACACACACACACACACACACACACACACACACACACACACACACACACAGAGTCAGGTTTATAACTGATCAAGCCTGTCTGTCTGTTTGCAAAATACAAGCTTCACCTGGTGACTCTGTGTGCACAGTGTGTGTGTGTGTGTGTGTGTGTGTGTGTGTGTGTGTGTGTGTGTGTGTGTGTGTGTGTGTGTGTGTGTGTGTGTGTGTGTGTGTGTGTGTGTGTGTGTGTGTGTGTGTGTGTTCATTATGTCTGTGGTTGTAAAAAGCACTGGAGCAACGTGAGGTCAGAGTAATAATCTATCATATCACTGTTGTCGGGTAGAAAACTTTTTTATTTTTTGTAAATTAAAGGGATAGTTCACCCCCAAAACTACATGTTTTCCTATGTATCAGTCACCTCATGGAGACTTGGATTCATGGATATGTTTTTAGTTTTTGTCTCATCACAATAATTACCGGTTCCGGTAGGAGACACAAAGACTCTCCTTTGTGTCTCCTACCGGTCCGCTGGTCATCAAATTATTGTCTTAGAAATGAGACAAAAACTAAAGAATATCCATGAATTCAAGTCTCCATGGGAGACTAAACCAGGAAACAAATATTTGTTTTGGGTGAACTATCCCTTTAACGCCCTACTTGAATCATCAGCGTCACACAAAATAATCAAAAGTAGCAGATCTACAAGCTCCAAACTTTAGTCTCTAGTTACTTTGCACATATAACTTATTACACTATAAAACATACATTAACCACTTCAGTCCTATTTTATACCTAGGCTATTTGAAAATAGCAGATCTACAAGCTCACGACGCGTTGTGAGCTTGTAGATCTGCTATTTTCAAACATTTGAGTACTTTTACTTTTGGTGCTTTAAGTATATTTTGATGCCAATACTTTTGTACTTTTACTCAAGTAACATTTTGAACACAGGTCTTTTACTTGTAACAGAGTATTTTAATATTGTGGTATTGCTACTTTCCTTAGTAATATATCTATCCACTGACACACACGCAGGCACACACACACACACACACACACACACACACACACACACACACACACACACACACACACACACACACACACACACACACACACACACACACACACACACACACACACACACACACACACACACACACACAGACCTGAGGTATCCGGTGCTGGCCGGTTTGAGCAGGTTCTCGGAGCTGGAGCGGCTCTTCTTCTGGAAGAACACGTCGTGCTTGGAGTCGCAGTCTGGGCTCACTGAGCCGTGGTCGCTG
>NC_137623.1:1486640-1496640 GCF_963280865.1 Gymnoscopelus braueri
TATTGATTCTATTTTATCAACACTTCCCCATGCTTTCTGCACACACACACACACACACACACACACACACACACACACACACACACACACACACACACACACACACACACACACACACACACACACACACACACACACACAGAAGGCCTGCTAATGAAAGATAAACATCCCTGGGCCTTTGCTTGATTAGCTAATGTGATTACATACTCATTGACCACTACTGCCCCACAGCAGATGGTCATGAATGTGCTCCCACGTTCCTACATGCTCTGTGTGTGTGTGTGTGTGTGTGTGTGTGTGTGTGTGTGTGTGTGTGTGTGTGTGTGTGTGTGTGTGTGTGTGTGTGTGTGTGTGTGTGTGTGTGTGTGTGTGTGTGTGTGTGTGTGTGTGTGTGTGTGTGTGTGTGTGTGTGTGTGTGTGTGTGTGTGTGTGTGTGTGTGTGTGTGTGTGTGTGTGTGTGTGTAGCTCTTGACATGTGATGTTTATACACTCCTGTGTGTAGAACACAGTGACCGGGCGTCTTATGCCTGGCATAAGACATGATATCTAATCTTATTAGATATTAGATATAGCAGAGTTGATACCAGTATCAGAAGAGCTGCAGATACTGCCTGATAATACTGGTATTTGTATCGGTGAGTTTGCCAGTCTATGCCATTCATTATCACACATGACTTACTGTATATTTCAAATTTGGATTTGTTTCAGTTGACGTTGCACTACTGTACTCTATACTGTTCTATTTACATTATTATTTCACTAACTTGTAGCTGCACATTGATAATTATTAATGCCATTTGTATTTATCCCTAGATCAGTGGTTCTCAAACATTTACATTTCATGTGTAACTCTCAGAGTGTACACATAGGGGGGGGGGGGGACCAAACGGCAGGCAAAAGTGTAAAAAAAGACAAAGATAATATTGGCAAAAGAGCGCAGACATATTGAAACAATTGTGAAACGTGCCCGCAGAGTGCATTTATATATATAAATATACATAATATGGTATGTATTTATACAACATGGGCGCGTGGCCTGAAAATGACTATAGTCACCAAACGTGTATGAATGACCTTTGGAACTGTCTCTGGGATGTGATATGATATGATATGATATGATATGATATGATATGATATGATATGATATGATATCCACTTTAACTTACACTGATAATAAAAGGGAAGAATAAAACACCAGTGATGTCTCTATCAGAGGACATATCTACCTGTGAAGGTCTCTGTGCAGTGGTTGTCTCTATAGAGGAGATATCTACCTGTGAAGCAGTGTTGTTTTTGGCAGGCATTTTAGATTTAGTCTTAGTCTTAGTCTTTTGGACGAAATGCTTGTTAGTTTTAGTCACATTTTAGTCATTTCTATCCTTGATAGTTTTAGTCTAGTTTTAGTTGACGAAAACTCAAATGGTTTTAGTCTAGTTTTAGTCATTGGTTTTAGTCAAACAAATAAAATAAAATAATGTATTTAAACTAATTTAATTAGGTCAATATACATATTGTATTTAAGATATGACTGCTAACAGTATTATCATAAAATATATATCCCATCTTTAGGGGATAACACAATAGGATACAACGTGTGTTACAACACATACTGCAATTCACACAAAATACTGCATGTTCGGAAAATAGAATAGCCTAGATCAGGTTCTCATTATCAACCTTTTTTTTTTTAACAGTACCAGCCAGAAAATATTTGTCTCTCCAAGTACCACCATTATGACTGATGTTAAAATACAGTAGCTTACACCTGCCCCATCCTATTCATATGCACAATTCACACAGGAGGCAAATGTATTCCTACTAAAAATGTTGTATTTTTGACAGTTGTGTACATTATGGTAGCACTAAACTGGCACTTAAACTCATGCAGTTGAAAGAAAAACGTCTTAATAGCTTAATAACCACATGGTACCCTCTTTCTAAGCAATGGAAAAATTAGAATGTACATATAGGCTACTGTACTGTACATAGTGTATGTAAGAACTAGGTATATTAAGTTACTGTACTGTTGAGTTCCAAGGATTTACTCGTCACGTCACAGTCATAGGCATGATGCAAACAACCATTGAACCCCTACGTCACTGACGTACCCCCTTTTTCACTTGCTTTCACTTGCCCCTGTCCAGCCAAAAAAGCCTGCATGTTTTACTCATAACAATCCATAGCCTTGATACAAGGCTAAACAATCCAAGTTAGCTTAAGCCATTGGTTCTCAAAGTGGGGTCCGGGGACCCCCAGGGGTCCTTGAGGGAGTTCCAGGGGGTCCCCAGCTAAATGATGGATAGTTAGGAACCAAATGGACCCTTATGGGTCTGTAACTCTGAGAGTGTACAAATGGAACCAAATGGACCCTAACGGGTTCATTTGGTTCCATTTGTACACTCTCAGAGTTAAATGAACATTGATTTTACAATATGAATTGGGGTCCCAGAGATAGAAATGCCATAAAATAGGGGTCCGTAGTAGGGGTGTTCGATATTGAAAAATATACTATCACGATATTTTTCAAGAAATATCACGATAGACGATATATATCACCATAATTTTTTTATGTTCGTTTTTAGGATTATTATTATTGTATGATTATTAATAACATATATGATGATTAATTATATTATATGATTATAACATTTTATAAGATATGATCATGGGGCACGTATAATCATTATATTATATTATATAATGAATCATCATATCTTATTAATTAATGTGTTCACAGACAGACAGGCTACATACAGATAGATAGATAGATGGATATAATATTCGTTTTTATGCTGCTGATAGATAGATAGACATATATATAATATTAGTTTTTATGCTGCTGATAGATAGATATATAGATAGATAGATATAGATATAATATTCGTTTTTATGCTGCTGATAGATAGATATATAGATATAATATTAGTTTTTATGCTGCTGATAGATAGATAGATAGATAGATAGATATAATATTAGTTTTTATGCTGCTGATAGATAGATAGATGTAGATATAATATTAGTTTTGTATGCTGCTAATAGATAGATAGATAGATAATATTAGTTTTTATGCTGCTGATAGATAGATATATATTCCTTTTTATCCAGCTGTTGCATCATGTGACATTCAGTGTAGGCTGCTTGATGGTGAGTTAGTAGTGTAACAGACTGCTTCAGACAGAACATCTGACAGTCAGTGGTGGAATGTAACTAAGTACAAGTACTTAAGAACAAATTTGAGGAATTTTCACTTTACTGGATTATCTTAAATTTTCAGTACTTTTACTTCTACTCCACTACATCTCAGAGGCAAATATTGTTATTTTACTCCACTACAATTTAGTTACTTTGTAGATTTGTATTATTACAAAACACGCATTAACCACTTTATCCCTATATACTTCAGCTATTTGAAAATAGCCGATCTACAAGCTCACAACGCGTGGCTTTGCGACCCGTTGTGAGCTTGTGAGTATTTCTGCATTGCAGTACTGATACTTTTACTCAAGTACTTTTTCCACCACTTCTGACAGTAGCCTAGTATTACACCTACCTACCTACTAACAGTAGACTAGCAGGTCACACAATGGATCATTGATATGCATATGCATCCAGCCAGGTCGGTCATTCCTATGTTAATTCATGGTGTTGATAAGCTTTTGTGAGCGAGGTACGAATTGTTGTTTTTAATCGATACGCGAAGTCCGTCCATGTGCGTGCGTGCACTCTTTATGCGGGGACGGGACACCTTCGCTGTTTCACCCGCGCTTGGTTAAAAGTTATATCGAGTGATGTTCGAACATTGCAAACTTTGCAATTAACTTTAGTTTGCACCGTGTCGGTTTTGGAATATCCAAAGAGCCTGACTCTCCGTCTATTACTGCTGCTGTGCAGACTGACAAGACAAGAGTGACTATCGCCTCGCTGCCAAGAAGAAAGGGGGCGGGGACTTTGGGAGCGTGTGTGATGAACACAACCGATCTTCAAGCAATCAATGCGGTCCGGACGTGCGGTCGAGACGCGTTGTTAGCTTGTAGATCTGCTATTTTTGGCAAACGAAACCGTCGTACTACAGAAGTATAAATGAAGGAATAGAACTGCAAATCATAGACTGTGCACTCACAGGATCTCAATGGAAACAAGACCGCAAGGACCTTTTTTGGACCTTTTAGACAAGTATTTTGCCTAATAAAATAAAATTGAAATATTGAAATAATATCGCTATAATATTTTGATCTCTTCATGCATTTTGAATAAAACCCAATAAAAATGTCGTCTCGTCATCGTCTCGTCGACGAAAACACACATTCGTCTCGTCATATTTTAGTCATCAAAGAGCTATGTTCAGCACGTCAACGTTACGTATTCGTCATGAAAAAAAGGGGCGTTGACGAAATCATATCGTCTTCGTCATCGTTGACGAAAACAACACTGCTGTGAAGGTCTCTGTACAGGTTGTCTCTATAGAGGAGATATCTACCTGTGAAGGTCTCTGTACAGGGGTTGACTCCCGCCAGACGCTTAGACGTCCCAAAGTCTGAGATCTTCAGCACCCCACTGTAGGTGTTCACCAACACATTGTCTCCCTGAGAGAGAGAGAGAGAGAGAGAGAGAGAGAGAGAGAGAGAGAGAGAGAGGAGAGAGAGAGAGAGAGAGAGAGAGACAGAGAGAGAGAGAGAGAGAGAGGGAGAGGGAGAGAGGGAAGAGGGAGAGAGAGACACAGAGAGAGAGAGAGAGAGAGAGAGAGAGAGAGAGAGAGAGAGAGATTGAAACCAGCAGCTGTGTGTCGAGCCCAAGTTCAGAGCAAAGTTTGGCGACGAGACGTAACCGTTTTAAGACAGATTTATAGTTGTTCGTACGATGGCGTCGTGCCCCCAACATGCTATGATTGGCATGCAATCAACCTATGATGGACCATCTGGTTCTCCTGTACCTTAATGTCTCTGTGGACGATCTGGTTCTCGTGCAGGTATCTGAGCCCCTCCAGGATCTGCCTGGTGTAGAAGATGATGGTGGCTTCTTTCAGAGGACCCCACTTAGAGCGCAGCAACGCAGACAGGCTCCCTGCATGGAGCGAGAGAAACAAGCAACCAGGTCTATGAAAACAAGCCCTAAAGAAGTGGCTATAGGCCACATGAGCACTTTAAACCTATATTATGCATCGACTAATTAAAAATAGCAGATCTACAAGCTCGAGCTTGTAGATCTGCAAAAAAATAATGGAATATTTTTGAAAGCCCAAAATAAAAGCAACCCGCAACCACCAATATTTACAAGAGACTATACGGAAAAAGAAGCACAAAGTGGCTTATAATAAGCAGACTTGGCAACACAGGCTTCCTGTGCAACAGGAAAGAGAAACGAAAATATGGCCAAAAAAAAGCCGATCTACAAGCTCACAACACGTTGTGCTACGACGCGTTGTGAGCTTGTAGATCGGCCATTTCTTCCGGTGAAAGAGACACACACACACACACACACACACACACACACACACACACACACACACACACCTCCCGGCACCTGCTCCATGAAGATCTTGATGTATCTGTTCTCGGAGACGGAGCCGAGGTACTGCACGATGTTCCTGTGTTTCAGGTACTTATGGAGGGCGATCTCCTCGTGTAGGGGCTGGGAGTACCTACACACACACACACACACACACACACACACACACACACACACACACACACACACACACATGATCCAAGCGCCACACATGATCCAAGCACCACCGAAGAAGAGTATACACCCAGAAATCACATGATCACAACAAAAGACATCGAGGCACCTTTCATACTAAAGGATTTATTAGGGTGACCATATTCTGAATTCCCAAAAAGAGGACACCTAACGAATGCACGCGCGCGCAGCGCGCGTGCATGCGTTCCGTGCGCGCGCGATTTTTTTGGGGCGGTTCTGGGCGGTTCTGGCCGTTTTTTGGGGCGGTTCTGGGCGGTTTTGGCCGTTTTTTTGGGCTAAAATGGGTGGATTTTGTAACTGTTTTTTTTTTTACTTTATTTCGGTTTTAAGGTTAGGGTTAGGGTTAGGTTAGGGTTATGTTATTTAATTATTTTGGGGGAGCCATTCTTCAAAATAACCTCTCTCATGTCTATAATGTAAAAATGTAAAAAATGCCTCAAAACCTGTTAATTAAACAAAAGAAAATAGAGAAGTATCCTGTTATTTAATGTTTCGGTACCCCATTCTTCAAAATAACATCTCTCTCATGTCTAGACTATAATCATGTAAAAATGTAAAAAATGCCTCAAAACCTGTTAATTAAACAAAAAGAAAAAAGAGAAGTAGCCTGTTATTTAATGTTTAGGTACCCCATTCTTCAAAATAACATCTCTATCATGTCTATAATCATGGAAAAATGTAAAAAATGCCTCAAAACCTGTTAATTAAACAAAAAGAAAAAAGAGAAGTAGCCTGTTATTTAATATGTTCCTGCTTTGCAAACAGTACACTCTGCTTCGCATTTGTCACGACCCAGACGAAAACACGGGTACTTTTTGCGCATTTCATCCGTGAAGTTACATTTGCGTTTCGGCATTTTCTCCGACTCTGTCTGTCTGTGTAACTTTTTCGGGAGCAATGATAGGCAGCGCTGAGCGCGACACTGTTCCGTGTGTGTCTGTGTGAGTGAGTGAGTGAGTGAGTGAGTGTGTGTGTGAGTGTGTGTGTTTGGTCACGTCTGCTGACAGGCTGCTGGAGGCACACGTGAGTCACGTGTGCCTCCAGCAGCCTGTCAGCAGCCGTGTTGCGGAACCAGGGTTACGGAAGGACCATATTTAGCGCTTTCAGTGTAAAAAAAAAAAAAATCCCAAAACACCGGACATTTGAAGGATTTTATAAACTCCCCCCGGACAGTCCGGACAGCACCTCAAAAGAGGACATGTCCGGGTAAAAGAGGACGTATGGTCACCCTAGATTTATAAAGGTGTTCTAGGCTTTCTGCTTGTTTTTCTAAAACAGGCCACATAGTAGAGCGGATAGTAGGAACAATCGTTCACTTTGTGATACAAGCGTGAAAATTGGCATGAACATTCCTTTAGGTCAACTCTTTGACTTTTTTAATCGAGCCACTCAAAAATCCAAGATGGCGGCCATTTTTCAAGATGGCCGATACCTTAGTGGGCAGTTAAGTGATATGATGGTTTATTTGGTGATACAAGCATGAAAATTGTCATGAGCAGTCTCTGTGGGTCACTTGACAATAGGCCACCCACAGCTACTTGAAATTTCAAGATGGCGGCCATTTTTCAAGATGGCCGATACCTTAGTGGGCAGTTAAGTGATATGATGGTTTATTTGGTGATACAAGCATGAAAATTGGCATGAGCAGTCTCTGTGGGTCACTTGACAATAGACCACCCACAGCTACTTGAAATTTCAAGATGGCGGCCATTTTTCAAGATGGCCAACACTTTAGTGGAGCATTTAAGTTATATAATGGTTCATTTGGTGATACAAGCATGAAAATTGGCATGAGCAGTCTCTGTGGGTCACTTGACAATAAGCCACCCACAGCTACTTGAAATGTCAAGATGGCGGCCATTTTTCAAGATGGCCACCACCTTAGTGGACTAGTTAAGCTTAAGAAATCATTTAGTTGGTGATACAAGCATGAAAATTGCCATGAGCCGTCTCAAAAGGTCATTTGACAAGAAACCGCCCACAGCCACTTGAAATTTCAAGATGTCAATCTTTAAATGATACCTTTTCTCATAGAAATGTATTGGGTTCCTCAAAAAGCTCTGTCAAGAGAGGTTGTTGACTGTGTTTTGTCTGACTCCTCGCCCACGACCTGTCCAGTTTGGTAAGACCTGTCAGGAGTTGCCTCCCACCGGCATAGCTCTCAGGGTTCACTGAGGTAGGCCTAAACAAGCTCCCTTACCACGACAAGGTAACAGTCACAAGGGAGGATATATATATATATATATATATATATATATATATATATATATATATATATATATATATATATTGTTTTTTTTAAACTAACAGCCATTACATGTGTCAAATAAATACTAAGGGGTGGGGAAACAAAAAATAAGATGAATAAATTAGCACAGTTGTGGTGCTGATAAGCACAGTTGTGGTGCTGAACGGACAGTGCTCCAAAATTATGAGTAATGGCTAATACTGAATGGCAATAGCCACGGAAGTTCGGAACCATGACAAACGATACTAAGGAACTAAACTGAAAATGTGCTTCACTGTTAGATATGGCAGTGGAAGGCAGTGGAAGCAATGTTACAAAGTAACAACTGAAAATTACACAGTAATAGACTAGATAAAAAGTAAAACATGATGCGTCGATGTGACGAGGGGAAGCCGAGCCATAGGCCTCCACTTGAAAACACAGAGGACAACAGGGAATAACTCTGGCAAAATAAACATGCAAATAGGTTCTAGCATGGGCAACTACATAGGCATGTGAAACTGAGTCCATATCTGAAGCAGTTACACCTTCCAGTACATGCCTTGGAGCACCCACATTTGGTCAACTCCCAACAACTCTCCGCAATAGGTGGAAGTGGAGTCCAGAAGACTTTCCACTTCTCGTCCTGTTCCACCCATCCCCAGTCAGATGGGCTCGGCATTTGTGGATGTCGCTTCAATGCCTGTCCCCACACGTATCCAGCCTCATAAGAAGCATGTTTGGCATGCTCTTTGAGTGCTGCTTGAGTTGGTGGGATCAAGTCATATTGTCTTTGCTTTCTGGCAAAGAGATCAAGCCTGGCCTCATTCACAGTTGTGACATCGCTGGACCGGTCATACATTAGATCTTCTTGGCCTCTTGACATGGATATCTTTGGTATCTTCAGTGTCTTCAGCAGATGTAGATGCTCTCTTTTGGGCCCTTTCCAGCTCTGTGTTGTTGAACCTAAGTTTACAGCTTGAATTATATTTTGCTCTGTTTCTTGTCGATGTGCTTTCTATGCCATCACCTTCATCTAGTCGGGTTGGACTAAGTAAGATAGGCAGAGCATTGATCTTATGAAATAATGGAACATTTCTTGCAATGGTATCATAACCAGTACGATCGTGCTCTCTGTTGAATAAACTCGGCTGAATGAGTTTTTCCTTGGTGACCTGCTGACAAATTAAACATCTGTCCCAGTTAGTTTTCACAACTGTTATGATGGCTTCTGCCATGTCTGCAGCATAGGCAGAGGCCGAGGGTTTATCCTTTTACCACCTTTTACCAAGCACTTTGATGTATGGGATACAACTAAGTTTGTGCCTTAACCCTACACTTAGTTCGATCGTTCATCCAATGCCATTTAAATCCTGAGCGATCTGTACACCATCCGGTTAACTAAAACCCCATTAACCTTGGCTCGGCTCTCCCGTGCTGGCACAACCTGTCAATTCAGGTGCGGCTATCTAACTGTTTTGGGGTAAATTAGACAGCATTTGGGATACCAACTTTCAATTAGCTGACATTGAACCCCACTCTGAGTTTAACAGCAGTGATATATCACCAGTGTGCCCTGGTAGTGCAGATATTCACTCTTATCTAATCTATCTATGATCAACAAATCAACACAACTATATTGTGATGTGTTAAAAGTTGTTCTTTAGCATAATAATAATAATCGTATAATCGTCCTTAAAGAAAAAAAAACATAAATTTCTATGAGAAAATGTATCTTTTGAGGATCCAGGGGGCGGCCATCTTGAAAATAGAAATGTAAAGTGGCTGGGAGTGTTTTCTTGTCAAGCAACCCTTAGAGACTGCTCATGCCAAATTTAATGCTTGTATCACCAAATAAACCATTATATAACTTAATTGCTCCACTAAAGTGTTGGCCATCTTGAAAAATGGCCGCCATCTTGAAATTTCAAGTAGCTGTGGGTGGCCTATTGTCAAGTGACCCACAGAGACTGCTCATGCCAATGTTCATGCTTGTATCACCAAATAAACCATTATATAACTTAATTGCTCCACTAAAGTGTTGGCCATCTTGAAAAATGGCCGCCATCTTGA
>NC_137623.1:1501640-1506640 GCF_963280865.1 Gymnoscopelus braueri
GTACTAGGGGTGTGCCGATATATCGTCCCGCGATATATCGCGATACGTTTTCGTGACGATATGTATCGTTTTGAGAAAAAAAAAATATCCTTTTTTTTTTTTACAATAATAATAATCAGGCATGCAAACAGCCCCGAGGTGAAAAGGGTGACAATATGTTGTTGTTTTTTCGGGTCAGGTGTCATACTATTGCCCTATTTGGATTCAAAACGGCTATTGTAGCTGAAAAGCTACAAGTTCGCATATCTGAATAATGCAAAAACAGAATTATTTGTTTGCATTTGCTTTTTTTCTCCCCCATATATTTTTCGTAATAAAAAAAGTGCGTATCGTATCGTATAGAAATCGTATCGAAGTTGTGAGCCAAATATCGTATCGTATCGTTTGGTGAAATTAGTGTATCGGCACACCCCTACTAAGTACTTTTAAGAAGAACCGTTTCCGGTTCTCGGAAGCTTGAAAAAGTGTGATTTTTAGGCCAAAATAGGGAAAAACACATTTTTTCACACGGTATAAAAAACGAACGGAGAGCTCCGGTTCTATTTTCTTTAGTCTGGACGACGAACAGTTATCGTCGTTATGTATAGCAACGATCTGAGACCCGATCATAAGCTAAGCTAAGATGGCCAGCGGTGAGGGCCCTGAAATTGGAACGCAACAAACGGATGTCACGTTTTGGACTCCGTTTGGAGGGGGTCGAGAGAGAGAGAGCGGAGAGTCAGACAAACAATGTAACTCTTTGAGTGCTGGTCGATTTGTCGTGTCTGTTTATAAACACAGCCAGACAAACGATTGTAATGGATTTAACAATTTTGTGACCGGTTGAAAAGGTTATAAAACACGAAAATTGCTGGCACTACATTATGAAAATACTCTGGCAGTCAAAGAGTTAACCCCCTACTTGATCAGACTACAGCGTCACACAAAAGCATCAAAAATAGCAGATCTACAAGCTGATCCGCAAGATCCACAAGCTCAAGAGCTTGTACATCTGTCACTTTTGCTATTTTTGGATTTTAATCCTTAAAAGTAACAGTTTTGGACATGTGAGGTTTCCACCGGTCTGTGTCATTGTTACATTTCTTTGGCTATTCAAAGAATATCAGATCTACAAGCTCGTAGCAAGAGCTTGTAGATCTGCTATTTTTGAAAAAATCTTGACAATTTGTGCAAATCTTTGAATATAATAAATACATATTTTTCAAAGAGAACATTTGTAACTCAAATCTTTGCTTCTGGGGGGATTCTATAAATGTCTTCTAATTCCTAACAGTTTTTTGAAAAAACGTATGTTTCTATATCAGTGGACCACCCACAATGATATGGATTTGGCCCGCGGACCCCCGTCTCAAAACGTTTTGTTCAAGGGACCCCCCCCCCCCCCAATGTGTCAAAGATTTGACACATTTTCACGATTTTTTTTTTTTTTTAAATAGCAGATCTACAAGTTCATAGCGCGGCACTCGGTGCCGCGCTATGAACTTGTAGATCTGCTATTTTTTCAATAGCCAAAGAAATTTAAAAAATGACACACAGATGCGTTCCCGGTCTCAATGGGTTAAATAATCCATTCAGGAAAATGAAAGCAGACAAAATGACACTTTGTTTTCTGATCTCTTGTTGTTTGACAATCGGCTATTTTCACTAGTTTTATGGTCCTGAGGAGACATCATATTTCTGTTCTGGGTCTCAAGCTAAAAAGGTCTGGAGACACTGATCTAGAGAGATGTTCAACATAATGACCGTTAAGCCACTAGTCAACCTGTCCTCTAGTCAGGGATGATCCATGCTCACCTGAGACTATAGGATCCATTTCTCAAGGAGGGAGGGACCTCAGGTCAGTGGCGTAGCCAGAACGCTCGCACGTGCGCGTGCTCCCGGACCGTGCGCACACGTGCGAAAATCTGCGGTTATTAGCGTTTTTTGATACTTTTTTTTGCGGGTTTGTGACGGATTTCGGGTGCCTATATATAAACTGTTATCAAAATGCTTGAATATGACATTTTTAAAAAAAACTAAAAAAAACGTTATATATATATATATATTTTTGGGTGGGCAGAAAAACCAAATGGGTGGGCCCAGGCCTACCTATGCCCACCCGTGGCTACGCCCCTGCCTCAGGTTAGGGGTCTTCAACATTTTTTTCAGGCCAAGGACCCCTTAACTGAGAGAGAGTTGAAGCAGGGACCCCCAACTACACATATATAAAATTGTGTTGCAGATTAAACTTTTTTATCGATTTCATAGATAGCTTCAGTGACTATCAGTGTTGTGTACATTCATGTTTTTTTGGTTTCAGAAATAGACCAGTCTCGTAAATCATCGTTTTTGGGGTGAGCGTTCGACACAACTCAAATCAAATCAAAGTCACTGTACTGGCCAATCACAGAGCGTCTTTTCTGGGACTTGGCGAGACACATAACAGCTGTACTGTATATACGCCGTTGGTCTGTTTAGCAGACTACGACGGCTCGTGTGTTGACGAAATTGTCAATATATTTAGTCATAGTTTTAGTCATCATAGCTTGTGAGCTTGTAGATCTGCTATTTTGGGCGTTCTCCCCAGAATAGGGATGCTGGGGGCTCAGGTGGTTAACGAAAGTGCCATTTAAAGTTTTAAGTCTATTTTGAGTATCGTGATGATATCGTTAACCACAATTATTTTTGCCACAATAATGGTCATTTTCATATCGTCCCATCTGTAGGACAGGAGAGCACTAGAGGAGAAGATAGAAGGACAAGAGACAGAAAAACACTAGAGGAGAAGATAGAAGGACAAGAGACAGAAAAGCACTAGAGGAGAAGATAGAAGGACAAGAGACAGAAAAACACTAGAGGAGAAGATAGAAGGACAAGAGACAGAAAAACACTAGAGGAGAAGATAGAAGGACAAGAGACAGGAGAGCACTAGAGGAGAAGATAGAAGGACAAGAGACAGGAAAGCACTAGAGGAGAAGATAGAAGGTAGAGAAGGACTCATGGTGTTCTGACCGTCTCGGCGGGGGACACGTGCCAGATGGAGACGTTCTTCTCCTCAGCCTCATTGTTGATGGACACATAGGAGGGCTGGTACACCTTAGTGGGCTCCAGGATCAGCACCTAGAACACACACACACACACACACACACACACACACACACACACACACACACACACACACACACACACACACACACACACACACACACACACACACACACACACACACACACACACACACACACACACACACACACACAAGAGCTGAGTACACAGACAGACAGACAGACAGACAGACAGACAGACAGACAGACAGACAGACAGACAGACAGACAGACAGACAGACAGACAGACAGACAGACAGACAGACAGACAGTGTGCGTGCGTACGTACGTGCGTGCGTGCGTGCGCGTTTATGTGTGTGCGTGTGTATGTGCGTGTGTATGTATGTATGTGTGTGTATGTGTGTATGTGTATGTATGTGTGTGTATGTGTGTATGTGTGTGTATGTGTGTGTATGTGTACGTGCGTGCGTGCGTGCAAGGGTGTACCGGGAAGCGTGATCCGTTGGTGCTCCCCCTGGTGGCCTCTACGATGATGTCCATCCAGAAGTTCAGCCTGTCTCTCAGAGGAGAATGTTCTACCGTCTGTTTCTTAAAGCGCTGGATGAGCTGCAGGTTCTGTACCACTGACCTCAGGTACCTGTTAAACACACACACACACACACACACACACACACACACACACACACACACACACACGCACGCACGCACGCACACGCACACGCACACGTACACGTACACGTACACGTACACGTACACGTACACGTACACGTACACGTACACACACTAAGTGAAAGAGATGACTCAGGCAGGCAATGGTTTTGGAATGTAACAAGCATTCTGATAGGCTGAGGACATAGGCAATAATGCAGGGTGAATCAGCAGTGTTAGTAGAGTAGAGTTAGGCAGATAAATAAAGGCAGATAATATTATGACCACTGGCAAAAAGATAGTGCTTTTTTATCCCTTCTTATCTGAAAACCTTAAAATATGACTTAGGCAATTATGCTATGAGGCTATCTTTTTGCAATATGTATAATAAGTTCTGCCTGTACTATAATAGTTTTAACATAGGGTGTAATAATAGGTTTTACCACAGGGGGGGTTTGAGTTTGAAGAGCTTCTCTGCGGCCTGCGTAGCCTTGGGGATGTCGTTAGCCAACATGCTAACGGTGAAGAACTGTCCCACGTCCCAGTAGTTGTTCATCTTCTCCAGGGAACCCTTCCGTCCCAGAAGACTGTTCAGCCTCACGCCTGACAGAGACACAGAGCTTTGGATTAAGATCTTCCACAGGGGTACGGGACCCCTAGGGGGTCGTCAGAGCCACCATATATATATATATATATATATTTTTTTTTTACATGAAACACTTAAAGGGATATTTCACTTTCAAAAAAACTTTTGGTCATTTTATCGTCTACTCAGGCCTTTGTGAACCCCCCAGACAGTTTTTAAGTTGCTTGATTCAGTATTTAGACATTTGATATTCATTTTATCAGACACGCCCCCTTCCTATACAAACCCATTGTAACTTCAAACTTCATTTTAACCATGTTAGATTCATCAAAAACACCCGTCCTTGGTTCTGGTGACTCACCCTGCCCTCCTAATACGCGAGTGGGCCGTGTTTTTTCAATTACTTTTTTTTTTAATATATAAAAAATAAAATACAATAAAAAAATAAAATAAAATAAATGAAAACAATTATCGGAAAAACACGGCCCCCTCACGCATTAGGATGGCAGGGTGAGTCACCAGAACCAAGGACGGGTGTTTTCAACGAATCTAACCTGGTTAAAATGGAGTTTGAAGTTACAATGGGTTTGTATAGGAAGGGGGCGTGTCTGATAAAATGAATATCAAATATATAAATACTGAATCGAGCAACTTAAAAACTGTCTGGGGGGCTCACAAAGGCCTGAGTAGATGATAAAATGACCAAAAGTTTTTTTGAAAGT
>NC_137623.1:1511640-1526528 GCF_963280865.1 Gymnoscopelus braueri
CACACGTTTTTCTCCCGCTATTATTTATCGCGGGAGAAAGTATCGCGATATATCGCTATATCGCTATATCGTCCCACCCCTAGTGATGACATAACACAGCTTTCATGAATATTAATTATTCTTGATTACATTCACCTGTGTGAATCCCATAGCTGCAGGTTCCTCCAAACACAGCTGATTTTAAGTACAGAACTAAAGTTTTTAATCTCATTCAAGATGGCGTCCAGACGGTGTATTACTAATTTTAAACTTAATCTGCACACTAAACTATGCATCTGAATATGTATCTGAAAACATTATAGGTTAGAAATAAGCCACGTAGTAGCAAACGTGCTTCACTAGCCGTCTCTGTCTCACTTGTAAACAAACACTAGGCCTGTTGTGCCCACGGCTGCAGTGATATGAGATTCCAACATCCCATAGCCTGAAGGGATGGGACCTCCTGATTGGTTGAGACCAGGTTGAGACCACGTTTCCGACTGAAACTTCAAAATAAAATGACAGAAAATGTCACTGCACTGGATCTTTAAATAATAACTACACTAGATCCATTGGAACAAAGTTATTTTCCCCCCCATTTTCCTGAAAATTAAAGGTTTAACCACTTTAACCTTTTATACTTTGGCTATTAAAAAATAGCAGATCTACAAGCTCATGAGCTTGTAGATCTGCAATTTTTGCTTCTGGGGGGTCCCTGGAAAAACACATTTTGAGATGGGGGTCCGTGGTCAAATACATATCATTTTGGGGTCCTTCACATGGAACCGTTTGAGAACCAGTCCCCGGACCCTACTTTAACCTGTATGTCTCTATAGGAGAACAGGAGGTTCATAGACTAACCTGTATGTCTCTATAGGAGAACAGGAGGTTCATAGACTAACCTGTATGTCTCTATAGGAGAAGAGGAGGTCCATAGACTAACCTGTATGTCTCTATAGGAGAACAGGAGGTCCATAGACTAACCTGTATGTCTCTATAGGAGAACAGGAGGTCCATAGACTAACCTGTATGTCTCTATAGGAGAACAGGAGGTCCATAGACTAACCTGTATGTCTCTATAGGAGAACAGGAGGTCCATAGACTAACCTGTATGTCTCTATAGGAGAACAGGAGGTCCATAGACTAACCTGTATGTCTCTATAGGAGAACAGGAGGTTCATAGACTAACCTGTATGTCTCTATAGGAGAACAGGAGGTTCAGACTAACCTGTATGTCTCTATAGGAGAAGAGGAGGTTCATAGACTAACCTGTATGTCTCTATAGGAGAACAGGAGGTTCATAGACTAACCTGTATGTCTCTATAGGAGAACAGGAGGTTCAGACTAACCTGTATGTCTCTATAGGAGAAGAGGAGGTTCATAGACTAACCTGTATGTCTCTATAGGAGAACAGGAGGTTCAGACTAACCTGTATGTCTCTATAGGAGAACAGGAGGTTCATAGACTAACCTGTATGTCTCTATAGGAGAACAGGAGGTCCATAGACTAACCTGTATGTCTCTATAGGAGAACAGGAGGTCCATAGACTAACCTGTATGTCTCTATAGGAGAACAGGAGGTCCATAGACTAACCTGTATGTCTCTATAGGAGAAGAGGAGGTTCATAGACTAACCTGTATGTCTCTAAAGGAGAACAGGAGGTCCATAGACTAACCTGTATGTCTCTATAGGAGAAGAGGAGGTTCATAGACTAACCTGTATGTCTCTATAAGAGAAGAGGAGGTTCATGACGATGTCCTGGGTCAGGACCTCTGTGTTGTCGATGCGTAGCTTGATGCGGGACAGCTCCTTGGCTAGCTCCTCCCCCTGGTACTTCTCTCTGGCTTTACGGATGTCATTCAGGAGGGTGTCCTTAAACGATGCACTGAGAGAGAGAGAGAGAGAGAGAGAGAGAGAGAGAGAGAGAGAGAGAGAGAGAGAGAGACATTATGAATGAATGAGAGAGAGAGAGAGAGAGAGAGAGAGAGTCCTTAAATGAGAGAGAGAGAGAGAGAGAGAGAGAGAGAGAGACAGACAGAGAGAGAGAGAGAGAGAGAGAGAGAGAGACAGATTACATTATAAAACATACATTAACCACTTCAGCCCTATTTTATACATAGGCTATTGGAAAATAGCAGATCTGCAAGCTCACAACGCGTGGCATCGCGACGCGTTGTGAGCTTGTAGATCTGCTATTTTCAAACATTTATTACTTTTACTTTTGGTACTTTAAGTACATTTTAATGCCAATAATTTTTTACTTTTACTCAAGTATTTTTTTAATTCCGGACTGTTACCTGTAACAGAGTATTTCTACATTGCAGTATTGATACTTTTACTTAAAGATGGAGTGCCATGATATTTTTCAACCCTAAAACCTGATCATAAGGTATTATTATTATGTAAGGATTTTTTTCAAAAAAAAAAAGTGTACAGTAAGTGTTAAAATGTTGTTTTTATGTAGACACACCCATTAAGTATACCTGGTTTCACTTAGCACCACCCATCTAATCCAGTCCCTCCGCCTCCTCCTATAAGACCACCCACCTGTCCTAGTCCTTCCCCCTTATCACTAAAGGACTGCCCATGGTTCTGCCCATTTGTTTACAAAATGGCAGGAGGACAAATTGGACAAATACAGCCATATATGTTTGAACCTGAATCTGGTTCAGATGAAGATGAGGAGGAAGAAGAAGAACTACTCCACAACCGGAAAGCCTCATCAACCCTTTGCTCAAATCCCAAATGCTCATGTGTGCAACGGATAAATAAAAGGACAACTTTGTTTTTTTTTACAACCAAGGTTTATATTCTAGCTTGTAATTAAAGTAAATAAAAGATGAGTGTTATTATTTTTTCATTTACTGCTTTCTATAGTTTTAGCAATTTTCGCGATCTTTTTTACAGTGGGCGGGGGCATTCTGTCCGGTGGCAAAATATGCCTTTTTTACACAATAAAAAAGGTACGGTGGTCTTTGATGGCCAGATGTGAGTTATTGGGGGCTAGAAGAGCTACTGTAAATAATAATAAAGAAAACGCCGGGTTATTGTGTAAAAAAAATCATATTTAGCCACCGGACAGAATGCCTCCGCCCACTGTAAAAAAGATCGCAAAAATTGCTAAAACTATAGAAAGCAGTAAATTAAAACATTTTAACACTCATCTTTTATTTACTTTAATTACAATCTAAAACATAAACCTTGGTTGTAAAAAACTAAAGTTGTCCTTTAAACAGAACCATCAGTTGTCATACATTCTTACAGATGTGCCATGGTGATGTTCAATATCCTGTGATCCAAGTAGAACTTTATCTTACAATGACTATGGTATCCATTACATCAGTGACACTATTTATAGCATCACTGCACACATTTTACTATCATTACAATGCATTTGTATTCCTTCAACCTGACATTCCCATTTAAATGGGCTATGTATTCTTTCCATACATCCCCTTACTAGAAAATGGAAATAAAAAAGCTACAGTATATATTACAGTAGGCATATGCATATAAAACGTTAACTAGATGCTCTCATAATGTATTCAGAGCCATTTCCACCTTGATAATACACTTCTGTTTGCAGAGGCACAGATATTTCATCTCTTTTTTATTATATTGACAAACAATCACGCTATCTAATCCAACTGAACTAGCTCTAGCGACCCTAACGTTGGCTGAGACTGTTTGACTCGAGTTGGTCCCGCCCGCGTCGGTATGTTCTGCCGATTTAATGTAAATTTTTTACCTTCTGAACATCGTATGAAAAATCTAAAGCTAGGCGCCGTAACCTACATATGTCTGTTGTTCCGACGGCGTGAAACAACGCATCGATGGGCTCAAACAACCGTTTAAAACCTTAGTTTGTTGGCAGCCTGCGTTGAATTAACATGGAGGCTCGTCCCTGATCTAACTCTACGCCATGTTAAACGGCGATGCGCGTTCACGACCAGCACTATCTCTGCACGTTGAATTCAACGCAGACCGGCACAAAACCCCGGTTTAAAAGGTTGTTTCAACCCATCCATTAATTTCTTCACACCGTCGTAACAACAGACGACTGTAGGTTACCGCGACTACCGTTACATTTTCCATACGATGTTCAGAAGCGATCTTATTGACGCTGAACTAAATCCCACAACTAAACGGTGGGGGAGGTCACAGACACAAGGCCGATTCATGCTCCTAAATCATTTTATTGGGGCTGGCGGATGTTTTAATTTACCGGTAACGCTCCTGAGGTGCTGCTTTCTGTGTCTCCAGGATAAATGGTCGGAATAGAACCTGGCTTCAGTACTTTCCTGTTTGCAAATCCCATATTGACTTGCACTAAGTTGGTGAAGCAGTCATCAACAGAATGGGAACTACACACCCGAAGCCTGGTAGAGGGGGCTGAGGGAATAATCCTGTCTTTATAAATGAAATTAAGCCATTGATCACGTTTGTCCATGTCAATGGGCAAAGTGTGAAACGACTGTTTGATAGCTGTCACACAGCAGTTAGGCACAGAACAACCTGCCATGGTCACACACGTGTGTTTGAGGCAGCTCCGCCCACAAAAGGTTGTAGTATAAATGACAATGATAATGAGGGGAGGTGCGGTGGGTGGGTATGGGCATTGTTACGTCAGTATGTCGCTGTTTTTGGATTGGCACGTTTGACTCTCAAGGTTTCAGCCTCCAGGAAAAAAACTCCAAATAGTCAGAGAAGACATGAAACACCATAAAACCACCAGCGGGGGCCTTAATGAAGTTCTATCAACCTCATAGACACATGAAAAACAGAAAAAGTGCAAAAACATGGCACCAGCTCTTTAAGTAAAACAATTTAGTACTTTTTCCACCACTGGAGTCCATGCGTGCGTGCGTGTGTTTGTGCCTGCGTATGTGTGTGTGTGTGTGTGTGTGTGTGTGTGTGTGTGTGAGTGTGAGTGTGAGTGTGTGTGTGTGTGTGTGTGTGTGAGTGTGTGTGTGTGTGTGTGTGTGTGTGTGTGTGTGTGTGTGTGTGAGTGTGTGTGTGAGTGTGTGTGTGTGTGTGTGTGTGTGTGTGTGTGTGTGTGTGAGTGTGTGTGTGTGTGTGAGTGTGTGTGTGTGTGTGTGTGTGTGCGTGTGTGTGTGTGTGTGTGTGTGTGTGTGTGTGTGTGTGTGTGTGTGTGTGTGTGTGTGTGTGTCTCTCTCTCACCATGAGGTCACATGGATGTCCTTCAGAAGGTCTCTGAAGCGGTCGGTCAGAGGGACACACAGAGGTCCTAACAGGTTGTCCCAGCTGGGCTGCATGTACTCACTGGCCCGGCGCTGGGCGTCGCTCTCACAGTACATGTACTCGTTGTTAGGGGTCAACACGTACGGGATGAAGTAGTAGTTACCACTGGACGCCTGTAGGGGGGGGGGGGGTTAGTTTAGGGCCCTGTCTGTGTGTAGCCAACATTGTATCAGAGATTAATGAACGATGTTAAAGGGATAGTTCACCAAAATGACTTTTTTTCCTATGTATTAGTCACTCCATGGAGACTTGGATATGTTTTAGTTTTTGTCTCATTCCTAAGACAATAATGTGATGACCAGCGGCGGTTCCGTTAAAATGGTAAATGGTGCATTTATATAGAGCTTTAATCCATTTATATAGAGCTTTAATCCATTTATATAGAGCTTTAATCCAAAGCACTTTACATAGATTGTGCATTACATTCACCCATTCACACACACACACATGAATACACCCATTCACACAGCCATTCACACACATTCACACACCGATGGAGGAGGAAACCATACAAGACACCAAGCTGCTCATCAGGAGCAGTCAGGGGTTCAGTGTCTTGCTCAAGGACACTTCTACACTAACTCTGGGGGAGCCCGGGATCGAACTGGGAACCTCACGGTTCCCACCCGGCCGCTCTACCCCTGAGCCACTGCCGGCCCCTGTAGCAGACACAAAGAGTCTCCTTTGTGTCTGCTACCGGAACCGCTGCCTACCGGTCCGCTGGTCATCAAATTATTGTCTTAGGAATGAGACAAAAACAAGGGGGCACGGTGGCGCAGTCGGTAGCGCTGTCGCCTCACAGCTAGAAGGTCCTGGGTTCAATTCCGGCCGGGGACGCTGTGGACGCTGGGGGGGTGTGTTCTCTCCTCCGCGTCATCAGCGCCCATACCCTAGGTGGGGTTGGTGAAAGGGCCTACTCTGTGTGGAGTTTGCATGTTCTCCCCGTGTCTCCTAGGGTAGGTACCCTCACAAAAACATGCAGTAAACCTGGTCACTATACTGCCTCCCCCTGGTCAGCCAGGGCGCCTGATGGAGGGGAAAGGAACTGGTTGGAATAACGTGTTCCTTCCACGCGCTACGTCTAACCAGGGAATCTCCCCCCTGTCGGGTGATAAGAAGCGGCCTGCTTGCTCCTCATGCATTGAAGGAGGCATGAGCTTCAGCTTGGGCTCTCCCTAGGCTGGCAGAGGGAGAGTAGCGCCCAGGATTACATAGGCAATTGGCACTGGGTGAAAAAATATGGGTTACAAAATCGTGGGATAAAAATTATTTAAAAAAAAAAAAGGAATGAGACAAAAACTGAAATAAATCTCCATGAATGCAAGGCTTCATGGGGCGTGTAATTGTAATTGATAGAAAATAAGTCATTTTTTTGGGGTGAACTATCCCTTTAAGATCAAAGAAAGAAAGCAATAGAAACACAGGCAGTGGAAAGGAGAGATTGGTTCAAACAGAAGCACCGCGGCCTGGACTACACCAGTTCAATGTCCCTTTAGCTAAAAAAACTAACTGTTAAACTGTTGTTAAACTGATGACACTGGAAGATAGAGCTGAGGTGCCCTTATAGTTGAACAGTCAAGTTAATGCAAGTAAAACCAGTCAGTCAGTCGCTACAACATGCTACCAAATAAACCACCATCAGTGCTGCAGTTTTGAGGAAAAAAGGTGAGAAAAGCGTGCTATCTTTTGTTATATGTAGCTGTTGATATTGTATGAAGGCAAAAGAAAAAGGACAACAATTTTCACTAACAATCAATGTTAGTGAAAAAAAACACAGACTTAGAGAACAAAAGGTACATTAACAGTCAAATAAGAAGAACAAAACAGGTTTGTCTGTCCGAAAATACAAAAAATAATAGAAACCTAATTTAATCGACTGTCCTTTCTGATTATTGCTTCCATAAGTTTATTTTTGAAAACAGATGTATTTCTTGTTAGAGTCAAATGTGGGGGAGGAGCACATCCCAGTATGCTATGAATCTGTACATGATCTGTTTTATTAAGTGCATTGATTCTGGGCAGAGGTAAAGTATAGTGACCATTTAGTGACTGTCCAGTTTTATAACGTGATCACAGATCAGAGAGAGAGAGAGAGAGAGAGAGAGAAAGAAAGAGAGAGAGAGACAAAGAGAGAGAGAGACACTAGCACCATGCTCCGCCCTCATCACATGGTTAGTCAGGTTGTTAAGGGGTTAACATCCCAGCATGCATCGGGGCAGGCCTGGTACCTACTTTGTTGTGTAAGCCGGAGCCTCTATACTGAGGAGGCAACTGAGCCCATGACCCTACTTTCACTGTACGAGACGCCTACTCCACACACACACACACACACACACACACACACACACACACACACACACACACACACACACACACACATACACACACACACACACACACACACATACACACACACACACACACACACACACACACACACACACACACACACACACACACACACACACATACACACACACATACACACATACACACACACACACACACACACACACACACACACACACACACACACACACACACACACAGACACACACACACACACACACACACGCACACAAACACAAACACACAGACACGCACGCACACACACCGCACGTGCGTGCACACGCACACGCACACGCAAACACACACATGCACGCACACACGCACGCACACTCACGCACACAAACACACGCACAAAGACACACGCGCACACACACACCGCGCGTACACACACACACAAACACACACACACAAACACGTTTAAAATCCACGCATGTCCACAAAAAACACATTGATAATGTCATTGCTTCTCTAAGAAAATACGTAGAGATGATTTCATTTCAGGAGAGAGACATGCATACAGACAGACAGACAGACAGACAGACAGACAGACAGACATGCATATACACGTGCCTGTGTGTGCACTTCATGTCCTTGTGCATTTTATACCACAAATAGCACAAAGCGGTGTGTGTGTGTGTTTGTGTGTGTGTGTGTGTGTGCTCTCACATAAATCTCTTTGTGGCACAGACACACACACACACACACACACACACACACACACACACACACACACACACACACACACACACACACACACACACACACACACAGAGAGAGAGAGAGAGACACAGTGAAACTTACTGTGTTCTTCTGAGCCACCATGTCCTGTAAGGAGAGAGATAAACACATTTAGAACCTAACATGTCCTGCAGGTGTCTGTGGAAAGTGTGTTTTATTCACTAACTTAAAGGTCGGGTCTATAATGCATTATAATCACATTTATAATACATTATAATGTACTTATAAAGCTTCATAACATGTTTTAAATGATTATAATTATGCATAACAACTTATGACAAAGACACTTTATAACTGACTAAGTTATGGTAGTTATAATGTGCTGTTCCACTGAGCTTCATTTATTACGTTATAAACACTGTTATACGTTGTTAAGCATGATTATAAACATTAATAACTAATGATATAATGCATTATTAGGGCATTATAATGCATTATAAATGCACAAATAATGCATTATAGACCCCACCTTAATATACAATCTTAAAGAGATAGTTCACCCTCAAAATAACTTTTTCTCTATGGATGAGTCACCCCATGGAGTTTTAGTTTTTGTCTCATTCCTAAGACAATAATGTGATGACCGGCAGCGGTTCCGGTAGGAGACACAAAGAGTCTCCTTTGTGTCTCCTACCGGTCTGCTGGTCATCAAATTATTATTGAACTATCCCTTAACGCTTATTCTTATGCAGAGCCATAACTAGGGTAGTGCTAACGGTGCGGTTGTACAGGGCCTCGCACTCGGGAGGCCTCGCGCCACACAGGTTTTTTTTTTGTATTTTTTATTTATAAATATAAAAGTGAACAGAATCACGTTTATTGAGATTAACATTTAAAAAGTATGTTGTTATATTTTGTTTAAAAACACAATGTGAAATTCATGGTAGCTTACAATTTAATTCATTTATTTTTGTTTTGTTAAGAAGAGCTATACCAGCAGAATTTAATATGGGGTTAATATGACACCCGACTTGTTTTGAGGGCAAAAATAATAATAAATTGATCTTAAAAATGCAAAGAATCGCAAAAAGAATTGCATGCATGCTCCCGCTGGCCTCGCATTTCTCCCGCACGGCTCTGTTCTTATGCCATATTTATTCTTGGTTTGCACACGTGTGTCGTGCATCAAAACACAGCCGACCAGCGCGTCGTCAGCTTGTAGATCTGGTCTATTTTCGACGCACCACGCGGGTGCAGAACAAAGTATAAATAAGGCCTCACATTATTACAGTGACACGTTTACCACTGTAACAGCTGTTTGCCTTGAGAGAGCACACACACACACACACACACACACACACACACACACACACACACACACACACGTTCCAGGAATAACATTTTGTTCAGAGAAAAGAAAAGAATGGCATCCATGACTTGTGATTACATCCACACACACACACGTGTGTGTGTGTGTGTGTGTGTGTGTGTGTATGTGTATGTGTATGTGTATGTGTGTGTGTGTGTGTGTGTGTGTGTGTGTGTGTGTGTGTGTGTGTGTGTGTGTGTGTGTGTGTGTGTGTGTGTGTACCTTCAGTGACAGAGCGGTATCAGGGTCGGTGTCGTGGTAGAGGATGACATTGTTGGCCATGTCAAAACTCTCTCTCACCCCCAGGTGGTAAAACAGAGACGGCTGACGGAACACATCACTCATATCTACTACTGCTATGTCTGAGAGAGAGAGAGAGAGAGAGAGAGACAGAGAGAGAGAGAGAGACAGACAGAGAGAGCGAAAGAATGTGCAGGTTTAGCTGCAAAATGTGTGGATTCCTGTCACAAGAAAAGGACAACCAGTAGGACACAGATGTTTTACTTTCTCCTACTATCTCCTTTATTCATGTCATTTCATTGATTGTATATTGTTATGTTGTTTGTTGTTTATGTCATACTTGTAATTGTAAAGGCTATTGAATTGAAATTAAAATAAAAAACTGATCCAAAACAAAACTATATATTTCTTAATCATTTCACCCAAAACGTTTATAACAAATGATGACTACTAATATAAAAAATAACACTGTCTGCCAGTTATGTAACATAAGAGATTTAAATAGTATTAAATCTGATCTAGGCCAAATGATTGACTGATTTAGGCCATTTTTTGGCAATTTCTTTGGCTTAAGTCACAAAACCATGTGTGCAAAAAAAAAATCCCTATTTTGGCCTAAATCACACTAGGGAGTTAAAGGCCATTATACTAAAAGGGGAGTGAACAGCATGATCCTTTTCTATTAGGAGATTCAATAAGGCCATTTTACCAGAGGTGGCCAGTGTCATGAGGAGCTGACTGACTTAAGCAAAAATATCATTTTCCACAAAAACATGACTTAGGCCGTTAGTTTAGCAAGGTGACGAAAACTAAACAAAGGTTCTTCCATAAACGTACATAACGAAGGCAGGTAAGGCCAACGAGAACACAGTCAAACACAGAGTTTAATTAGACACAGGGATAACAGGACACAGGTGAACTCAACTGACAATCAACACAGGGATAGGCTGGAGGACTAAGAGGACACAGGTGGAAACACTGACCAATCACAGGACTGGTGAGACAAGGCAGGTACAGAACTACAGGGGCAGACAGGAAGGCAGAGAACAATACTACAAAATAAGATACAAACACTACTACAAAATAAGATACAGAACACTACTACAAAATAAGATACAGAACACTACTACAAAATAAGATACAGAACACTACTACAAAATAAGATACAGAACACTACTACAAAATAAGATACAGAACACTACTACAAAATAAGATACAGAACACTACTACAAAATAAAAAAGTCATTGTTTGGAATTGCGACGCATTGTGAGCTTGTAGATCTGCTATTTTCAAAAGATTTGTATACATTTTATACATTTCAAAACATAATGAGTACTTTTTACTTTTGGTATTAACTCTTTGACTGCCAGAGTATTTTCATAAAGTACTCCCCCAGTGCCAGCAATTTTCGTGTTTTTTTATTTTTATATTTTGAATTTTTCTCATGAAAATAATTTAAGGACACATAATGTAAAGACCCAGCACAAATCCGCCACTAGAGGGCAGCACATGACAGCTTGATCCATGTCGTTGGGTCTCTCTCACCCTTCTTCATAGATTAGACAAGGAAAAACATGAAAACGGATGTGACGTCCCCCCCATTGTTTTGATCGGCGAAAATTACGTTGTGATATACGACGGCGATGACTGATCGTCACCCAGACCATAGATTATAGAAGAGAACCGTTCCGTTTGTCCGTTATACCGTGTGAAAACCCGTTTATTTACCTATTTTGGACGAAAATGACTGGGGAAAAGAATCAAAAACCGGAAACGGAATCCAGGTCATGGAACCGGATGCAGATGTCCGTGAAGTAAGTGGAACTCGAGAATAACATTGAATATTAAGCAGCATAGCGCAATCAGAGATTAAACAATGAACGCGCGTCCAGCGCGTCGAGCGCGTCGACGGCCAACTGGACAAAGTAGCACTTGACGCGTTATCGCGTCGTCCGCAGTCAAAGAGTTAAATGTAAGTTCATTTTGATAGTAAGTAAATTTACTCAAGTACATTTATAATTCAAGACTTTTACTTGGAACAGAGTATTTTTACACTGCAGTATTGATACTTTTACTTAAGTAAAACATTTTAGTACTTTTTCCACCACTGCTACAAACACAAACACACACACGCGCGCACACACACGCGCACACGCACACGCACACGCACACGCACACGCACACGCACACGCACACGCACACGCACACGCTCCTATACCTGCGTCATAGAAGGTGTCCAGCACGGTGGTCTCTCCGAAGTCCAGGCGTCCGAAGGTGACGGTGGTGAGCAGGGCGCTCTGGTCGTCACAGGCCCGCTGCAGACACTGCAGAGCGCCCGCCTCGGGGCTGCTCGCCATCACCGCCTTCAGCCCGTCGTTCAGGACGTACACGGCCCGCAGGGAGCGCTGTTTGGCCGGGCCGGGCGGGCTGGGGCTGCCGGCGCCTCCCGACACCTCCAAAAAATAAATCACACTTTGTTTATATAATACAGTAACAGAGGTGATGACACTGTGATGATGCAGAGGGCCATTGTATTTACACACTCACTCCAGAGGGACATGTTGCATGTTATACTGTCAATAATGTATATGTCTGGCAGACACCACTTATCTCTGTATTTTGACTTTTTTTTGTAAATTAATGCCCTACTTCGTCATGTCACACAAAAGTAGTAAAAATAGCCGATCTACAAGCTCAAAACGCGTCGCAGCGCGGCGCGTTTTGAGCTTGTAGATCTGCTATTTTTGCTACTTTTTTTTATTGGAATCCTGAATTTTTTTTTTTATTAGAATCCTGAAAAGTTAAAGTTTGATCTAATTTCAGATGCATTTAGTTATACTTATGTTAACTTTATGAACTTAAATACAAATACATTGGACATAAAAAAGACAACAGAATGTTAGTACTAGTCATTAAGCTACTAATATAGACTGAAGTCATTCAAGCGGGTCATGTTTGCATGTTTGGAATTGTAACAGCTGAAATCAGTAATATATCAGTATTCTGATATTAACCTGTGGGCCACATTAAGTGAAGGTGGGGGCCGCCAGTTGCCCATGTATGATATAATATAACACGTTTCATACAGCACAGATGAAGTAGTGGCCTCCCTCCTGGTGGCGCTATAATAGGACAAAGTTAAACGGGTGGCATTTGTTCCTCAACGTAGTGCGAATGTGCGCGCAAAGTTCCACCGCGATCGGACGCTGCGTTCATGATTTGTGAATTTGTTTTTGTTCAAGACGGGTCACTCCTGCAAACTACAGTAGATGTCAATCTTATAGCCAATCAGAATGGAACATGAAAAATAAAACAGATCCGTCTTGATCACATGACTATAGAGATAATGTGTACCGATTTGCGTGATGTTTGGAAAAATGGAGTAATGTAAAAATACATATATTTTCCATACGTTTTCCATAATAATTGGCCTGTTATAGCGCCACCATGAGGCAGATAAAATTTCAAGTGGCATTTCTTCCTTGGCCATAGTGGGAATGTGCGTGCAAAATGCCACGGAAAGTGCATGCTGTGTTCATGATTTGAGGCATTTTGTTCAAAACGGAGCACTCCTGCAAACTTTGGAAGCAAATCTTGGATCAGGATGGAATATGAAAAATCTGAAAGACCCGTTTGGTTTAATGACCATACATGACATTACAGTCATTTAGCAGACACTTTTATCCAAAGCGACTTACAATAAGTGCATTCAACATCACTAAAGAGATACTGTGTACCGATGTGTGGGATGTTTGGATAAAATCTGTAGGAGTAGGCCTACTGTCAATTTTTTTGTGTGCAAAAAGCGGCCTCCTGGTGGCGCTATAACAGGCCCATGTGAAATGTTTTGCCCATTTGGGGCAGATGTTCTGCTCTGGCATCCAGGGAGTGTGTGTGTGCACAGTTTCACTGCCATCGGGCCAACGGTGCCGGAGATTAGCTGTTCACAGACGGACAAACACACACACTCACGGACGGACAGACAGACAGGGTGCAAAACATACTCTCCTCCCGCCATGCCAAGACAATAAAAGGACCTTAAAACCAAACCTCTCCCCGGTCTCCTCCTCCTCCTCCTCCTCCTCGGTCTCCTGCTCCTCTCTCCCGGTCGAACAGACAGCCTCCTCCTCCAGAGTGTTCTCCTAGAGAGGAGTCCTGGACCCCCGTGCATCCTGTCTGACCCCCGGCCTCCATGATGGAGAGGAGGACGACTTTAGGAGGTTTTATTTTATTTATTTTGTTACTTTCCTTCCGCAGACACACAATGTTCTTCAGCTCCTCTCCTCTCCTCTCCTCTCCTCTCTGGTTGTTCTATAGTCCTGGATCAGGTTCTACCATTAGATTCTATGTGTCTCAGTCAGTCTTGGTCTCAGTGGTGGAAAAAGCACTCACATTCTTTACTTACGTAAAAGTATCAATACTGCAATATAAAAATACTCTGTTACAAGTGAAAGTCCAGAATTCAAAATGTACTTGAGGAAAAGTGCAACGGTATTGGCATCAAAATGTACTTAAAGTACCAAAAGTAAAAGTACTAAAATTATTGAAAATAGCAGATCTACAAGCTCACAACGCGTCGCGTTGTGAGCTTGTAGATCTGCTATTTTCAAATAGCCTAGGTATAAAATAGGGCTGAAGAGGTTAATGTATGTTTTATAATGTAATAATGTATGTATGATATATGAGGTAACTAGTAACTAAAGTTCTCAAATAATTGTAGTGGAGTAAAAGTACAATATTTGTCTCTGAGATGTAGTGGAGTAGAAGTAAAAGTATTGGAAATTGGAAATAGTCAAGTAAAGTACAAATAGCCTACCTCAAAATGTTACTCAAGTACAGTACTTAAGTAAATGTACTTGGTTACTTTCCACCAACTGCTTGGGTGTCTTGGTCCTGACAGTCAGATGACATCCAGCCTTCAGCCCGTTTTCTCCTCTCCAAACATCCACTAATAAATCATATTAAAGACCCGGCCCGTTATCCAGTTATCACACAGAGCTTAGAGAGACA
>NC_137623.1:1526728-1529228 GCF_963280865.1 Gymnoscopelus braueri
ACTAAGCTGTTTGTAAATAGTGGGTGCATATTTTCGATAAGCACAGACTCACGTGTGATTCACCAAACGCTGTGCACAGCCTTTAGTTGTGTGTTTATCTTGGATTAACCCATTCAATCCAGGAACCCATCTGTGTGACCACTTTATCAATCATTTTATACTTTGGCTCTTCAAAGATAGCAGATCTACAAGCTCATAGCGCGGCACTCGGTGCCGCGCTATGAGCTTGTAGATCTGCTATTTTTTTAACAGCCAACGAAATCTGAAACGTGTTCCCGACAGTCACGCTCCCGTGTAGATCGTCCACGGCCACGCCCCATTTAACACCATAAAAGGCAACCCCCGGGATCTCTAACGTCAGAGCGTGAAGCACGTCAGAGCGTGAATTCCTTTACGTTCTCTTACGTTTGTGGGCGTAAACAAACAGCGTAGTGAACCGGGCCCCATGTCTGTGTGTTCCCAGCATGCCTCACTGTAAACTCACCTGTAAACAAAGGCGGATCCTCTTCTCCTCGTCCAGCTCACTGACCAGCTTCTTCATCTCCTGTCTGAGACACACACACACGCGCACACGCACACACGCACACGCACACGCACACACACACACACACACACACACACACACACACACACACACACATCACATCACTGTAAAACTGTCTGTCTGAGACACACACACACACATCACTATAACACTGTCTGATGAGACACACACACTAGAGTTCTCAAATCCTGCACGAACCCGACCGACACAACGTTTTCAGGCCAGGCCGACCCGGGCCGGGCCCAAAATCTATGCTAATTTTTCAGGGCCGGGCCAAGCCTCGAGTTCGGTGAAGAAAAAACATGAAGAAAAAAATCTATTACACCCAAAAAATAATTTTCAACTCTGCCCCTAGCGGCCTAATGGTAAGGCCGACAGAAATGTCAGTGGATGTGTAGGATGTGTTGGATGTGTTGGATGTGTTGGATGCAGCTCAAAGTGAACTTTACTCAGGTATCTAGTTTGTCGCCATACGACCTTCCTAGCCCGTGTTATTAACTCTTTGAACGCCATCGACGCGTTTTCGAGTCAATTGCTACTTAATCCATCCACGCCGTCGACGCGTTAGACGCGCTGATAGCTTTTTCATTGTTTAATCAGCGATCGCGCTGTTCTGTGTAACTTCCACCATCAGATTCGCTTTTTTTTCACTTCCCACTCACCCGGACGCAGAATTAATTGGGTTCCGTTTTCCGGTTGTCTCGGTTTTATCTTGAAAACTATGATTTTTAGGCCAAAATAGGGCAAAACACGTTTTTTCACACGGTATAAAAAACAAACGGAGAGCTCCGGTTACATTTTCTTTTCTCTGGACGAAGAACGGTTATCGTCGTTGTGTTTACCAACGATCTGAAACCCCATCATAAGCTAAGCTAAGATGGCCTGCGGAAGCGGGGCGGAAATACGTCTGCAGCCTGTTTGTGAGGCAGAGAGAGAGAATGGAGACGGAGAGAAAAAACTTAAAGGGATATTTCACTTTCAAAAAAACTTTGGGTCATTTTATCGTCTACTCAGGCTTTTGTGAGCCTCCCAGACCGTTTTTAAGTTGCTTGATTTAGTATTTATATATTAGATCATCATTTTATCAGACACGCCCCCTTCCTATACAAACCCATTATAACTTCAAACTCCATTTTTCGATTACTTTTTTCATTTTCTTTATTTAATTTTTTTTAAGTATAATTTTTTTTTCGTTTTCCAAAAAAATATTAAAAATAAATGAAAAAGTTATTGAAAAAACACGGCCCCCTCGCGTATTAGGAGGGCAGGGTGAGTCACCAGAACCAAGGACGGGTGTTTTTGATGAATCTAACATGTTAAAAATGTAGTTTGAAGTTATAATGGGTTTGTATAGGAAGGGGTTGTATCTGATAAAATGAATATCAAATATCTAAATACTGAATCAAGCAACTTAAAAACTGTCTGGGGGGCTCACAAAAGCCTGAGTAGATGATAAAATGCCCAAAGTTTTTTTGAAAGTGAAATATCCCTTTAACTGTTTGAGTGCTGGTCGATCTGTCGTGTTTGTTTATAAACACAGCCAGACAAACGATTATAAAGGATATAACAATTCTGTGACCGGTTGAAAAGGTTGTAAAACACGAAAATCGCTGGCACTGGGTGAGTATATTATGAATATACTCTGACAGTCAAAGAGTTAAAGAAAAACGGGCGACAATGGCCAAAACTCAATCGAAAATCGGCGAAAATGTCCGTTTTCAAGATGTTTTGGTCATTATCTCTGGAACAGAAGGTCCAATCTGCTCAGTTCAAAACGTGTTGGATGTGTGACTTTGAGGACATTAAACACACACTCACACGTTTTGGGGTTTGTAAGTATGGTAATTGTTCGGGCCGAGCCTCGGGCCGGGCCGAGTTAGGGCCTTAATTTTCAGGCCCATGCACGCACACACATACGCAAACACTCATGCACGAACGCAGGCACGCAGGCACGTG
>NC_137623.1:1534228-1546728 GCF_963280865.1 Gymnoscopelus braueri
TGTAAAATATTGCTTTTTAGCTTAAATAAAAAAATTACACAGTTCCAGGTCTTAATGGGTTAAAGGCAAACTTGGTGACTTTGAGCCTGAATTTAAAAAAATATATATATTTTTATTTCTTTTATTTAGCATGTTGTCCCTCTATCAGCCACTATATAATAATGCTGGTGTGTTTTCCTGCAGAAAGACACATCTCTCTGGCTGTGTTTTGGTTTTGTTCCACCGTTTATGTTGACATTCATGTGTTCTAGTTTTCTTCAGAGGGTACACCATTAATTGTTCCCTGCACCACGTGCAGCTGTGTACGCGTTTTCAGTCACACATCCAGCAAGCTTTGAACCGAGCAGATTGAACCTTCAGATAATGGCCAAGACATCTTGAAAACGGTCACTTTCGCCGGTTTTCGATCATACATTTTCGATGAAGTTTTGGTCATTGTCGCCCGTTTTTCTTTTAATAACACGGGCTAGGAAGGTTGTACGGCGACAAACCAGATACCTGAGGAAAGTTCACTTTGAGCTGCATCCAACACATACACTGACATGTCCGTCTGCCTTACCGTTAGGCACCACTAGGGGCAGATGAAATAGATCTTTTGGGGGTAATAGATTTATTTATTTATTTTCTTCTGTAGAGAGCACTTTTTTACCGACGGGTCAAAGGGCAGCAGGGGCTCAAGCCCCCTTTCATGTCTGTGTGAGCACGGGCCTGACTGGGACTGAAAGGTCTTTGGGGTGAGTGGGGGGGCTCGGCCGGAGATCTTAATTGATCCCTTTGATCCCTAATTGATCCCTAATTGATCCCTAATTGATCCCTAATTGATCCCTTTTTGCTACAAGCTTATAGCTTAGTCTTACTAATGAGCTTGTAGATCTGCAATTTTTGAATAGCCAAAATAAATCTTAATAATCTACCGTTCCTGATTTGTAACGGTCTCTGTCATGATCTCTGATCTCATTGGCTGGGGGCCGAGCCTGTCAGTCAAACTCACCGGTGTCATGTGACCTGTCAGAGGTGGAGTCTGGTGTCGAAGCCCCGCCCTCAGACTTAGGGCTTTCACACCTGAGCGGGTAAACCAATAACGACAAGGTTAGTGTGTGTGTGTGTGTGTGTGTGTGTGTGTGTGTGTGTGTGTGTGTGTGTGTGTGTGTGTGTGTGTGTGTGTGTGTGTGTGTGTGTTGTGTGTGTGGTGTGTGTGTGTGTGTGTGTGTGTGCGTACGTGTGTCCGTGTGTCTGTGTGCATGTGTGTCTGTGTGTGCACGTGTGCGTGTGTGACTGTGTGTGTGTGTGTGTGTGTGTGTGTGTGTGTGTGTGTGTGTGTGTGTGTGCGTGTGTGCGTGTGTGTGTGTGTGTGTGTGTGTGTGTGTGCCTATGTGCACGTGTGTGCATGTGTGTCTGTGTGTGCACGTGTGCGTGTGTGACTGTGTGTGTGTGTGTGTGTGTGTGTGTGTGTGTGTGTGTGTGTGCGTGTGCCTATGTGCACGTGTGTGCATGTGCGTGTGCGTGTGTGTGTCTGTGTGCATGTGTGCGCATGTGCATGTGTGTGTGTGTGGTGGTGGTGGAATATAACTCAAGCATACAAAAGGCTCTATCTAAGCACAGCGGCCATATTGTAAAGAAGTTGGGGGCCTCTTCCTTACTTCCTTCACAGGTGTTACCAATGATACTAAATGAAGGCTCAGCTCTAAACATACATTAACCACTTAACTCATTCACTGCCAGGGAATTAATCAATTAATTCCTCCGTCTACCGTCCCCTTGCCAGCGAAAACGGCAATTTTACTGAACCTTTTGAAAAATCATAGAATATTCTGTGTGACTTCCTTCCTCACGGACATCGGCTCATTACACACACAGGGCTCCGGTAGAATCAGGGGGGGGGAATTGACCGGCCACGATCCTACCTTTCAGAGCTATGGCCGTTTGAAAGATGCTTTTTTTTTTAAACAGCAGAAAAACTACAGAAAACCCAGAAAAAAATACTTTTGTGAATCCTTTAACCTGAGCTTTTTTTTTTATGATCACGTGATTTCTGGGTGTAGCCTACTCTTCTTCGGTGGTGCTTGGATCATTCACAGGCTGCAGAGCAGTGCGCCCCCCCCCCCCCCCCCACCAAAAAAAAACGAAAACACGTCAATTATGTCCTTGGCAGTGAATGAGTTCACCTCTATATATATTTCGGCTATTTGAAAATAGCAGATCTACAAGCTAAGACTGGTGGTAGATCAGCTATTTTCAAATTATTTTTATACATTTCAAAAACTTGAAAAGGGCCATTCTGAATAATGAGTACTTTTAATTTTGGTGCTTTAAGTATTTTGATGGGAATTACTTTTGTACTTTTACTAAAGTAAATTCTGAATACCAGACTAACAAGAGTACTTCTAGATTGTGGTATTGATACTTCTACTAAAGTAAAACAAAAATTGAGTACTTCTTCTATGACTGGCTACTTGAGTACTTAAAGGATAATTCGACTCATTTTCAACATTGAACTATGTCTTTAATACACCTTGTATTGTGTACAGCTGTTGTGTGGAAATAAGAACAACCCAGCCCCTTCTATGTTGCCTAGAAATGGAGAATTGATTGAGGTCATGTGATCAGTGACATACGCACGGTGTACTTTTGGCTCCGCCCTCTAGGCTGCTGCATTCACTAGAATGGGGAATCTGACTTCCAGCTGAAACAGTGAGACTTGTAGTAGCTTATCATTTATATTCAAGACACACTGTTTTAGCTGGAAGTGAATGCAGCAGCCTTGAGGGCGGAGCCAAAAGTACACCGTGCGTATGTCACTGATCACATGACCTCCATCAATTCTCCAGCTCTAGGCAACATAGAAGAGGGGGGGGGGGGGGCTTTGTTCTTATTTCTAGCTCTAAGGTGTATTAAAGACAAAATTAGTGGTATTCCCCTTTAAGTAAAAAGTCTTGAGTTCTTCCACCACTGTGTTGTGTGGGCGTGTACTACTGACGCTATTGGGGGCGGTCTCTCTGGGCGCCTCGGGGGTTGGGTGGAGGAGGAGGAGGAGGCGGAGCTTGTCTTTGGGGGGAGGGGTTTCTTGGGAGGGACAGACGGGAGGGCGGGCTTAGGGATGTCTCCAAGCTTCACCTCCTCACCTACACATGAACACACACACACACACACACACACACACACACACACACACACACACACATTGGTACTCAAGCACAGGGAACAATAATATGCAGCTCAGCTACACATTTAACATTTAAGAATTTGATATGAAAAAGGCACATAAAACACATACATACAGATGGGGGCACTCCAATACAGACACCGGCGCACACCCACGCCCACACGCACACGCACACCGCACACGCACACACACACACACACACACACACACACACACACACACACACACACACACACACACACACACACACACACACACACACACACACGAATGAAGCAGGTGAAGGAAAAAGAGTGGTCTAAGTGTAATTTATGCTCCGTTACATTACGTTGTCACACACTAAGACATAGCAGACGGTCGATACAGTACAGTGTGTGTGTCACTGTACAGTATGTGTGTCACTGTACAGTATGTGTGTCACTGTACAGTATGTGTGTCACAGTACAGTATGTGTGTCACTGTACAGTATGTGTGTCACAGTACATTATGTGTGTCACAGTACGATTGTAGAACCAGTCAGATTGAAGGAGGTGTAAGTCGGTTTCACCGCCGGAGGCGCGCCGTCTGAAGGAGACTTGAGCCAGGGGAGGTACCGCCGAGCGAGCTAAAGCGAGAGAGTCGCCGTTGCCAAGCGTTTTGCAAAGTCACCTTCAGCCGACTCAGCGCCGTCCCAGTTATGTACCGATAGAGTTATGTACCGATAGAGTTATGTACCGATAGAGTTATGTACCGATAGAGTTATGTACCGATAGAGTTATGTACCGATAGAGTTATGTACCGATAGAGTTATTTACCGATAGAGTTATGTACAGATAGAGTTATGTACAGATAGAGTTATGTACAGATAGAGTTATGTACCGATAGAGTTATGTACCGATAGAGTTATGTACCGATAGAGTTATGTACCGATAGAGTTATTTACCGATAGAGTTATGTACCAATAGAGTTATGTACCGATAGAGTTATGTACCGATAGAGTTATGTACAGATAGAGTTATGTACAGATAGAGTTATGTACAGATAGAGTTATGTACCGATAGAGTTATGTACCGATAGAGTTATGTACCGATAGAGTTATGTACAGATAGAGTTATGTACAGATAGAGTTATGTACAGATAGAGTTATTTACCGATAGAGTTATGTACCAATAGAGTTATGTACAGATAGAGTTATGTACCCGATAGAGTTATGTACCGATAGAGTTATGTACCGATAGAGTTATGTACCGATAGAGTTATGTACAGATAGAGTTATGTACCGATAGAGTTATGTACCGATAGAGTTATGTACCGATAGAGTTATGTACAGATAGAGTTATGTACAGATAGAGTTATGTACAGATAGAGTTATTTACCGATAGAGTTATGTACCAATAGAGTTATGTACCGATAGAGTTATGTACAGATAGAGTTATGTACCGATAGAGTTATGTACAGATAGAGTTATTTACCGATAGAGTTATGTACCAATAGAGTTATGTACAGATAGAGTTATGTACAGATAGAGTTATGTACAGATAGAGTTATTTACCGATAGAGTTATGTACAGATAGAGTTATGTACAGATAGAGTTATGTACCGATAGAGTTATGTACAGATAGAGTTATGTACCGATAGAGTTATGTACCGATAGAGTTATGTACAGATAGAGTTATGTACAGATAGAGTTATGTACCGATAGAGTTATGTACCGATAGAGTTATGTACCGATAGACTTATGTACCGATAGAGTTATGTACCGATAGAGTTATGTACAGATAGAGTTATGTACAGATAGAGTTATGTACCGATAGAGTTATGTACCGATAGGGACAGAATCGTAAACCCCACAGCAGGCTGCAGAGAGAGAGAGAGATGAGAGAGAGAGAGAGGGCCACATTGAGGCCCTAGATGGTATAAAGCGGGCTCTAGAGACAGGGCCACATTGTGGCCCCAAATGGTATAGAAGCGGGTTGTATAGACGAACCCACAGACCGCGCTGCCTGTAGGCGGCCATAGCTGCGGTGTCACGGTGCGGAGCGTTGACACCTGAGCTATGGCTGCCTACAGGCAGCGTGGCTGTGGATTCATCTATAGAGAGAGACAGATGGTATAAAGCGGGCTGTATAGAGAGAGAGAGAGAGGGCCACATTGAGGCCCCACAGCAGGCTGCAGAGAGAGAGAGAGAGAGAGAGAGAGAGAGAGAGACAGGGCCACATTGAGGCCCCACAGCAGGCTGCAGAGAGAGAGAGAGAGAGAGAGAGAGAGAGAGACAGGGCCACATTGAGGCCCCACAGCAGGCTGCAGAGAGAGAGAGAGAGAGAGAGAGAGAGAGAGAGAGAGAGAGAGAGAGACAGGGCCACATTGAGGCCCACAGCAGGCTGCAGAGAGAGAGAGAGAGAGAGAGAGAGAGAGAGAGAGAGAGAGAGAGAGAGACAGGGCCACATTGAGGCCCCACAGCAGGCTGCAGAGAGAGAGAGAGAGAGAGAGAGAGAGAGAGAGAGAGAGAGACAGGGCCCACATTGAGGCCCACAGCAGGCTGCAGAGAGAGAGAGAGAGAGAGAGAGAGAGAGAGAGATGAGAGAGAGAGAGAGGAGGGCCACTATTTGAGGCCCCACAGCAGGCTGCAGAGAGAGAGAGAGAGAGAGAGAGAGAGAGTGAGAGAGAGAGAGAGAGAGAGAGAGAGAGGGCCACATTGAGGCCCCACAGCAGGCTGCAGAGAGAGAGAGAGAGAGAGAGAGAGAGAGAGAGAGAGAGAGAGAGAGAGAGAGGGCCACATTGAGGCCCTAGATGGTATAAAGCGGGCTCTAGAGACACATTGAGGCCCAGACAGTACCTCTGTCCTGGTCCCTGTGGGGGGAGGTGCTCTGGTCGCTCTGGAGGGGCCCTCTTCAACTCAGACTTTTTCTCTACAGGTCAGAGGTCAGGGGGGGGGGGGGGACGTCACCAATAGGCAGTGGTGAAAAAGTAGAGATGTTTTACTTGAGTAAAAGTATCAATACTGCAATGTAGAGTACTCTGTTACAAGCAAAAGTCCAGAATTAAACATTTACTTGAGTAAAAGTACAAAAGTATTGGTATCAAAATGTACTTAAAAGTACCAAAAGTCAAAGTACTAAAATGTTTGAAAATAGCAGATCTACAAGCTCACAACGCATTGCGACGTGTTGCGACGTGTTCTGATCTGCTATTTTCAAATAACCTTGGTAAAAAAAAAAAAAAAAATGTATGTTTTATAATGTAATCGTTATTTCTACAAAGTAACTAAAGTTTTCTAATAATTGTAGTGGAGTAAAAGAACAATATTTGCCTCTGAGATGTAGTGAGTAGAAGTAAAAGTATAGACAATTAGAAATACTCCAGTAAAGTAAAAGTACCAAAATGTTTTACTTCAGTACCAGTACTTGAGTAAATGTACTTAGTTACTTTACACCACTGCCAACAGGTCACAGTCAGTGTTGATTTTGATGTAGTTTTTAGTCATAGTATTTGAATAAGATTCTGTGTACTTTTGGTCACCTGACATGTTTAGTTTTAGTCTAGTTTTAGTCGACTAAACCTAGCCTGGTTCCAGACCAATCTGCTATTGAGCTCAAAAGGCAGATTAGGTCTGACCTCTGACCTCTCTCAATAGAGACAGATTAGGTCTGACCTCTGACCTCTCTCAATAGAGACTGATTAGGTCTGACCTCTGACCTCTCTCAATAGAGACTGGACTTCTCTGCCTCCGAAGCGCCCAGGATCACTTAGATCAGTGGGTTTTCAACCTTTTTCATCCCAAGGACCCCTAAATTGATTTACATTTGGCCGCGGACCCCCATTTGAAAATGTTTTGTGCCATGGGGACCCCAGAAGCGAAGATATCACTTACATTTTCGCTTTAAAAACATATAAAAATTCAAAGATATGCACACTTTTTCAAGGTTTTTCAAAAAATAGCAGATCTACAAGCTCATAGCGCGGCACATAGTGCCGCGCTATGAGCTTGTAGATCTGCTATTTTTGAATAGCCTAAGTGGTTAAAATGATTGTGACGCTATGTTAACTCATTTTGCTGGGGACCCCCCCGGTGCTCCCTCAAGGACCACTGGTGGTCCCCGGACCACTGGTTGAGAACCACTGACTTAGATAATTGGCACCGGGTGAAAAAGGGTTACAAAATCGTGGGATAAAAAAAAAGAAAAGGAAAAAAAAAAAGAAAGGAAATGCAGGTTTTCCACACAGACATTCCAGACTAATATCTACTCAGTGATATTAGTCTGACCGTGTCAGGCTAGACTCAATCTACAGTCGATTTAGTCGACTGTAATAAATGTTGGCGGTGCCGTGGTGGCGTCATAATAGTTATAGTTAATTTAATTTTCACGTTAGCTGCGTGCCGAAAACATCAGATCTACAAGCTCACATATCCGCTATTTCCGAAGCACAACACCCACCCGCAGCTGAGCATAAAATGACTTTTAGTTCTACTGGATCTCTTCTCCACTAGTCTTAGTTCTACTGGATCTCTTCTCCACTAGTCTTAGTTCTACTGGATCTCTTCTCCTCTAGTCTTAGTTCTACTGGATCTCTTCTCCTCTAGTCTTAGTTCTACTGGATCTCTTCTCCTCTAGTCTTAGTTCTACTGGATCTCTTCTCCACTAGTCTTAGTTCTTCTGGATCTCTTCTCCTCTAGTCTTAGTTCTACAGGATCTCTTCTCCTCTAGTCTTAGTTCTACTGGATCTCTTCTCCGCTAGTCTTAGTTCTTCTGGATCTCTTCTCCTCTAGTCTTAGTTCTACTGGATCTCTGCTCCGCTAGTCTTAGTTCTACTGGATCTCTTCTCCGCTAGTCTTAGTTCTACTGGATCTCTGCTCCGCTAGTCTTAGTTCTACTGGATCTCTTCTCCTCTAGTCTTAGTTCTACTGGATCTCTTCTCCACTAGTCTTAGTTCTACTGGATCTCTTCTCCACTAGTCTTAGTTCTACTGGATCTCTTCTCCACTAGTCTTAGTTCTACTGGATCTCTACTCCTCTAGTCTTAGTTCTACTGGATCTCTTCTCCACTAGTCTTAGTTCTACTGGATCTCTTCTCCACTAGTCTTAGTTCTTCTGGATCTCTTCTCCACTAGTCTTAGTTCTACTGGATCTCTGCTCCACTAGTCTTAGTTCTTCTGGATCTCTTCTCCACTAGTCTTAGTTCTACTGGATCTCTTCTCCACTAGTCTTAGTTCTTCTGGATCTCTTCTCCTCTAGTCTTAGTTCTACAGGATCTCTTCTCCTCTAGTCTTAGTTCTACTGGATCTCTTCTCCTCTAGTCTTAGTTCTACTGGATCTCTTCTCCACTAGTCTTAGTTCTACTGGATCTCTACTCCTCTAGTCTTAGTTCTACTGGATCTCTTCTCCACTAGTCTTAGTTCTACTGGATCTCTTCTCCACTAGTCTTAGTTCTTCTGGATCTCTTCTCCACTAGTCTTAGTTCTACTGGATCTCTGCTCCACTAGTCTTAGTTCTTCTGGATCTCTTCTCCACTAGTCTTAGTTCTACTGGATCTCTTCTCCACTAGTCTTAGTTCTTCTGGATCTCTTCTCCTCTAGTCTTAGTTCTACAGGATCTCTTCTCCTCTAGTCTTAGTTCTTCTGGATCTCTTCTCCTCTAGTCTTAGTTCTACTGGATCTCTTCTCCGCTAGTCTTAGTTCTACTGGATCTCTTCTCCTCTAGTCTTAGTTCTACTGGATCTCTGCTCCGCTAGTCTTAGTTCTTCTGGATCTCTTCTCCGCTAGTCTTAGTTCTACTGGATCTCTGCTCCGCTAGTCTTAGTTCTACTGGATCTCTTCTCCGCTAGTCTTAGTTCTTCTGGATCTCTTCTCCTCTAGTCTTAGTTCTACTGGATCTCTGCTCCGCTAGTCTTAGTTCTACTGGATCTCTTCTCCACTAGTCTTAGTTCTACTGGATCTCTTCTCCGCTAATCTTAGTTCTACTGGATCTCTTCTCCACTAGTCTTAGTTCTACTGGATCTTTTCTCCGCTAGTCTTAGTTCTACTGGATCTCTTCTCCTCTAGTCTTAGTTCTACTGGATCTCTTCTCCGCTAATCTTAGTTCTACTGGATCTCTTCTCCACTAGTCTTAGTTCTACTGGATCTCTTCTCCTCTAGTCTTAGTTCTTCTGGATCTCTTCTCCTCTAGTCTTAGTTCTACTGGATCTCTTCTCCACTAGTCTTAGTTCTACTGGATCTCTTCTCCTCTAGTCTTAGTTCTACTGGATCTCTGCTCCACTAGTCTTAGTTCTTCTGGATCTCTTCTCCACTAGTCTTAGTTCTTCTGGATCTCTTCTCCACTAGTCTTAGTTCTACTGGATCTCTTCTCCACTAGTCTTAGTTCTTCTGGATCTCTTCTCCTCTAGTCTTTGTTCTACAGGATCTCTTCTCCTCTAGTCTTAGTTCTACTGGATCTCTTCTCCTCTAGTCTTAGTTCTACTGGATCTCTTCTCCGCTAGTCTTAGTTCTTCTGGATCTCTTCTCCTCTAGTCTTAGTTCTACTGGATCTCTGCTCCACTAGTCTTAGTTCTTCTGGATCTCTTCTCCACTAGTCTTAGTTCTTCTGGATCTCTTCTCCACTAGTCTTAGTTCTACTGGATCTCTTCTCCACTAGTCTTAGTTCTTCTGGATCTCTTCTCCTCTAGTCTTTGTTCTACAGGATCTCTTCTCCTCTAGTCTTAGTTCTACTGGATCTCTTCTCCTCTAGTCTTAGTTCTACTGGATCTCTTCTCCGCTAGTCTTAGTTCTTCTGGATCTCTTCTCCTCTAGTCTTAGTTCTACAGGATCTCTTCTCCTCTAGTCTTAGTTCTACTGGATCTCTTCTCCGCTAGTCTTAGTTCTTCTGGATCTCTTCTCCTCTAGTCTTAGTTCTACTGGATCTCTGCTCCGCTAGTCTTAGTTCTACTGGATCTCTGCTCCGCTAGTCTTAGTTCTACTGGATCTCTGCTCCGCTAGTCTTAGTTCTACTGGATCTCTTCTCCTCTAGTCTTAGTTCTACTGGATCTCTGCTCCGCTAGTCTTAGTTCTACTGGATCTCTTCTCCGCTAGTCTTAGTTCTACTGGATCTCTTCTCCGCTAATCTTAGTTCTACTGGATCTCTTCTCCACTAGTCTTAGTTCTACTGGATCTTTTCTCCGCTAGTCTTAGTTCTACTGGATCTCTTCTCCTCTAGTCTTAGTTCTACTGGATCTCTTCTCCGCTAATCTTAGTTCTACTGGATCTCTTCTCCACTAGTCTTAGTTCTACTGGATCTTCTTCTCCGCTAGTCTTAGTTCTACTGGATCTCTTCTCCTCTAGTCTTAGTTCTACTGGATCTCTTCTCCACTAGTCTTAGTTCTACTGGATCTCTTCTCCACTAGTCTTAGTTCTTCTGGATCTCTTCTCCACTAGTCTTAGTTCTACTGGATCTCTTCTCCACTAGTCTTAGTTCTTCTGGATCTCTTCTCCACTAGTCTTAGTTCTTCTGAATCTCTTCTCCACTAGTCTTAGTTCTACTGGATCTCTTCTCCACTAGTCTTAGTTCTACTGGATCTCTTCTCCGCTAGTCTTAGTTCTACTGGATCTCTTCTCCACTAGTCTTAGTTCTTCTGGATCTCTTCTCCGCTAGTCTTAGTTCTACTGGATCTCTTCTCCACTAGTCTTAGTTCTTCTGGATCTCTTCTCCGCTAGTCTTAGTTCTACTGGATCTCTTCTCCACTAGTCTTAGTTCTACTGGATCTCTTCTCCGCTAGTCTTAGTTCTACTGGATCTCTTCTCCTCTAGTCTTAGTTCTACTGGATCTCTTCTCCGCTAGTCTTAGTTCTTCTGGATCTCTTCTCCGCTAGTCTTAGTTCTACTGGATCTCTTCTCCGCTAGTCTTAGTTCTACTGATCTCTTCTCCGCTAGTCTTAGTTCTACTGGATCTCTTCTCCGCTAGTCTTAGTTCTACTGGATCTCTTCTCCGCTAGTCTTAGTTCTACTGGATCTCTTCTCCGCTAGTCTTAGTTCTACTGGATCTCTTCTCCGCTAGTATTAGTTCTACTGGATCTCTTCTCCGCTAGTCTTAGTTCTACTGGATCTCTTCTCCGCTAGTATTAGTTCTAATGGATCTCTACTCCGCTAGTCTTAGTTCTACTGGATCTCTTCTCCGCTAGTCTTAGTTCTACTGGATCTCTTCTCCGCTAGTCTTAGTTCTACTGGATCTCTTCTCCGCTAGTCTTAGTTCTACTGGGACTCTTCTCCGCTAGTCTTAGTTCTACTGGATCTCTTCTCCGCTAGTCTTAGTTCTACTGGATCTCTTCTCCGCTAGTCTTAGTTCTTCTGGATCTCTTCTCCGCTAGTCTTAGTTCTACTGGATCTCTTCTCCGCTAGTCTTAGTTCTTCTGGATCTCTTCTCCGCTAGTCTTAGTTCTACTGGATCTCTTCTCCGCTAGTCTTAGTTCTACTGGATCTCTTCTCCGCTAGTCTTAGTTCTACTGGATCTCTTCTCCGCTAGTCTTAGTTCTACTGGATCTCTTCTCCGCTAGTCTTAGTTCTACTGGATCTCTACTCCACTAGACTTAGTTCTACTGGATCTCTTCTCCTCTAGTCTTAGTTCTACTGGATCTCTTCTCCACTAGACTTAGTTCTTCTGGATCTCTTCTCCACTAGTCTTAGTTCTACTGGATCTCTGCTCCACTAGTCTTAGTTCTACTGGATCTCTTCTCCACTAGACTTAGTTCTACTGGATCTCTGCTCCACTAGACTTAGTTCTACTGGATCTCTTCTCCACTAGACTTAGTTCTACTGGATCTCTTCTCCACTAGACTTAGTTCTACTGGATCTCTTCTCCACTAGTCTTAGTTCTACTGGATCTCTTCTCCACTAGTCTTAGTTCTACTGGATCTCTTCTCCACTAGTCTTAGTTCTACTGGATCTCTCTCTAGTCTTAGTTCTTCTGGATCTCTTCTCCACTAGTCTTAGTTCTACTGGATCCCTTCTCCACTAGTCTTAGTTCTACTGGATCTCTTCTCCACTAGTCTTAGTTCTACTGGATCTCTTCTCCACTAGTCTTAGTTCTACTGGATCTCTTCTCCACTAGTCTTAGTTCTACTGGATCTCTTCTCCACTAGTCTTAGTTCTACTGGATCTCTCTCTAGTCTTAGTTCTTCTGGATCTCTTCTCCACTAGTCTTAGTTCTACTGGATCTCTTCTCCACTAGTCTTAGTTCTACTGGATCTCTTCTCCACTAGTCTTAGTTCTACTGGATCTCTTCTCCACTAGTCTTAGTTCTACTGGATCTCTTCTCCACTAGTCTTAGTTCTACTGGATCTCTTCTCCTCTAGTCTTAGTTCTTCTGGATCTCTTCTCCTCTAGTCTTAGTTCT
>NC_137623.1:1561728-1564228 GCF_963280865.1 Gymnoscopelus braueri
GATATGAAATCGCTGAAAAATAGGCTTAATATACGGTCTGTAGAGTCTATGGGCGTCAAGCTGTCCATATTTGTTTACAGTCCATGGCTGCCACCTGGCCTGAGTGAACCTAATACAACCTTCTGTTTAGTTTTGCACATTTTTTATACAACACTCACACAGCAGCACATTCCACACACTGCATACATGACTGTCCACTTCACTGACCACTGACTGATTCACACCTCATTCCATTCCTTTTTGGTCATTGACTTATTTCTCGAATTTTAGTCACAATTAAATAAATAGAAGTTAAAATGATTGAATGATGTGTGGACTGTCTTATGTTGCCATGTGTCCCCTATAGCAGTGGTTTTCAACCTTTTTCATGCCAAGGACCCCTAAATTGATATACGTTTGGCCGCGGACCCCCATTTGAATTTTTTTTTGTGCCAGGGACCCCCAGAAGCAAAGATATCAGTTAATTTTCGCTTAAAAAAATATGAATATTCAAAGATTTGCACACTTTATCAAGGTTTTTCAAAAATAGCAGATCTACAAGCTCATAGCGCGGCACTCGGTGCCGCGCTACGAGCTTGTAGATCTGCTATTTTTGAATAGCCAAAGATAAGTGGTTACAATGATTGTGACGCTATTAACTAATTTTGCTGGGGACCCCCTGGTGCTCCCTCAAAGACCACTGGTTGAAAACCACTGCCCTATAGTACACGACACCAGCTGATTGGCTGATGGGACTCACTGGTCCCCTGGCTGAGACCTGATTGGCCGATGGGACTCACTGGTCCCCTGGCTGAGACCTGATTGGCCGACGGGACTCACTGGTTCGGCTGCTTTGGACCTCGTCCTGCGAGGTGGGCGTGTCCAGAGAGGGGGGCGTGTCCAGAGACGGGGGCGTGTCCAGAGCCTCTGTCTGGATCTCTTTGGTGAAGTTGGAGGGAAACATCCCCGTCTTCCCGTGTAGGACTCCCTCGAACCATCCCTCCTCCACCTACACACACACACACACACACACACACACACACACACACACACACACACACACACACACACACACACACACACACACACACACACACACACACACACACACACACACACGTTACTTGTGAGCAGCAGTGTTGGGCAATATTACTCAGGAGAGTATATGTTACTTATTACACATTACTCCTTAATAAAGTAGTAATATTACATTACATAGCAATTGGAATCAAGAGTAATATATTATATTGCTTATTATTACATTACATATGCACAAAAAATGAACAACAGATGTACAACAACACAATCTGTTTAGCTCCCTTTAGAACTTGATCCATTTTTTTTAAATAGTAATAATAATAATATTAATAATAAGAGTCACAAATCAGCCAAAAAGTTGATACAATAAAGCAAAAATCTCTCTTGACCTTTTAAACTAAATGTTTTCAAAAGGCAGCCAACACAACCTGAGTAATATGTAATACGTACTATTTTGTACATCATTTTACATTTTCGCATTTTTATATTTTACGTAATATGGTATAATATTACTGTATTGGCAGAGTAATACGTTACTGGGTAACAGAATTTTATAATAACAGATTACGTTCGGTGCCATAAATCTCACCGCTGAGCTGTGCGGCGCTGTTTAAGCTGTAGACTCCACAACGTGCATTCCATGTGAAACAAAGCATGCATTTTGCACGATGGTCTGTCTGTCTGTCTGTCTGTCTGTCTGTCTGTCTGTCTGTCTGTCTGTCTGTCTGTCTGTCTGTCTGTCTGTCTGTCTGTCTGTCTGTCTGTCTGTCTGTCTGTCTGTCTGTCTGTCTGTCTGTCTGTGTGTGTGTGTGTGTGTGTGTGTGTGTGTGTGTGTCTGTGTGTGTGTGTGTGTGTGTGTGTGTGTGTGTCTGTGTGTGTATTTGCTGGAGCTCGGGCATCAGCCATCAGACCTCTGGAGCTTGTTCAGAAAGCTGCGGCTCGTCTGGTGTTCAACCGCCCCAAGTTCTCCCACACAACTATCCTTCTCCGTTCTCTACACTGGCTCCCCGTAGCGGCTCGCATCCAGTTTAAAACCCTGGTGCTAGCCTATAGGACAGTGAAAGGAACAGCTCCTTCTTACCTCCGGGCTATGGTCGATGCTTACACCCCTGCCCGACCACTTCGGTCTGCCACCTCGGGGCGACTGATTGCCTCGTCGCCCAGTGGTCCTTCTGGCCGATCTACACGGTCACAATTGTTTTCGTTCCCTACCTATGCTGAATGCACTTATTGTGAGTCGCTTTGGATAAAGCGTCTGCTAAATGACTGTAATGTAATGTTATGTAATGTGTCTGTGTGTGTGTGTGTGTGTGCGTGCTGCGTGCGTGTGTCAGTGACCTCAGCGACGATGTCGATGACGTCTCCGATCTTCAGCTCTAGTTCGTCTTCGTTCTGTGGAACGTAGCTGAACGCTGCTTTACACCGCCTCTTACGGATCTGCTCAGCTGGCACACGCACACGCACGCGCACACGCACACACACA
>NC_137623.1:1574228-1579228 GCF_963280865.1 Gymnoscopelus braueri
ACACCACACTCTATTCACTCTATCCACTCTATTCACTCTATCCAAAGTGCCTTTTTAAATGAAGTGACTCACCCTGACGAAGTTGTCGGGGAACAGGCCCCGCCTCCCGGCTAGCTCGCCCTCCCACCATCCGCCGTCGTCTCGCCGGATGTTAACGATGACGTCGCCCACCGCCAGACTGAGCTCATCCTCCTGTTGAGACTCATAGTCAAACTCTACCACTGCCTCTATGGAGAGAGAGAGAGAGAGAGAGAGAGAGAGAGAGAGAGAGAGAGACAGACATATATAGAGAGAGATAGTAACATATTTTTAAGGTTGGGGGGGTCCGCAGCCAAATACATATGATTTTGGGGGTCCTTGACATGAAAAAGTTGGAGAACCAGTGCTCTACAGTGGTGGAAGAAGTACTCAGATATTCTACTTCAGACCCCTCCACACTGTACGATATTTCACCCGATTTGGCTGTCGGGGATATTCTTGGGTGTTCGCCGACAAAACCACCCGCTCTCAGTCAGGATCGGGCGCTCCTCGGCGAGGTGTTGATCACGCAGTGTGTAAGGTACTCCGAGAAGACCCACCCAGATAAACCCTGACATGTTCCCGACAAGTTTTAGATATCCAACATGTTTAATATTTGGGGCTGTCGGTCCAGATGAGAGCCGTGCTGCTACAGCCAATGCAACCGGTGTCATTAAAACATTTAGAACACGTGCACTCCTTCTCTGATGCAGCCAGGTATTTATTTTATAGTTTGCAGGTATGAGGGGATATACTGTAATTCCTTTGTCACTTACTGTAGGCCTATATAGAGTAGGTCTACATGTACGTATAAAGGTTCGTCATCAACAAGACTGGAATACTTTTTATCACCGTGACATGAACGTCCCAGGATTATGCTTCTGTTCTGATCAGTGTTGCCAGATATTGCGAGAGAAATAAGCAACCAGGTCTATGAAAACAATCTCAAAAGAAGCTACTATATGTAGGCCACACGAGCACTTTAAAGTTTAAACCTATATAGAAATACATTGGATATTTCAAAATAGCCGATCTACAAGCTCGTTGTGAGCTCGTTAGATCGGCTATTTTACAAAAACAAATGTTTTGAAAATGTTGGAATATTTTCCAAATCCACACAAATCTTGCATGGGGGTCTATATTTATACATGGGGGTCTATATTTATACATGGGGGTCTATATTTATACATGGGGGTCTATATGTTCAGAAGTTGTTTGAGCCACTGGTTTAAACATTAGGAAACAAGCCCAAATAAGCAACTACACTTTAGAAACAATTACGCCAAAAAAAACGCTACCCACAACTACCAATATTTAGACACTCAACTTTACAGAAAAACAAGGCCAAAATCGCTTATAATACGTGGACATGGCAACACTGCGTGCTCCCTGTTTGTTTCATAGAGAGAGAGAGAGAGAGAGAGAGAGAGAGACACACATACAGAGAAATATTTAATGTCAATCATTAGCGTCCTCTCTCGGTCTCGTGCATATATCACGGGAGCCTTGTGCGTTTTTGTGAGACGTCGGTTAAAATGAATTGTAATAAAAACAAATGTAGGCGATGTATTGGGTCTGGATTGCATCGTGGTGAAATATCTTGCAATGAGTGATCCCCTGTCACGATCAGTCAATCGTGCGAGAACCACAACGATATATATAGCCCGATTTCAAGACAGAAACTCGTGCAATGTGAAATGCTTAACGATCTGTTTACTCGCCGACCATTTCAAACGTCGGGCAGTGTGTAGGGGCCCTTAGATAAAAGTAGCAATACCACAATATAAAAATACTCTGTTACAAGTACAAGGCCTGTGTTCAAATAGTTACTTGAGTAAAAGTACAAAAGTATTGGCATCAAAATATACTTAAAGTATCAAAAGTAAAAGTGCTACAATGTTTGAAAATAGCAGATCTACAAACTCACAACGTTGTGAGCTTGTATATCTGCTATTTTCAAATAGCCTATGTATAAAATAGGGCTAAAGTGGTTAATGTGTGTTTTATAATATCATAATTTATATCTGCAAAGTAACTAGTAACTAAAGTTGTCAAATAATTGCAGTGGAGTAAAAGTAAAATATTTGTCTCTGAGATGTAGTGGAGTAGAAGTAAAAGTACTGAAAATGTAAAAGACTCCAGTAAAGTTAAAATACCTCAAAAGTGTACTCATCAGTCAATCGTGCGAGAACCACAACGATATATATAGCCCGATTTCAAGACAGAAACTCGTGCAATGTGAAATGCTTAACGATCTGTTTACTCGCCGACCATTTCAAACGTCGGGCAGTGTGTAGGGGCCCTTAGATAAAAGTAGCAATACCACAATATAAAAATACTCTGTTACAAGTACAAGGCCTGTGTTCAAATAGTTACTTGAGTAAAAGTACAAAAGTATTGGCATCAAAATATACTTAAAGTATCAAAAGTAAAAGTGCTACAATGTTTGAAAATAGCAGATCTACAAACTCACAACGTTGTGAGCTTGTATATCTGCTATTTTCAAATAGCCTATGTATAAAATAGGGCTAAAGTGGTTAATGTGTGTTTTATAATATCATAATTTATATCTGCAAAGTAACTAGTAACTAAAGTTGTCAAATAATTGCAGTGGAGTAAAAGTAAAATATTTGTCTCTGAGATGTAGTGGAGTAGAAGTAAAAGTACTGAAAATGTAAAAGACTCCAGTAAAGTTAAAATACCTCAAAAGTGTACTCATCAGTCAATCGTGCGAGAACCACAACGATATATATAGCCCGATTTCAAGACAGAAACTCGTGCAATGTGAAATGCTTAACGATCTGTTTACTCGCCGACCATTTCAAACGTCGGGCAGTGTGTAGGGGCCCTTAGATAAAAGTAGCAATACCACAATATAAAAATACTCTGTTACAAGTACAAGGCCTGTGTTCAAATAGTTACTTGAGTAAAAGTACAAAAGTATTGGCATCAAAATATACTTAAAGTATCAAAAGTAAAAGTGCTACAATGTTTGAAAATAGCAGATCTACAAACTCACAACGTTGTGAGCTTGTATATCTGCTATTTTCAAATAGCCTATGTATAAAATAGGGCTAAAGTGGTTAATGTGTGTTTTATAATATCATAATTTATATCTGCAAAGTAACTAGTAACTAAAGTTGTCAAATAATTGCAGTGGAGTAAAAGTAAAATATTTGTCTCTGAGATGTAGTGGAGTAGAAGTAAAAGTACTGAAAATGTAAAAGACTCCAGTAAAGTTAAAATACCTCAAAAGTGTACTCATCAGTCAATCGTGCGAGAACCACAACGATATATATAGCCCGATTTCAAGACAGAAACTCGTGCAATGTGAAATGCTTAACGATCTGTTTACTCGCCGACCATTTCAAACGTCGGGCAGTGTGTAGGGGCCCTTAGATAAAAGTAGCAATACCACAATATAAAAATACTCTGTTACAAGTACAAGGCCTGTGTTCAAATAGTTACTTGAGTAAAAGTACAAAAGTATTGGCATCAAAATATACTTAAAGTATATTAAAATACCTCAAAAGTGTACTCAAGTACAGTACTTGAGTAAATGTACTTAGTTATTTTACACCACTGCCTGCATGGTTTGCCTCCACATGGACCGTGGCTGTAAAGCTCTTTAGATAAAAGGCGCCGTAGAAATACAGACCGTTTACCGTTTGAAACGCTGGTCGTTAACGTGATATTTTATTTACTGTATCAGCTTTGGTAATATATATATATATAAATTGTTTCTTCTAGGACTGTTGGGCCAATTAAAGTGTTTTATTGAGTCACACTAAATGGAGGTGAGAGATTTAGCAGCTTTGGCTGTTTCAGCTGGCACCACGCCAATAATACATGTTGAATTGAGAGATACATTATTAACCTATTGAGACCGGGAACGCATCTGTGTCATGTCTTAGGTTTATTTGGACTATTAACAACGCATTCGGTGCCAGAGTTTTATTAAAAAAGTGACGTTGAGTGCCAGAGATCTCACCGTTTGTAGCGCTGCGCTGTTTACAGCTGTAGACTCCACGACGAGCACCCGATTGTAAACAATATATGCGTGCAGGATGGTGGATGGTCCTGGATAACACCTGGAACAATAACATCTCTCACACCAGTCACCATGTGGCGGAGTGATCTCTGATCGAAAATGACTTGTTTTCCCCCACAGTAAAAAGTTAAGAAAGTATGGAGTCTTTTGCAAGGAGATATAGAATGGGAGCGGACGGGAGACAGGTTTTTTTGGCACAGTGATCCATCTGTCCCTTCCTTCCTTCTCAGAGTCATCGTGGGTGATTCCAGAGCTGCGCTAGCCCCCCCCCCCCCCCCCCCCTTGTGCAAAAAAACCTAAAAGATTGATTTGACGTAGATTTACGGTTTTGGCACCCCAAGTGTTAAAAAAAAAAAACAGACGTACAAGCTCATAGCGCGGCACACAAGCTCGATGTTGTGAGCTTGTAGATCTGCTTTTTTCAAACATTTTAGTACTTTTACTTTTGGTAATTTAAGTATATTTTGATGCCAATAAGTTTGAATTTTTACTCAAGTAACATTTTGGGCACATGCCTTTTACTTGTAACAGAGTATTCTTACATTGTGGTATTGCTACTTTTACTTAAGTAAAAATATCTGAGTACTTCTTCCACCACTGAGCAAATGCAAAGAACATCAACGTCTAGTTTATGTTTTTAAAGCAAACATTTTGTAACTCAAATCTTTGCTTCTTGGGGATTCTACAAATATCCCATTATTATTATTATTATATTATAGCAACTTATGTTGCTATAATATCAGTGGTTCGCAAACTTTTTCATGTCAAAGACGCCCAACATGATATGTATTTGGCCGCGGACCCCCATCTCAAAATATGTTGTTCCAGGGACCCCCAGAAGCAAAGATTTGAGTTAATAATGTTCCCTTAAAAAATAAATATACATTCAGATTTGCACAGATTTTAACTTTTTTTTTTGCAGATATACAAG
>NC_137623.1:1584228-1641728 GCF_963280865.1 Gymnoscopelus braueri
ATATATATATATATATATTTGGCGGCCCCTCTTGTAGTAACTCTGAGGACCCCCTAGGGGTCCCGGACCCCCTGTTGAAGACCCTTTGCTCTACAGTGTTGTTGTTAAGCTGTCGCGCCGCAGTGCTTCTACGTAGGTGGTTCTACGTGGGCTAGTAGTGCCGTAGTGCTGTAGTGCTTCTATGTAGGTGGTTCTACTGTACGTGGGCTAGTAGTGCCGTAGTGCCGTAGTGCTTCTATGTAGGCTTCTGGTCTTTCCTGGCTTTGCCCGAGGAATCTATTTTAAAAGGAAGAGACGCCAACGTCGTTTCGTCTGTCCTGCAATTCCAGCCGGCAGATTGGTCTCACTGGGTGTCAGACAGACTCACACCGGAAGTTCAGTGAAATAACATTGGAGTCTATGAGACTCTGACGCAGTGAGCCTGACAGCCTCATCCTTAAATAATATAAATACTGAATCAAGCCACTTAAAACACTGTCTGGGAGTGAGACACAAAAGCCTTGAGTATAGACGTTAATATGACCCCCAAACATGTTAGAGAGTGAAATATCCCTTTAAGTGGTTAAAGATGAGCGACGCAGTCAGATAAACCCCAACAGAGTTATTTAACTCACAGTGTAAACAATGGACTCACTGCAGGAAGTGACTGTTTGATTATAGAGAGGAGAGGAGAGGAGAGGAGAGGAGAGGAGAGGAGAGGAGAGGAGAGGAGAGGAGAGGAAGATCCACCACAAATCATCCACGTTCGCCACGGACAACTTAAGGCCAAGTTGGCCGAGGTTCTCCTGAGGGAATGGGATGTGATGATGAGTGTTTTAGAAAAAACTGAAGTATACAGTAACAGTATTAAAGAATCTGGAAGAAGTATACTCACATTTCTTTACTTAAAGGGATAGTTCACCCACTTTACTTTTTTTCTATGGATTATTCACCCCATGGAAACTTGAATTCATGGATAACTTTTAGTTTGTGTCTCATTCCTAAGCCGGACCGGTCTTTGTGTCTCCTACCGGAACCGCTGCCGGTCATCAAATTATTGTCTTAGGAATGAGACAAAAACGAATAAATATCCATGAATTCAAGTCTCCATGGAGTGACTAATACATAGAGAAAAAGTCATTTTGGGGTGAACTATCCCTTTATGTAAAAGTATCAATACCACACTGTAGAAATACTCTGTTACAAGTAAAAGTGCGATGTTCAAAATTTACTTGGGTAAAAGTGTTCTCATCAAAATATACTTAAAGTACCAAAAGTAAAAGTACTCGTTATGCAGAATGTCCCATTTCACAAGTTTTCAAATGTATTCAATATGTAACATGTACAATATGTACAAATATTTTGATCTACAAGCTTGCAGATCTGCTATTTTCAAATAGCCGCAGAAAATATATGGGGCTGAAGAGGTTATTGTATGTTTTGTGATAATAATAAAAATCTACAAAGTAACTAAAGTCTTCAAATAATTGTAGTGGAGTAAAAGTAAAACAATATTTGTCTCTGAGATGTAGTGGAGTAGAAGTAAAAGTACTGAAAATTGGAAACACTTCAGTAAAGTAAAACATATTTCCAAATTGTACTTAAGTACAATACTTGAGTAAATGTACTTTAGTTACTTTACACCACAGACTGTAGAGAGAGATAGATAAGGTCCATTATGTCCTCATAAATAATCCCTTAATTGTCGTTTTTTTTGGTGAATGAAAGTAAAAGGGCAGAAACACTATAGTTAACTGGTTGTCAAAGTTGGGGTCCAGCCAGGGACCCTGGGGGATCCATGAGAGGGTTCCAAATGGACCCTTACAGTCAGGCCCTCGTTTCCACTAAAACAACTTTGGCTCTAGAACTGATTCCGTTCTAGATTCTTGGAACCGTGGTGCTAGGGCACTATTACACATTTAACACATTCCACGCCAGAGTTTAATATCATAATGTACTCACCAGTGCCAGCGATTTATTGTTGTTTTTTTGTTTTTTTCACGTCGCCACAGACATCGCTAAATCCGTTAAAATCGCACGTTCAACTGTGGTAACTGTCGTGTGGGTAACTGTGGGTAACTGTGGTAACTGTGTGAGACGCCCAGCGAAGACCGTTTCAATCTGCGATCCGCCATCTTGAAGCTACAGCGGTTTATGTTAAAGGAGAGTTCCGGTCATTTTAGCTTGTATGTTTGATGTGTCGCTAATCACTCACCAACATACAAAGGAACGTTGAATAATTCCAGATCTGCCCCTGTTGTTCATTCTGCAGACCGCTTGCAGCGGCATAATGGGAGAGTGTGTAAGAGTGAAAATCGCCTATTTTAACAAATGCAAAGTCTGTTTCTTTCTCCTCGTACTCATTGTGTAGTCTCATGATACTCAAACATGCGCTGCATGTCCCTCATGAGCTAACGCTAATGCAGAAAGACATGACGCTGGTTGCTTGTTTCTCTCACAGACGCCAGGTTCTGCATTTGTTAAAATAGGCGATTTTCACTCTTACACACTCTCCCATTATGCCGCTGCAAGGGGTCTGCAGAATGAACAACAGGGGCAGATCTGGAATTATTCAACGTTCCTTTGTATGTTGGTGAGTGATTAGCGACACATCAAACGTAACCTAAAATGACCGGAACTCTCCTTTAAACAGCGATCAGCGCTGAGAAAAACAACAACCGAGAAAATGGCGATTTAGTTTCCGCTTTAGAGTGGAAGCGGATGGGAGCGAAAATCTCCGGATACGGATATTTCCGTTTCCGGTGGTGCTACAATGAAATGTGTCGTGGCGAACAAGGCCTACAATGAAATGTGAACCTGCGAGCAAAAAAAAAGAAAAAAAAACCATACCACTTCGCGTAGATCTACGCGACTGCATGGCACTCAATGTGTTAAGATGACCAATTTAATCGTCACTCAAATAATTGCGATTGACGATAGCATTTGTTTTACATTGAACATTGAAACATATGAATAATTTGTGTTGGCCTTTTAGACTTCATGATCAAAACTTACACAGGGAAGATATGACAAATAACTTAAAATATACAAAGAAAATACTGACATATTTAATCATTTTCTAAATAGCAGAAATACCAGATCCACAAGCTTACTTGTAACTCTGAGAGTGTACACATGGAACCAAATGGACCCTTACAGGTCTGTAACTCTGAGAGTGTACACATGGAACCAAATGGACCCTTACAGGTCTGTAACTCTGAGAGTGTACACATGGAACCAAATGGACCCTTACAGGTCTGTAACTCTGAGAGTGTACACATGGAACCAAATGGACCTGAGCAGCACTCCAAAATAAGCATCCTTTATTTTGGAGTGCTGCTTTTTTCCACTTCGGTGGTATTTGATTGAAGAATTATACTATATTGTTATTATGGTTGTTTATATTCAACCATCACGTATGTGTATTTATAATACATTATGATATGACATGATAGGAGCCAAGATGTCTCTACTGTAGACCTGATAGCTGATGTTTTGTTCTGGTTCAGCTTGTCTTTGTAGCAGCTACTGCATAACTATGGCTCCAAGTATAATAATGGCTCAAATGTATAAAGAGCTTTTCTAAGAACCCAAAGTCTCTTTACATGAAGAAAAGGAAGGAACCAACTTTATTAACAGATCAATTAAAGGTTAAGCGTCTGAGAGACATCCTAACTGGACCTCGGCTGGTAAAAGATGTCCAGAAGACTTAGGTTTATGGATTTTAAGGTTCTGAAGGAGGGGAAGGCTATGTTATTGTACTTCTGCCCATGATATCATGTATATTAACACCATGATCTCATGTACTTTAAATCATATCCATGATCTCATGTACATTAAAACTTAATAATCACCACCTAGAACATTGTCTCCGACTCTTATTGCCTCATCAATTACTGATCCATCCAGAATTCCTCGACACCCTTTACTACGGGTTTGTACACTCTCAGAGTAACAGACCTGTAAGGGTCCATTTGGTTCCATGTGTACACTCTCAAAGTTACAGACCTGTAAGGGTCCATTTGGTTCCATGTGTACACTCTCAGAGTTACAGACCTGTAAGGGTCCATTTGGTTCCATTTGTACACTCTCAGAGTTACAGACCTGTAAGGGTCCATTTGGTTCCATGTGTACACTCTCAGAGTTACAGACCTGTAAGGGTCCATTTGGTTCCATTTGTACACTCTCAGAGTTACAGACCTGTAAGGGTCCATTTGGTTCCATGTGTACACTCTCAGAGTTACAGACCTGTAAGGGTCCATTTGGTTCCATTTGTACACTCTCAGAGTTACAGACCTGTAAGGGTCCATTTGGTTCCATGTGTACACTCTCAGAGTCACAGACCTGTAAGGGTCCATTTGGTTCCATTTGTACACTCTCTGAGTTACAGACCTGTAAGGGTCCATTTGGTTCCATGTGTACACTCTCAGAGTTACAGACCTGTAAGGGTCCATTTGGTTCCATGTGTACACTCTCAGAGTTACAGACCTGTAAGGGTCCATTTGGTTCCATTTGTACACTCTCTGAGTTACAGACCTGTAAGGGTCCATTTGGTTCCATTTGTACACTCTCTGAGTTACAGACCTGTAAGGGTCCATTTGGTTCCATTTGTACACTCTCAGAGTTACAGACCTGTAAGGGTCCATTTGGTTCCATTTGTACACTCTCTGAGTTACAGACCTGTAAGGGTCCATTTGGTTCCATGTGTACACTCTCAGAGTTACAGACCTGTAAGGGTCCATTTGGTTCCATTTGTACACTCTCAGAGTTACAGACCTGTAAGGGTCCATTTGGTTCCATGTGTACACTCTCAGAGTTACAGACCTGTAAGGGTCCATTTGGTTGGACCCCAGGAAGAGTAGCCAGGAGTAGCCAGGAAGAGTAGCTGCTGCTAAGGTAGTAGCTAATGGGGATCCAAATAAACAAATAAAATAAACAGTAAGGGTCCATTTGGTTCCATGTGTACACCCTCAGAGTTATGGGGGTCCTTGAAATCTAGTTAGTTCCAGGGAGCCACATATCTGCTATTTTCAAACATTTTGGTACTTTTACTATGGGTACTTTAAGTATATTTTGATGCCAATACTTTTGTACATTTACTCAAGTAACATTTTGAACACCGGCCTTTTACTTGTAACAGAGTATTTTATATATTGTGGTATTACTACTTTTAAAGGTCAAGACCACTTTGGTAGAGGTTTGGGTTGTGTAGTTACCTTGCCATGATGTAACTCCAAAGGTGGACAAGAAATTAAAAAAAATTGCTCCATTGATTAGAAATTGATAATTCAAAATATGCTCCTCATTGACTTACATTGTACGGTAAAACAACTCTCAAAGTCACTCTTTTAGCACATAAACGAACGCAAACAAAGCTGATTCAGACAATATAGAACATCACCAAACCCAGTATTGTTAGTTATTTTTATAAAAATGTCAACTTCCTGTTGATTTTACTATTTGAAGATCTGGATCCGGATCCGCGGATCCAGTCCAGGTTTTCTACTTATTAAAAATGGCAAAATCTACAGGAAGTTGACATTTTTATTAAAAAAAACAAACAATACTGGGTTTGGTGATGTTCTATATTGTCTGAATCAACTTTGTTTGCGTTCGTTTATGTGCTAAAAGAGTGACTTTGAGAGCTGTTTCACCGTACAATGTAAGTCAATGAGGAGCATATTTTGAATTATCAATTTCTAATCAATGGAGCAATTATTTTTGATTTCTTGCCCACCTTTCAAGTTACATCATGGCAAGGTAACTACACAACCCAAACCTCTACGTGGTCTTACCCTGTAATAGTAAAATATCTGAGTACTTCTTCCACCACTGCCACAGAGCTGAGCCTTTCTCTCTGCAGTACAGCTGGTCAGCAGAAGTGAAGTGGTTGAGTTGAGAGCGCTGTGTTCTTCACCCACAGTCAGACACTGATCACATGACCACGATCACATGACCCAGTGAGAATGATGAGATCAGTTATAAGTTATAACCTAAAACCCTTTAAAGTGTTTAAACCTGGGATGTGTTGTCAATAGAGCCTTCACTGTGTTCCTCATGATGTCTGACCTCGTGTGTGCGTGTGCGTGTGCGTGTGCGTGTGCGTGTGTGTGTGTGTGTGTGTGTGCGTGTGCGTGTGTGTGCGTGTACAGGCAGGCTAAGAAGACGGTGACATGCACCAGACTAGAGGCCATCTTTCAAAAGCCTTCAGACATAATAACACACCCCCACAAAAGTGCACAGCGACACACGCACGCACGCACGCACGCACGCACGCACGCACGCACGCACGCACGCACGCACGCACACACACACACACACACACACACACACACACACACACACACACACACACACACACACACACACACACACACACACACACACACACACACACACACACACACACACACACACACACACGTTAAACTGTGTGGTACATGTGTTGACATTCGGTGGGCTTCATGTCTCAGACACATAATTTCACTTTCTAACATGTTTTGGGATCATTTTAACGTCTTTATTACTCAGGATTCTGTTGTTAAGTTTCTTGATATTCATATATTTGCAGTGGGTTGAAGAGCAGCACCACGAGGCTCTGGAACAGCTTTTATTATCCAGCAGTAGTAAGGCTGTGTAATGAGAACGGAGCGTGTGGACACTCAGCACTGAACTCACTGAACAATGTCTTTAAACCATTAAAAAACCTGCCACGCATCTGTGTCACTTTTTTGATTTGAGCTAAAAAAGCATTATTTTACACTTTGGGCTATTCAAAAATAGCCGATCTACAAGCTCGTAGCGTGGCACTCGGTTCACGAGAAATCGTGAAAATGTGTGCAAATCTTTGAATATATTTTTTCTTTTAAAGCGAACATTAACTCAAATCTTTGCTTCTGGGGGGGGTCCCTGGAACAACATATTTTGAGGTGGGGGTCCGCGGCCAAATTCATATCATTTTGGGGGTCCTTGACATGAAAAGGTTTGAGGACCACTGATATAGAAACATAAATGTTTCAGAAAACCGTTTAGGATTTAGAAGACATTTTGCGGAATCGGAACCGCAGGCCTCAATGGGTTAATGATCTGATCAATGTTTTAATTGGACTCCTCCCCATTATGAACACATTCTTCTCTTAATAAATCATTATGTATATTAGCCACTCTCTTAAATGCACTTTACTGTATTTCTGTTCTATTCTATCTATCTTTTTTAACTGCATTAGTGGGCCTGCACAATGAAGCATTCCACCTGTATTACCTGTGATGTGATGTGTCAATAAAGTTATTCTGATTCTGAAGTACTCACATTAAAGGGATAGTTCACCCAAAAGGACTTTTTTTCCTCCTACAGCATCTATCAGTCACTCCATGGAGACTTGAATTCATGGATATTATTTAGTTTGTGTCTCATTCCTAAGACAATGATTTGATGACCAGCGGACCGGTAGGAGACACAAAGAGTCTCCTTTGTGTCTCCTACCGGAACCATCATCAAATTATTGTCTTGGGAATGTGATAAAAACTAAATAATATCCATGAATTCAAGTCTCCATGGAGTGACTGATAGATGGGAAAACCCCACTAGATATGAGCTGTCATTGAGCAGGTTAGTGATGTCAGCTGGTGTCATGTCATGTGACAGGTTAGTGATGTCAGCTGGTGTCATGTCATGTGACAGCTACACACTGTGTTCAGTGGTGGATAAATAGTTTTTTTACTTAAGTAAAAGTATCAATATTACAATACAAAATATACTCTGTTACAAGTAAGTCCGGAATAAAAAAATTTACTTGGGTAAAAGTTCAAAGGTATCGGTATCAAAATGTACTTAAAGTACCAAAAGTAGAAAGTACTCATTATCATTATCATTATCTCAACGCCTCGCAGTGCGAGGCGTTGAGAGCTTGTAGATCTGCTATTTTGGGCAAAGAGGCTATAGGTGTAGAGGGAAAAAAGAGCAGACTAAGTAAAAACAAAACTTTAATCGAAAACACAATTTAATACAATATAGAGTAGGGGGTCCCTGCTTCATCTCTCTCTCAGCTAGGGGGTCCCTGCTTCATCTCTCTCTCAGCTAAGGGGTCCCTGCTTCATCTCTCTCTCAGCTAAGGGGTCCCTGCTTCATCTCTCTCTCAGCTAGGGGGTCCCTGATTCATCTCTCTCTCAGCTAAGGGGTCCCTGATTCATCTCTCTCTCAGCTAGGGGGTCCCTGTCCTGAAAACGTTGAAGACCCCCTGATATACAGGCTACAAGCTCTCAACGCCTTACATGTTTTCACTCATGAATGATATAGGATTAAAGTGACTGGAGTTATTATTTTTTTCCCTATTAGTCACCCCATGGAGACTTGAATTCATGGATATTTATTAGTTTTTGTCTCGAGTCATTCCTAAGACAATGATTTGATGACCGGCAGCGGTTCCGGTAGGAGACACAAAGAGTCTCCTTCAGGGACGCGGGAAGTGGGGTGCTGAGGGTGCTGCAGCACCCCTGGTGGTGGGGAAGAGAAAGAAAAAAAATTGAAAAAATGTTGATTTTTTTTTTTTTTTTTTTATTAAACAAATACATATCATTTTAAAAGTCTATATACACACTTATATATTAAAACAATGATGTATTTAACTTTGGGGAATAAAATATTTGTTGAAAAAGGTGAAAAAACGTGAAAAATGTGAAAACAATCGAGGGACACATGTGAAAAAAAATCGCGCGCATGCGGAGTCCCCCGCCAAGCCCAGCCCCCCTTGGCATAAATGACTTCCAGCGTCCCTGGTCTCCTTTGTGTCTCGCTGGTCATTAATTATTGTCTTAGGAATGAGGCAAAAACTAAAACATATCCATGGATTCAAGTCTCCATGAGGTGACTAATCAATAAGAAAAAAAAAGTCATTTTGGGGTGAACTATCCCTTTAAAGGGCTAGACCACCTTGGTAGAGGTTTGGGTTGTGTAGTCACCAGCCATGATGTAACAACAAAAGTGTGCGAGAAATCCACAATCATTTCTACATTGACTAGAAATTGATCATTTAAAATATGCTCCTCATTGACTTACATTGTTCGGTGAAGAGGCTCAGGAGCAGCTCTGTTAGTCTGTAAACAAACACAAACTAATGCTAATTCAGACAATATAGAAACATCACCAAACATTCAACTTCCTGTTGATGTTGCCATTCATTAGGGAAGAAAACCCGGACTGGATCCGTGGATCTGGATCTTCAGACAGGAAGTTTTGTATTAAAACATTTGTATTAAAAAGTAAACAGTAGTGGGTTTGGTGATGTTCTACATTGTCTGAATCAGCTTTGTTTGTGTTCGTTTATGTGCTAATAGAGTGACTTTGAGATCTGTTTCAGCGTACAATGTAAGTCAATGAGGAGCATATTTTAGATTTCTTGTCCACCTTTGGAGTGACATCATGGCATCAAGGTGACTACACAACCCAAAAGTGGTCTGGCCCTTTAAAGGACAACTTTGTTTTTTTACAACCAAGGTTTATATTTTAGCTTGTAATTAAAGTAAATAAAAGATGAGTGTTATTTTTTTTTCATTCACTGCTTTCTATAGTTTTAGTAATTTTCGCAATATTTTTTACATTCTGTCCGGTGGCTAAATATGCCTTTTTTAACACAATAAAAAAGGTCCTGTGGTCTTTGATGGCCAGATGTGAGTTATTGGGGGCTAGAAGAGCTACTGTAAATGATAATAAAGAAAACACCTGGTTATTGTGTAAAAAAATACATATTTAGCCACCGGATAGAATGCCCCGCCCACTGTAAAAAAAAGATCCCGAAAATTGCTAAAACTATAGAAAGCAGTAAATTAATTTTTTTTAACATTCATCTTTTATTTACTTTAATTACAAGCTAAAATATAAACCTTGGGGGGTCCCCCGCCTCCCCGGACCACCACATTCTGAGAACCACTCCACTGACCTAACTTTTTTTTTATTCAAAATTTGTATCCCGCGATTTTTGTAACCCATTTTTTTCACCTGGTGCCAATTTCCTAAGTGATCCTGGGCGCTACACCAGCACTACACCAGCACTACACCAGTCCTACACCAGCCCTACACCAGCACTACACCAGTCCTACACCAGCCCTACACCAGCACTACACCAGTCCCCCACAGTAGGGAGGCCAGGGCCGAGCTCATGCTTCCTTCAGGCATGAGAGCCAACTGACCTTCTTATCACCTGACAGGGGGGAGTTTCCCCGGTAGGACGTAGCGCGTGGAAGGAACACGTTATTCCAACCAGTTCCCTTCTCCTCCATCAGGCGCCCCGGCTGTCATGGGGGAGGCGGTATAGTGACCAGGATTACTACATGTTTTTGTGAGGGTATTAACTACCCTTGGAGACACGGGGAGAACATGCAAACTCCACACAGGGTAGGACCTTTCGCCAACCCCACCTAGGGTATGGGCGCTGATGACGCGGAGGAGAAGACACGCCCCCAGCGCCCACAGCGTCCCCCGGCGGGAATCGAACCCAGGACCTTCTAGCTGTGAGGCGACAGCGCTACCGACTGCGCCACCGTGCGTCCTAGTCCACTGACCTAACTTAACCCACTGCTACCCACTGTCTGTTCCTCTGGGGGGGGCTTCAGGAACTGCTCTGACCAGATCATCTACAAACAGGATGCTTTGCATTCTAAAAACGCTCTAAAATGTTTCACAATCTTCCAAAATGTTCAAGATATTTTGAAAAATTAATCCTGTTGATTACCTTTGATGCAGTTTAATGGTCTCTTTTTTTTTGGTATTAAAATGGTCTTAAAGATATATTTCACTTTACAAAAAAAATTTGGGTCATTTTATCGTCTACTCAGGCTTTTGATTCAGTATTTAGATATTTGATATTCATTTTATCAGACACGCCCCCTTCCTATACAAACCCATTATAACTTCGAACTCCATTTTAAGATGTTAGTAAACACCCGTCCTTGGTTCTGGTGACTGATATTGTCCTTCTAATACGTAAAAGGACCATGTTTTTTCAATTACCTTTTTCATTTATTTTTAATATTGTTTTTGGAAAATGAAAAAAATTAAATACAATAACAAACTTAAATTAAATATGTCCAACCCCCAGGTTGAGAACCACACTGCTCTAGTGGGCAGACAGTCAGCATACAGTCACATCATTACAATGCCAATACTTAAATCAATACTACTAGAAAAAGTGCTCCTCGGAGCACAGGTCTCCGCCAGGTCAGGTAGGTTATTATGGCCTCCTGGTGGCGCTATAATAGGCCAATGTGAAAAGGGTGCCATTTATTCTCATTTATTCTTAGGCCTTTCACGGCAATCAGACACTGCATTCATGATTTGAGGCATTTTGTTGAAAACGGACCAATTCTGCAAACTTTGGAAGCCAACCTTAGCCAATCAGGAGGGAATATGGGAAATGGGACAGATCCGTGGTGATCACATGACTATAGAGATACTGTGTACTGATTTGCATGACGTTTGGATAAAATCTGTTGGAGTAATATCAGAAAATGGGTTTGCACAAATCGGCCTCCTGGTGGCGCTATAACAGTGTGAAAAATGTGGGGCAGAGGTTCTGAATTGGCATCCAGGGAGTGTGTGTGCACAGTATCGCAGCGACCGGGCCAACAGTGCCGGAGATTAGCTGCTCGCACACGGACAGGACACACGGACACACGGACGGACGGACGGACGGACGGACGGACAGGGGGTAAAACATACTCTCTCGCCATGCCTTTTGGCCTGGCGGAGACAATAATAATGATGCCAATACTTTTGTACTTTTACTACAAGTACATTTTTGTAATTCCGGACTTTTGCTTGTATGAGTATTTCTACAATATTGCAGTATTGAGTTGGGGGGAATGGACCCTCCTTGGGTCCCGACCCCCATGTTGAGAACCACAGTGCTGTAGTGGGCAGACAGTCAGTAACAGTCACATTATTATGTTCCACTCCCACGCGCGGATGTGTTTTTTCCTCAATGGCTGAACCGAAGGCATGAGAGACTCTGGATATACCGGCCTGCTGGCTGTCTGTCTCTCTCTCTCTCTCTCTCTCTCTCTCTCTCTCTCTCTCTCTCTCCCTGTATACCTCTCTCTCCCTGTATACCTCTCTCTCCCATAACACAACCTCTCTCTCTCCCTGTATAACACAACCTCTCTCTCCCTGTATAACATTACCTCTCTCTACCACGCTGTTACTGTACATCAGAACAGAACCATGCACATCTGGACCGGGCTGTGCTGACCCTATACAACCATCCAGATGTGCAGAGGAGAGAGAAACGCCCCCCCCCTCTCTCTCTCTCTCTCTCTCTCTCTCTCTCTCTCTCTCTCTCTCTCTCTCTCTCTCTCTCTCTCTCTCTCTCTCTCTCTCTCTCTCTCTCTCTCTCTCTCACACACACAATACATAGAACACAGTATCTTACCCATTTAGGACGCTCGTTGTCTCTGTGCTCCGGTAGGAGAAAGAGGAGAAGGAGGAGGAGGAGAAGCAGCAGGAGGAGGTGGTGGTAGGCTATCGGAGGAGGTGCTGCTGCCTGCAGTAGAGTGTGTAGAACAGGAGGTAGAGATCCGGTGTGTTTTATTGTAGAAGAGAACCGTTAGAAGCGGACTAACGGCTCTAGAAGGACTAACGGCTCTAGAAGGACTAACGGCTCTAGAAGGACTAACGGCTCTAAAGACGGACTAACGGCTCTAGAAGGACTAACGGCTCTAGAAGGACTAACGGCTCTAGAAGGACTAACGGACGGTTAGCGGACCTCAGAGAGGACCTCCTCCACACAGAGTAGAGTCAGCTGGAACCATGATATCTGGTCCTTCCGTCTTCTAGCTGCTGTCACTGATGTACACACACTCTGCTACACACTCCCACCACTCCTTTCTGAGCTCGCTCTCTCTCTCTCTCTCTCTCTCTCTCTCTCTCTCTCTCTCTCTCTCTCTCTCTCTCTCTCTCTCCTCTCTCTCTCTCTCTCTCTCTCTCTCTCTCTGTTCCTGGCAGCAGTCGCACCTATCTATACGGCGCACACACACACGTCTCGCGAGATCTCGTCAGAACAGACAGAACCCCCCAAAATAGCTCTTCCTCCCCAGAAGACATTATGAATGACATCTGATTAATGAATCAACATGTCATGTAATAATATATATATATATAATATCCTTCTACATGTTCCAATCACTGATACATTGTGGGCAAAAATGTAATATCCCCAAGTGATTTTTTTCTTGACATTAGACTGCACTATGTAAGCAACATTATCAGTAGTGGAAAAAGTACTCAAATGTTTTACTTAAGTATCAATACTGTAGAAGTACTCAGCTGTTACAAGTAAAAGTCCCAAATTCAAAATTGACTTGAGTGAAAGTATAAAAGTATTGGTATCAAAATGTACTTAAAGTACCAAAAGTAAAAGTACTAAAATGTTTTAAAAATAGCAGATCTAAAGCTCACAATGTGACGTGTTGTGAGCTTGTAGATCTGCTATTTTCTAATAGCCTATGTATAAAATAGAGCTGAAGTGGTTAAGTACAGTACTTGAGTATGTTTTGCACCCTGTCCGTCCGTCCGTGTGTCCTTCTGTCTCTGAACAGCTAATCTCTGGCACCGTTGGCTTGTGCACACACTCCTGGATGCCAATTCAGAACCACTATTTTTTCACATGGGCCTGTTATAGCGCCACCAGGAGGCCGAATTGTGCAAAACACATTTATTTGACAGTACTCCTACAGATTTTGTCCAGAAATCCCAAATATCGGTACACAGCATCTATTTAGTCATTAAACCAAACAGGTCTTTCAGATTGTTCATATTCCATCCTGAAATTGGCTTCCAAAGTTTGCGAGAGAGCTCCATTTTGAACAAAATGCCTCAAATCATGAACATCAGATGCAATTCCCGTGAAATGTTGCACGTACATTCTCACTAAGCAGAGGAAGACATGCCAGTTGAAAATGTTCAAATCAGCCTCATGGTGGCGCTATAACAGGCCAATTCATGTTTTTACCTACAGTATAACTGCACCGATCTATGTTAAACTTTGTATGTGCACTCCCTAGAGGACAAGGGAAAACCTTTGCTCTGCATTTTTCACATCTGCCCTTTATAGCGCCACCAGCAGGACTTATGTAAAAAAAAAAATGATATTAAGCCTTCAGATTTTATCCAAATTTCACACACACCGGTACACATGATCTCTACAGTCATGTGATCAAGACGGATCTGTTTGAGTCGTCATGTTCAATCCTGATTGGCTTTGAAGGTTGCAGGAGGGGCCCGTTTGGAACAAAATGAGGCAAATCATGAACGCAGCATCCGATTGGGGTGAAACTTTGCACCCACATTCGTGCTACGTTGAGGAACAAATGCCACCCTTTTCACATTGCCCTATTATAGCGCCACCAGGAGGCCGAAACTTTTTATTTTTATATTACTCCTACAAATGTTGTCCCAACATCATGCAAATCGGTACATATTATCTCTATAGTCATGTGATCAAGACGGTTCCTTCAGATTTTTCATATTCCATCCTGATAGGCCGATTCCGAACATTTCTGGCCCACAATAACCTACCTGACCTGGCGGAGACCTGTGCTCCGAGGAGCACTTCTTCTAGTTTATAAACTGTATTTACCTCACCTTGGGTATAGTGAGGGGAAGGATCCCTGGAGGGGTGGCCATTCTATGGCACAAAAAGCTTGACTCTATGATTAAGGTCATTAGACTTGACACAGATTGGTGTATAGCTGTGGAGTGTAGAGTAAACAACAAAGTGGTCACTATACTTAATGTTTATACACCATTTGAAAGTCAACAGAATGAGGATGAATACCTGAACAGATTAGCTTTTATTAATTCTTTTATTTTAGACAATCAAACTACCTGTGTCTATGTCATGGGTGATATGAATGCCGACCTCTCTGATAAGCACTCAATGTTTGCTAATCATATGATTAATTTCTGTGAGGATAATAACCTCATAATATCCAGTCAGGTGTTGTTGCCTGCAGAAAGTTACACCTATATAAGTGAAGCATGGCACACAACTTCTTGGCTCGACCACTGTATCAGTACTGCTGATGCTCATGCTATTGTAGAATCTATGGAGATTGTCTATGAGGTATCCATGTCAGACCATGTCCCTGTAGTGGTAGTGCTTGATGTGGACAGACTTCCTGAAATGACCAAAGAGGTTAATAGTGCCGTTAAAACAAAACTAGATTGGTCCAAACTCTCAAAAAATGATGTACTGACTTATTTTGGGAGAACTAATGATCTGTTCAGTGATGTATTGTTGCCCTATGATGCAATTTTATGTGCCGATGTAAACTGTAAAATAAATAATCATAGCAAGGACCTCTGTGCTCTCTATGACTGTATAGTGGGGGCTATGTATGAGGCCAGCAGACCTCTTTTTCTGCAAAAGAATAGTATCAAAAAAGTAAAGCCGGGGTGGAACAAGTATGTGGCAGCCCATCACGCAGAAGCTAAGCAGGCCCATAAGGCGTGGGTCCTGGCTGGTCGCCCCAGACAGGGACCAGTCCTGGACCATAAAAAGAATACTAATACTCTTTTTAAATCAGCTGTGCGCCATATCGGTAGGCACGAGGATAAAATGAGAGCAGATTCTATGGCTGACAAGTTACTTGGCCATAATGTAAATGGGTTCTGGAAGGAGGTGAGAGCTCTAAACAGAAATAATGCTATCTTACCTTGCAACATGGAGGGTGTCTCTGGGGAGAATAATATAGTAGAGCTCTGGAGGGAACACTACTACCAGGCATTTAATTGTGTCAAAAGTGACCCATATGAATTGGACAACATTATTAGTAGTTCTGCCATTGGTTTCTCAGCTAATGAGGTTCGCAAAGCTATAGAACAGTTAAAAGATAATAAAGCTAGTGGCTCTGACAATATCACTGCTGAGCACCTTAAACATGCCAGTCCTAAGGTTGCGGTCCTTCTGGCTATCTGCCTTACTGGACTTATGACTCATGGGGTACTGCCAAATTCCATGTTGTCTGTCACCCTGGTGCCCGTGATTAAAGACAAAGCGGGCAAGGTGGGGAGCTTGGACAATTACAGACCTATAGCTCTCGCTAGTGTAATGTCCAAGGTCCTGGAAAGAGTCCTATTAGATCGACTTTCTTCTTTTTTTAATACTACAGACAATCAGTATGGGTTTAAGGCAAAGCATGGTACTGATCTTTGTATATATGCACTGAAAGAAGTCATTAAAAAATACAGAAGCCAGAATTCCTCTGTCTTAGTTGGTCTGGTTGATGCGTCACGTGCTTTTGACCGGGTCAACCATCAGAAACTGTTTTTAAAGCTAAAAGAAAGGGGAGTGCCTGATAGCATTACACGCATCTTGGCATACTGGTATGCTAACCAGAGCATGCAGGTCAGATGGGGTAGTGGGGTGTCGGCTCCCTTTTCTGTCAGTAATGGGGTCCGGCAAGGGAGTTTACTCTCACCAGCCCTGTTCAATTTATATATGAACGATCTCTCTGTCCAGTTAAATCACTGTAATACAGGTTGCAAGATTGGGGACACCCTAATTAACCACCTGTTGTATGCGGATGATCTGGTTATACTTTCTCCCAGCAGTGCTGGGTTTCAACAGCTGCTAAACATTTGTACAGAGTATGGTGTAACGTTTGATGTCAAATACAATGCAAAAAAAAGTGTGGTCATGGCATGCAGGACAAGGGAAGACAAAAACCTTTCCTTTCCATCCTTCTACCTTGCTGGGCAAGTGCTACCTGTGTGTAGCAAAGCTAAGTATTTGGGACATGTCATAACAGACCAGTTGACGGATGATGATGATCTGTATAGGCAGCCTCGAACACTTTATGCTCAAGCTAATATGCTGGGGAGGAAATTTAATTCCTGTTCTGTTGAGGTAAAGGCTAACCTCTTTAGAGCTTATTGTACTCCCTTATATACTGCCCCTCTATGGGTTAAGTTTAAGCAGGCTAGCTTGTATAAACTACAGGTTGCCTATAATGACTGCTTGCGGCTACTGATGAGAAAACCTAGGTGGAGCAGTGCTAGTGAGCTGTTCTGCAACCTGGGTATTAGCACTTTTCAAGCTCTTCGGAGAAATCTAATGTATAAATTTATGTGTCGGTTGAATGAGTCTCAGAACTCTATTATTGGATTATTGGTCAATCCCTGCCACAGTGATACTCGTTATCAGTCTCCTTTCTGGGAACACTGGTACGATTGCCTTATTTATAGCTGATGTTTTACGACTGTACTGTCTAATATTTTTGTACTTTTATATGTTTTTATGTGTCTTGTTCTTATTGGACCATGTGTCTGCTAAATAAAGTTGATTGATTGATTGATTGATTGATTGTAGAGATAGGCCTACCTTTTGTTTCTAGGGTCTATATTATTTTTTATAAAATAAAATAAAAACATCATCTAATCATAGTGAAAACATAATACTCTATATTAGGGTTGGGACGATATGGGTATCTCAAGATACGATATCTGTGGCGATATTAGGCCCTCGATAAAAATAATATCACGATATTCGATATATTGCGATATCACGATATATTGCATGAAATTTCACCAACGATATATCACGATAGTCCTTGTATTCAATTCATAAACACATAAAATAGCACCAAACAGTTCAAAATCATAATCACACAAATACAGAGTCGGAAAATAAACGTATTAAAAAATATATATATATTAATATCGATATTTTTCAGCAGTATATCGATGAATTATCGCGGGAGGAAGTATCGCGATATCGATATATTGTCCCACCCCTACTCTATATTCTATAAGCTCAGAAAAGCAGTTCAGTAGAGAACCTTTCTCTCTCTCTCTCTCTCTCTCTCTCTCTCTCTCTCTCTCTCTCTCTCTCTCTCTCTCTCTCTCTCTCTCTCTCTCTCTCTCTCTCTCCTTACATGCTCTCCCACTCATGACTCATCATGACTATCACGCACGCACGCACGCACGCACGCACGCACGCACGCACGCACGCACGCACGCACGCACGCACGCACGCACGCACGCACGCACGCACGCACGCACGCACGCACACACACACACACACACACACACACACACACACACACACACACACACACACACACACACACACACACACACACACAGAGGTGTCAGTATGGTGGTTGGTGAGGCTATAAGCTCAGTGTATTGTCATCCAGGCTCTCATACAGATACACACAGAATGTGCTGCATTCAGCAGAATGCTTTTTATAGCAGAGAGTTTGGCTAGTGGAACATAAGGCTGTCTCTCTCTCTATTTGGAGCTTTTGTATATATTATACTTTATATATTATAGCAAAACAAACAAACAGTTATTAAGTCCAATGCAATGCCATTTAAAATGGCATTGTGTAAAAGCTCAAACCAAAATGTATTATGTGTCAGTTGGTTCTCAAACTTTTTCAAGTCGGGCGCTCTGGTGGCGGCGGCGCAGTGGTTAAGTCCCTGCCCACCACCACGGAGGTTGTGGGTCTGAATCCACCGTGGTGCATCCGGCTTTGACGGGGGTCTGTGTGAACACAACTGACCTGTGTTCAGGGGAGGTAAGCCAGGCGGGGAGGAGGAGGAGGAGGAGGAGGAGGAGGGTGATAAATGTCATAGTATGTACTCCTATGGGCTGGGGAGGGCGGAGTAGGACGAAGGCTCTACGTCCTCCTGGTGGGGGCTCCTCACTGGCAGGTGAGTCAGTAGGATTCGACAGCAGTGACGACACAGAGATGTGTGAGGAGAGGAATTCATTGGCATAACGACTAAATTGGGGAGAAAAAAGGACAAAAAAAAAAATTACTACATTTTTTATTTAAAAAAAAACTTTTTCAAGTCAAGGGCCCCCATGTACTTGGCCACGGACCCCCCCCCCCCCCATCTGAAAAGTGTTTGTGCCAGGGAGACCCCCAGAAGAAGGGATTTATACAAATAAAAGTATATATTTTCGATATTTTTCAAAAATGTTCCAAAATAGCAGATACAGGCAGGTACAAGCTCGCAGCTCGGCACCAAGTGTGAGCTCGTAGATCTTGTAGATCTGCAATGTTTTGAATAGCCAACATTTTTAAAAATATTATAAATGGATAAAGTGGTTAAAATGATTGTAATGCTAGGTCAACAACTTTTGCTGAGGACCCCCAGAAACAACCCCTAAGGACTCCTGGGGGTCCCCGGACCCTACTTTCATAACCACTGGTGTATGTGAGTCTACGACTTCAACTAAAAGGGGGCCCCTCCTCCCCGCCAGGCCGGGTGGGCCGAGCTGTGTAAGGTGTGGGTTGGAGCTGAGGAATCTGTGTCAGGGAAACAACAGTTAGACACACATACTTTTTAACATGTGTGGCAGTGGCTCCCCCTATGGGCTGGAAGAGAAAGTGTTTCTGGATGTTGGGAGCGAATGGATGTTTGCCTTCATGATACAATGAGGCCTATATGGTCACGCGCGCGCGCACACACACACACACACACACACACACACACACACACACACACACACACACACACACACACACACACACACACACACACACACACACACACACACACACACACACACACACACACAATTCAATTCAATTCAATTCAAAGGGCTTTATTGGCATGAGAAAACATACGTTTACATTGCCAAAGCAGAAAGCACAATACAACAATACAGCAATACAATCAAAACAAAAAATATGTACATTTGAAAGTCAGAATCTTCAATAGATCAATTTCTATGTACCAAGATCACTGGGTGCAGGTATAGTGCCGGAATATACACAATGATTAGTCTTTAGGGTGGTTGTGTTCCGTTTGATATCCTTTTCCTATCACAGCAACTCACGAATCTTGCTGCTGTGTTTGCACATTGTTGTGCGCCCAACAGATATGGGAGTTTTTTGTCATTGGTCATGTTTTCAAAATCTCCGTGTGTGGTTGTAATCTGTGGGAAGTATGTGTCTCTGATGTCTTGGTACAATGGACAGACGGTTAGGAAGTGTAGCTCGGTTTCCACTTCATTTTGTGTGCAGTGGGTGCATAGTCTGTCTTCTCTCGGGATACAGGTCTGCCTGTGACGACCTTTCTCGATCGCAAGACTGTGCTCACTGAGTCTGTACCTAGTTAAGATTTTTCTTTGTTTTGGGTCAGTCACGGTGCTCAGGTATTCTGCCACTGCGTATTCTCTGTTTAGGGCCAGATAGCATTCTAGTTTACTCTGCTTTTGTGTTGCTTCTTTCCAGTGTGTCAGGTAGTTTTCCTTTTGCTGTTTTATCATTTGGTTTAGTCCAATGGGTTTTCTATCTCGTGGCTCTGTTTGTGTTTGTGCCCGGAGTTCCAGGGCCAGCTGGCTGAGGGGGCATCTCTCTAGGGTTTCGCTGTGTGTGAGTGCCTTGTTATGGAGTGCATCTAGGTCGCTTTCTTTTAGGTGGTTGTAGAACTTAAGTGCTCTCTTTTTTATTTTGATAATTAGTGGGTATCGTCCTAATTCTACCCTGCATGCATTATTTGGTGTTTTTCGCTGGGTACGGAGAATGGATTTGCAGAATTCTGTGTGTAGGGTCTCGGTTTGGTGTTTATCCCATTTTTCAATGTCATGGTTTGCTAATGGTCCCCAGATCTCAAACCATAGAGGGAAATTGGTTCTATCACAGAGTCCAGTATTTTAAGCCAGGTTTTAATTGGGATGTCTATTTTGATGTTTCTTTTGATAGCATAGAATGCCCTTCTTGCCTTGTCTCTCAGGTCCTTTACAGCTTGGTTGTAGTTCCCTGTGCTGCTGATGTTTAGGCCAAGGTAGGTATAGTTTTTTGTTTGTTCTAGTGGGATTGTATTTAGGAAAAAATTATGGTTTTGGCGGCTGGATCTTTTTTGAAATATCATGATTTTAGTCTTAGTTAGGTTCACTGTCAGGGCCCATGTATGGGAGAATTTGTGTAGGAGATCAAGTTGCTGCTGTAGTCCTTCCTTTGTTGGAGACAGCAGCAGCAGGTCATCTGCAAAAAGTAAGCATTTGATTTCTGTGTTTGCCAAGGGGATGCCTGGAGCTGTGGACTGTTCTAACGTTTTTGCTAATTCGTTGATATATATGTTGAAGAGTGTTGGACTCAGGCTGCATCCCTGTCTAACTCCTCGGCTTTGGGGGGAAAAGTCTGTGTGCTTTTCACCTATTTTAACTGCACATTTGTTGTTAGTGTACATTGATTTTATGATGTCATAGGTTTTCCCCCCAATGCCACTCTCCAACAGTTTGTACATCAGACCCTCATGCCAAATTGAATCGAATGCTTTTTTGAAGTCGACAAAGCAGGAGAATAATTTGCTTTTGGGTCATATTTGTCTCCACTTTTGTGGAGTGGCGTTATCAGCCCTTGATTCCATGTGCTGGGGAAGATCCCAGAGCTGAGCACGATATTTAGGAGTTTTAGTATGGCTATTTGGAATTTGAGGTCGGCGAATTTTATCATTTCATTTAGAATACCGTCTGCCCCACAGGCCTTCTTGGTTTTAAGTGTTTTTATTTTGTCTTGTAGTTCTTTTAGGTTGATTTGGGAATCTAGTGGATTCTGGTAGTCTTTTACGGCTGACTCTAGGTTTTGTAGTTTATCTTTTATTTGTTTTTGCTCTTTGTTCTTCTCGATTGGGCCAAAGAGGCTAGAAAAATGGTTCACCCATATATCTCCATTTTGGATGGGTAGTTCGTCCTGTTTTAACTTATTAAGTCTGTTCCAGTTTTCCCAGAAGCTGTTTGTCTGTATGGAATCCTCGATATCTTGCAGTTGGTTTGTAACATGTTGATCTCTTTTTTCTCTTACTGTTTTCTTGTATTGTTTCAGTGTTTCCCCATATTGGAGACGTGTGCTGTGGTTGTCTGGGTCTCTGTGTTTTTGGTTTGATAGTTTCCTTCATTTTTTCCTGAGATTATTGCCGTCATTATCGTACCATTTGTCATTCTCAACAATTTTTCTGGCTTTCCTGTTTGATACTTTTAGGTTTGCTAGTGAGGCTGTTAGTTCAAATATATGATTGAGGCCTTCTACTGCCCTGTTTACACTTTCACTGTTTTCTTCAAAGGTTTTTTCTAGGAACTGATCCAGTTGTGATTGGACTTGTTTTTGCCTAATAGCATTTTGGAAAGCTTCTGCGCTGTGTTCATTCCATTTGTAACGTTTTCTTATAGTATGTAGTTTGTTTGGCGTTTGTTCTTTGTGTCTGTGTGTTGATCTGTTTAGATAGGCTGTGGTTCTGTTGTGGTCTGACAGGGGTGTTTGCGGGCTGACTGTGAAAGCTCTGAGCGATGCCAGGTTTATGTCCGTGATAAAGTAATCTACCGTGCTGTTTCCCAGGGATGAGCTGTATGTATATCTACCGAAGGAGTCCCCTCGGAGTCTACCGTTAACGATGTACAGACCCAGTGAGCGACAGAGCTGTAGCAGTTGTGACCCATGTTTGTTTGTTGTTTTGTCGTGATTGTATCTCGGGGGACATGTTGGGGAGCTGATGTTTCCCCCTCCTGGTAAGTGTTTGTTTCCCCACACACACACACACACACACACACACACACACACACACACACACACACACACACACACACACACACACACACACACACACACACACACACACACACACACACACACACACCTTCAACGTCTTCCAGCCTAAGGACCACTTAGCTGAGAGAGAGATGAAGCATGGACCTATCAACCACTCTATAACAGCTAACACCTTTTTAAACATCCTCTTAAACTGTACAATATTAATGCTTTGTTTGAGTTCCTAATCCAGACCATTCCATAAATTGAACCCACAGATTGTGATACACTGACTCCCCCTAGTGGTGTGTATAAGAAGCTGCTTTAGGTTAAGCTCCCCTCCGTAGAAAAGGCTTTCACATCATACAGGTTCGTTGGCTAGGTAACCATAGTTACAGTGGTGCAAAATACCTAAGTACATTTACTCAAGTACTGTACTTAAGTACAATTTTGAGTTATTCTTACTTTACTTAAGTATTTCCAATTGTCTGTTCTTTTACTTCTACTCCACTACATCTCAGAGGAAAATATTGTACTTTTACTCCACTACAGTTATTTGAAAACTTTAGTTACTAGTTACTTTGATTATTATTACAAAACATAGCCATGATGTGTCATAAATCATGTCCTTTGATTGAGAATGAATCTTGTTTTTTCCCAGTATAGAAACGCTTCTTGCCAGCTTAGCTCTTATATATAGATACACACGGCCGGAAGCGGAAAGCCTACAAATCCACGCCCACTTTTGACACTCGGGGTCCGTTAGAACGATGAACTGCAGCTCTCCCAAGAGGAAAATAGCAAGAGGCGCATTCTCCGGTTTACTTCCTGTTTCTCCTATTTTCTGCGTGACGTAGGTGGACACCTTTTTAGGAGACAGGAAGCAAGTTGGAGTCTATTTGATTCCAATGGAAGAGTCAACGTGAACACAGCTTCTGAACCATTCTTTAGCTCCATGGTCACTGAACTAAATATTGGACCCGATCATCACAAGACACAAAATATGCACGATTTTCATACTAAAATGGCTTTTTTTTTTTAGTGACACAAATTAGGAGAAAATCTACTTTGTTATCCACCTTTCTCTATCCTAGCAACACACTCTCGCGAGATCTGGGAAGATATCTGAAGAATCCATCTGCAGTCTGACGGACGAGACATAGAGGGCTCTGTCTGTCCCTTATATTATATTGCATTATTATATTAGATTTGAACTCTATGCTCTGTCCCCATAAGATGTTCTAAAAACTAATAAACTGAGATTCTATATGTGAATGTGGTAGGCCTACGTGAAATCATTATGGACATTTCAAAAATTAAATAAATAAAATGTGTGTTCCAATGCTCAATAATATCATTTTCCATTATTAACTGTCTTGGTTGATGGGTATGATTTGGGAATCATGACATTTTGCTAAACATTCATGCTAAACACATTATAGTCTATAGTGGTCAAATCTATACCTTATAAATAAAAGGACCTGTTACAATGTTGAGCAGAATTAGGAGCATATCTAGCAGAAGATAAGACTGAATAATACGTGTGAGTTTGTGGTGGGATTTTTTTGGGTTTCTTTAAAGTCATCTTTGCCAATAACAGTGCACTTTCAAACATGTAAAGCATTTATTTTCTTTAATGAAGAAAATACACAAATACACATCCACATGACGTTGTCAGCCAGGGAGAGGGGAGGGGGAGGGTGGTGGGATGGTCGGGGGAGAAGACAACCACGCCTACTTAGGAGACCATTTGTAGGATTTGTGTACTACTTCGCCTCTAGTGGCTCCAATGGAGAATGTGTATCTTTCTATATTAACAATCTTTGAGCTCTCAATGCAATCTCTATGAGAGGCATTGTAAAATACCGTCATTTCACTGGTTAACTACTGAGGCTGTAGCGATTTTTTTTGTGTTCTAATAATCTGTCCCATTTGTTTAATTTGTCCTTTTTAATGTCCCATATCTTTCATCTCGATATACTACCCACAATATACTATAATATACTCCATCAGTATGTCAAAACCGCTAGCATCGGAGATCCAGAGTTTAAGTGGTCGCATGGTATATACGTCACGGACGCATCCCTTGAGGTTTTCAATACCCAGAAAACTGGCGAAAGTGGCCGTTTTCAATATGTTTGGGTCATTATCTCTGGAACAGGAGGTCCAATCTGCTCAGTTCAAAGCTTGTTGGATGCGTGACTTTGAGGACATTAAGCACGCAATGACACATTTTCGTTTTTTTTTTTTTTTTTTTAAGGGAGGCGAGATCTTAGTTGGGCAGGCGACCGCCTCTCCTGCCTCTACAGTGGGAACGCCACTGGTCGGCGCTCGGCGCTCATAAAGACAGTGATGTCACTGAAATGCCCGTCTGCTGTCTACCCTCTGCTGTGTTAGCATTATGGGTAACTCGTTAAAGTGGCAAATTAAATGTGAAACACACATCAACTATTAAGAAAACAAGAAGATATGTTGACAAAGACACTCCATACATTTGGAAACATATTTTTATTTAAATCAATATCGTCTCCAGTTAATGTAGGAATATTTCAAAAGTAGGCTAATTCTCATATCCTCTCATAGGGAATGCATTGGCAGCTGCAGTTCATCGTTCTAACGGACCGGGAGTAGCGGCGCTGTCTCAAAAGTGGGCGTGAAATTTGTAGTCCCCGTGTGTATCTATGAAATATGGGGTTTCCAGCTGATGTTGTGTTCTAGTATCACACCAAGAAATGTAATTTTCCTCTTTATTTTCTATTATGTCCCACGTCCGCGTTGTTTACTTTTTACGGCTTGACGCACTAAGTCAAGGCAAGGAAGCTTCCTTGAGTCAAGGATCCCCCAGAAATCTTGTTATATTATATTAATAATAATACATTTGAAAACATGTTTTTTCCTCTTCTTTTCGCCGGCCCCCCCCCCCAAGTGCGGGCCCCTGTGCGGCCGCACCGCTCTTACTACCCTTCGTGCGGCCCTGACTATATGCACCTTAAAATTAGTTACTCACTGTGGAGAAGCTCACATTCCAAAGCATGTCTAATAATGTCTCTTTATCACAAAGTTAACAAATAATCATAATAACAAAATAATAATAATAAGGATAATTCCTTTTAACAGGTCGTTCATGAAAGTCCTTGCGGTCTTGTTTCCAATGAGAACCTGTGAGCAATTAGGGGTTAAGAGTTTTGCTCAGGGACAAATTTCATTTCATTGATACATATGCTGGCCTGGCCTGGAATCGAACCTGGGGCAACCAGGGCCTCTGGCTCCCTAGGCGGGCTAACTAACCACTCAGCTATGGCCGCCCCCACATAACCCTAATAATAACAATTTAAGTTAAATTTACAACTAAGCTGTACATTGAGTTGATTTTTTTTTTTTTTTTATTTGAATAGAAAAGAAGGCAGTAAAGTCTTGATAAAGAACACATATGTTTTACTTGAAAATACAGAATCATTGATTACAGGAACTTTTGAAATATCAGCAACAATTTCATTCCTAAATTCTAAAATACTTTGTAGTATACTCTATAATAATCTATATAGAGGATTCCAGGGGTCCAGGATTAAATGTATTGCATCCAGGAGAAACTACTGTCTTAGAATTCTGGTTGACAATAGAGCATCGCAGTTCCCGCCCACTTCCTGGTTCCACTTCAAAATACTCAATGCATTTTTCCCATTGACATTTCCAAAAATATTGATATCAATTAATTTAAGCCTAATCGAGCCATCCAGGGTCCTGGTGAATCATGACCATAAAACATTTTTTTCTGTGATTTATTTTATTTTATATTTAATTATATGATATACTATATTTAATAAATACCCTTTGTTTTGCCGTTTTCAAAAAAGTTTTTTCACAGAATCAAACGTTTTATGGTCATGATTCACCAGGACCCTGGATGGCTTGATTCTAGGCTTAAAATAATTGATATCAATATTTTCGGAAATGTCAATGGGAAAAATGCATTGAGTATTTTGCAGTGGAACCCGGAAGTGGCCGCAACTGCGATGCTCAATACTGTAGTTGTAATAGAAACAATAGTCTGTTTTCCTTGAGCATCAAAGCTTCTCATCTCTGCAAAGTCCAAGCTTCCATAATAATCTAGAGTTCATTCCATGATTTTTACAGGTACAGTAAAATCGTTCTTTTTCGCTGGCAAGGGGACGATAGACAATGTTTAAACTCTGGCAGTCAATGAGTTAAAGGTCCTGTGGAGACTTATTAGGTAGGAAAAGTTCTCCGTTAATATATTCGCCACATCCCCATGAAATCTCTGAGGGTTTTTTTCGACAAATTCTTGTAAAATGTCCAAAAAGGCTTATTCCAGTTGAGAATCCAAAATGTTCTGTCTTCTGTCTTTGCGCTTTCAATTGTTTTAGTGCCGGGTCAAAGAGGACGAGATAGCCAAATAAATGAGATTTTAACAGTTTATTACGATTGTATATTCTGTTTAATATGATTGTATATTCTACAGGTGTTTAATAAGAGCTATGTGTCCACTGTGCATACTCAAAAGGTCTATTGTGTATCTCCAGACGTCCTGTCAGGATGTAACAGGGAGTAGGTGGTACAGATGTCTTCTTATCATGATATATATGCTAGTGGTGAGGAAGCCAGAGGGACATGGACCTCTCTCAGAACAGCTCATGGTATTTGTACCATAACTCCTCTTTTCCAGTAGACTGTGTTGAAGATATGGTCTGGGTTTAGTGAAGAGTGAAGAGACCAGGTCTAAACAATAGTTGTTCTGTGAACCTCCCTGTGTCAGGGGGAGCAGGGAGTAAAATGGCTTTTTGCAGGCGTCCTCTTGCTTCTCATGAGAGCACAGCATGCGTTGCCCAAACATACAACGCTCAAAACCCCACTGCGTGTGTGTGTGTGTGGGGGGGGGGTCTTAAAGGCCCATAGACTCATGTATTTACATTTTGCTGTAGCTATTTCAACAGCAGGTAATGCAGGAAACCCCTTGACATTGGGCTCCCTACCTATAAGCATACTGCTGGTGATTCAGCGGCTTCGAATGCTATCAATGCATTGAATGGGAGATTATCACGTTTTATCAGACCTTTGAATGGGCGAGTAGGCGACCGAGTAGGCGACCGAGTAGGCGACCGAGTAGGCGCGATTTAGACCTACCCGCGATTTGTCAGACCATTCATGGGGCGTAATCAGGAGCTACTGACCTACTTGGAGGCGGAGCAGTCCCCACAACAATATTTACGATTCTGTGCCTATCGGTACATAACTCGAACGGCGCTGAGTAGGCACAGGCGAACGTCACACCGTTCAGGACGGCAACTCGGTCGCTTTAGCTCCCTCGGTGGTCCTTCACGGGGTGACAGTTCGCCTGTGACTGTGCGCCTCCGTCATGGTCCGAAACCAAAACCAAAACCGAAACTGAACTATTTAATTCATCTCCGTTGGTAGGTCAGTATGTCTTGATAACACCCAATGAATGGTCTGATAAATCGCGGGTAGGTCAGTATGTCGCCTATTTCGCCCATTCAAAGGTCTAATAAGAGGTGATAATGTCCCATTCAATGCATTGATAGCATCCGAATCGGGTGGGTGATTAGTATGTGTTCACACAGTCCACTTAACATTGTCCATGACCTTCATCAGGTGTCTGAATAAACAGAAGTCAGACACATGATTCCACTTCATGAGTTAAAACGTTTTAAAGGCATTTGTCAAATCTTTGTGTCCTGAGGTCGTAGTCGAAACATCCTGTGTTTAATCTCTGAAACAGTCAATGTGTGTCCATGCCGTAGCCAGGCACCCTGTTGAAGTGTCCTTGAGCAAGGCATTGCACCTGTCAATTGCTCTTTTACTTTGAAGTTGCTCTGGATGATCATGTCATAAAAATGATAACAGTTAAATATAATGATCCAACTTCAGCGTGTCCAACTCAAGTACATCAGTACAGTTTTACATCAACCCAAGATGTTTAGAGAGGAATGGGTCAGTTTCACAGAGAAACAATATCATGCTAGAACTTGCAGCAGTTCCTTTGCTCATCACTGTATCGATGACACAATGTGCCTTTTCATGTTTCACTTGCGCCACACAGGCTTCATCATACTCTTCTTTGATTATCACCCCCTTCTGAAAAAGTACCTGTCATTTTTCATTTACTTTACGTTGCTCTGGATGATCGTGTCATAAAAAAGTATTAAAAAATATATAAATAATAATCCAACTTCAATGTGTCCAACTTGCCTAGATACTGAAGGTACTTTACGTACATCTCTACCGTATTACAACCCAATTTGTTTAGAGAGGAATGGGTCGGTTTCACAGAGAATGAATATCATGATTGAACTTGCATCAGTTCCTTTGTTCCTCACTGTATCGATGACATAACGAGCCTTTTCATGTGTCACTTGCTTCACACGGGCTTCATCATACTCTTCTTGGATTATCACCTTCTTCTGGAAAAGTTCATCCAGGACATTGTTGAGGACAGGATGTGAAACGCTGTTGACGAATCCGCTCCGCACGTCAAACAGTCTGTCTTCTGCTGGACGACTCAGTGTGTGCTGAACTTGTTGTTTTCTTAAAGCAGCAGCTGATAGTTTCACATAACCTTCCCATTCACAGACGGAGGTTTTACTGTTGCTTAGAAGCAGCCGAACATGGCTAAAGCCTTTCTCTAAATTAATGATAAATGTTGGCCTATAATTGTGGTAGGACAATGCATCAACTTCAAACTCTGTCTTATTTGGTAGAACTATGATGGAATCATCTTGAGGGGAAGTGGAGAGGGTGTATTCTTGCTTTGGGATTAGTTTACAGGGAGGCACTTCAATGTGAATCTCTTCTCCATTTATCTTCCTCCTTTCGTTCATCACTTCATGCTGCACAACATTCCCAGGTAGCAACAATACTTTAAGGATTGAACTTGGATCATCATCAATCGGTGGTGTATAAAACAGTGACACCAATGCCTGGACAGGACGGGGCCCGAACACCATACATGATACCTTCTCGATGATGGTACCAAATAAAGATAATCCAGCTACATCTATGATAACATGAGTTTCTGTGATCAAATGAGGTTTGATCAGCTCAAAGCTATCATCATCCATCACATGGAGAACAGACAAGGATTTGCCTCCACCCATGGAGAGGATCTCACAATGTGGAAAGCGTAACTGACACACAGACCCCTGAGAACCTTTGATGTCAAACAGTGGTCCTGCAGGCCTCTTGTCAAGCTGGGATAGAAGCCTTTGGTCCCAGTGGACTGTCCTGTAAGTCACATCTCCCTCTGTCTTCATCTTAAACACCAGGTCGGTCACGTTGCATTGGAACAGTCCTGCTTGGGTGCAGTGGAACCTGTAGCTTTCCTCGTTTTCTACAACAATGATATCAGGTGTAATTTTCTGTGTTTTGTCCAGTAGTGTAACATCATTTACGCTGTGGGACCGCTTGGCTGTGAAACTTGTCTTGTTCTCTAAACATGGCATTTGGCTCAGTGAGGGTAAGCTGTGAGAACGAGGCAGAGAGATGGATTCTTCTATCCTCAAACCACTGAAGCATGAACTTAGATCAGTTTCATCTTGGAGCTCCAGAGAGGGACGTAGAGAGGACTGTGACTCTGTAACAGGATGGTCTTCCATCTCACCATGCAAAGGAATAGTTCCCTAAATAGAATAGAATAGAATAGAGAAAGGGAAAATCAAATCAAGGACATTAATTAAACAAAAATAACAAAAGTAACTGTGCCATAACACAACACCACACATGCTTGATGGAGATATATGTTATCCTACAGATATATTTATATATTGCTTGTTTAGATTGTGTCTTCTTTTACAACCTTGGATTTCAAGCTGTTCTTTTCATGTTTTTATTGTGGAGTTAATGGATAGTAGATGGCGCTCAGCCTACACAAAGCCACACAGATGAGCATTAATAACCACTCACAGTAGTTTTCACCTTGTTCAGAACATTTATTGGTCAAGTATGTTCCAATCTGGGAACCCATGGGCAAAAAGTTATTTTGAATTTGCCTCTGGGGGCATCGCCCAATTCCCTGTGTAGAGACCGGATGTCGGCCCGTTCACTCTCCCTCAGCCCTCCTCTTCCGGTGGTGCATGTTTGTTTTCATTCCTAATAACAACAACTCTACACGTTGTAATGGGAGTTACCAACAGATTCAGCTGCAGAGCTCTGAATCGGTCTTGAAAGATTAAGTAAGATCAAATATACTCATACAGTGTTAGCTCAGCGTTCTGACCGGCCTATAGGCTACTTCAGGGTGAAAACAGGGAACAGCTGTCTTCCAGGATGAGGAGAGACAGTTACTGTCTTGTGTTTACTGTCTCAACAGTTATCCCTTGCATTGTGTTAGAAAACTGCATCCACTTGTGGTGTTAGCGGGTCAAATTTGACCCGTGATTTAAATCAGCCCAAAATACTCAAAAATAAGTATTTTCTTTTTTTTCCCCTCCCACCTCATAGCTGACTTGTAATGCATTCATATCCATGTAAACACTTTTTAAAATATTATGTTGGGTTAGGGCTAGGGTTTCATCTTTCAATATATCTCGTTTTCTATTATAAAAATGTTAAAATTCACTCATTAAATTTCCTATAATGAAGGCAATGGATAATGATGTTATCTAGCTATAATAGAATAATTAAGAATAATAATTAGAACACACTTGCAAAAAAAAATTATATATATATATATATATATATATATATATATATATATATATATATATATATATATATATATTTGTTTTCGTTTTGTAACTTTAAAAAATGTTAAAATTATTTAAAATAGTGACACTAGTGGTGTTAGGGTCCGAAATGACCCGTATACCATAGAAGGTAAAAAGTAATTTCTTTTTCATAAACTCAAACTTTATTTTACTCCTGATAGCAAATGCTAATTGAGGACAAGTCTCTCTCACTCTCAAACATGTAAACATTGAATATTGACAATTTGGGGGGAATTGAGCCACACTTCTCTTCCGGGTCATTTCGGACCCAACACCACAAGTGTCACTTTTTTTTTGTTGAGACCATCAGAATTAATTAAAATGATGATAAATAATTTTGTTGCGTTAAAATGGCTATTTCTGATGATATCATGAAGCCTCGTTCCAATAAAGAAATGTAGAGGGTACTTTTTAGCTATTGAAACTTGAAAACGGGTCAAAAAAGACCCTAACACAATGGAAGGGTTATTGTGCATTCTCATGTATTGTCCAAGAGGAGTTGGCCCGACAAGCCTTTATGCAACAACTCTGTCCCGACCATATTGAGTAGCATGTTCACCTGTCCTGTCCACAGACAATCTACAATGCCATACAACATGCAGAATGGAGCACACCCAAGCTATAGCCCATCAAACAGGCTTCAACTGCTCATGCCAATGAGCTATAAGTACAGTGGTTGTTTTCATTCTCCTCCTACCAGTCAGGAGAGGTACCAAGGAGACAGAAACAAGACCAGACCTGGTCTGTCTGCTATGGATGTGGAGAACAGAAGCACATAGAGTGGACCTGCTCAGCCACAAAGCCCCTGATCACTGCTGCTTTATCACTGTTAAACTACAGAAGGATCTGCTGTCTAGTCTCTCCTCTCCTTCCACTGAACATGGACTCATGACACAGCGTCAATTATAAATAACGTTCAGTTAGTATAATTACACAAAATGTGTTACGAATTGGTTCTTCTACCTGTCTTTGTTCTAATCTACATGGTTGGTGTGTATAATAATACATGCATTGTGGTCACAGCTCCTTGTCTGTCTCCTGTATAAATGTCCTGCCACACCCCCACCTCTTCCCTTTGTTATTTCCATAGTGGAATGAGGTGGGTGTCTTTTGTTATCTTCCCTATATAACTAAATAAGAATTGGAGTTGCAAATTACTTATAATGTGTTTGTAAACTTTGTTTAGAGAGAGGAGTCCATGCACTAAAGGCCAAACTAACCCAGAGACGTGTTTTTATGTCATTCTGAGTCAGAATAAACAGAGTTTGTCTCTAAAGAGATTCCTGGGTCCACCCATTCAACACTATGCAGAGAAATAGTTACATCGGTTACATATATCTGGACTGAGAGTTGAATGACACAAAGAGCCTTTACTGACACTAGAGCTTCTCTCTCCTTAGTCTGACTATAGAGACTCTGCTTTAAGGGCTCTGCTGGTTTTACATCCTACCAGATAGTTCATTACATTCATTTGAGTTGAGAACCTCTGGGTTAATAATGATCTCACCTCTGATTTCTCCTCCATCTTCACATCAGGTTGACCTTCGACCTTCTTGCCTCCTCCCTCTGCTCCCCCCTCCTCATCCTCCTCTTCCTCTTTCTTCACCTCCCTCTGGGAGGTCATGGAGCTTCCTGTCTGGACATGCTGGGAGCTGAGGTCTGTACTGCTGCTGACTGATGTCTGTCCTTCTGTCATCATAGAAGAACTCTGAGACAGCTGTGATGGATGGATGGATGGATGGATGGATGGATGGATGGAGAAAAGAGAGAAAGATGATTTTTCTGATCATTTTGAATCTAGCCTCTGACAAATATTCCATTGTATATTATATAACTAGAAAAAGTGCTCCTCGGAGCACTGCCAGACCCCTAGTGGTTGAAATCTGAAGATCAGAGCACTACGTCACGCGAAGCTTGGCCAATCAAAAAGAGGGACAGGGAGGAAAAGAGGGACAGACCGACCGACAAAGCCTCCTGTAGGCCGACCCCCTGGGTCTGGCAAAAATACTAAAACACTTAAACTAAAACAAATCAAACTAAAACTTTAAGGCTTTAAAGAAATAAACATACATGTATGTAAACTCTAGCACAACTATAATCTCTCAAGACAGATTCTGCTAACAGCAACACCACTGTCACTATAAACATGTAATGTTGTCGTTTGAAGGAATAAACACAGATCCCTGGAGGAAGTGGACTAAGAAAAGGGAGGATCCAAGCCAAGTTGCTGTTTCTACACTAAAAAGGAGGTGGTTGTCGAGATTACAGAACAAGATTAAGATTACACACACAAGAGAAATCAACAGTACGTTCTACAATTCAACATATAAAAAAACACAGAAACAACAAGATAAGACCTAATAGATAATGTGTGAGATCTATTGTAACAGCAGTTTTGCCATGCTATTTCAGTGTATTTTTGTTTTGTATCTGTTGTTGCACACGTTGATTGTACTATTAATTGTGTTACTGAAGTCAATGGCCCCGATTCATAACGAGGGTCGTAAATATGGGGTAAATAAAGTTCGTAAAGGCCGGTCGTATTTTGGTAGTCACAAACGGACATGCAATTCCCAAAGGGGTTCGTATATCACAGAGACGTGCGTACAACCAGTGCGTATGACCAGGTGTGATGATTACTCTGGAAGGCTGCGTCCAACAGCATCCAACTTTAACGTCACCGTGCTGAACCGTGCTAAACAGCGTTGCCATGTCCGCTTATTATAAGCGAATTTGGGCTTATTTTTCTGTAAAGTTGCTTGTAAATATTGGTAGCTGTGGGGACCGCGTTTTTTTGGGCTTGTTTCTAAAGTGTAGTTGGTTATTTGGGCTTGCTTCACAATTGTTCAATTGTTTTAACCGGTGGTTCTCAAATATTTTTATGACATGGACCCCCAAGTTAATATGTAGGCTAATTTATCCCTATAAGCCCCATCTGAAATGTTTTGTGCCAGCTGGAGGCAGATTTGTGTTGTTAGAATGTTTAAAAAATCTTCCAAATATTGCACATTTTATTACAAGATTTCTTTTAAATATAGCAGATCTACAAGCTCACAACGGTTTAATTAAAGTGCTTATAATGGCCTAAGTGCCAGTTGCTTCTTTTGGGCTTGTTTTCCTAGACCTGGTTGCTTATTTCTCTCACAACATCTGGCAACGCTGATGAAAGTTTGAAGTTCAACTCCGCCTCGTCTAAAGATAACAGATGCGGCTTCGCATCGCCTTGACAGCTTACTGTTCTGTCTGGAAGCGGATCACGTAATAAATGCTCTCATGTGTAATGAGAATAAAGAAGTTTACAAGGTTTAACCCCATTACCAAATAAAAGGCTAATAAAACGTGGAAAGGATATATATAAGCCTTTTCTAATGAACATTGCGGACTTTTACCAAGGTAAAAAGATGATGAAATCCAGCATACAAGTGGAACGCTCCTATCCGATTATGGACCAGAGCTTATTGATTACTTATTGATTAAATTAGTGCATTTTTGATTAATATATCACTGTCCTACGTCGGAATGGGGAATATTAGATCTGTTGTGTGTGGTGTTCATGTGATCAAAATACAGTAGAGTAGCCTACAGTAGACTATTAGCCTACAAATTAATACTGCAGCACGGACAGAGGTGCGTCAGTCCCTCCGCAGTTTCATTAAGGCATCATAGCCTATTTTCATTATTACATGACACTTTGGCTGAGATGGCCTGCTGGCAAACACACTGAGGGACGGGGACCTAATAATTCAACTCTAAATGCAACTGATAGCCTAGAAAATAAATAAAAAGCGGTGGAATCTACATCATGTCTATATGATGCATACTGTAGGCTACAAGCAATATATAGTTTGACATTTATTTTTTTATATATATGTGTTGACAAATGTTGGGCATATATATATTTTATTTGAGGTTTGCCACTGTTGTAATTGATTTTGGCATGAAGAATAAAGCATTCTAAAGACATACGCACATTTCAGCCTGGTAAGACAGCCTCAGGGCTGACCTGAGAACGTGCGCACCTGACGCACAAAACACAGACCAAAAAACTTTTATGAATCCGACTGCAGGTGTAGGATTTGTCCTAAATGCCGGTAGGTACAAAATATGGTCGTAAATCCCTTTATGAATCGGGGCCATTGTTATCTTTCCCTATAGGGCATAGCAGTGATGGCCATTGTGTGGTTCCACAGATAGAAAGCCCATTAATTTTTCCCATAGAGATTTCCGAAAATGTTTATATAAATTATTTTAAGCCTGGAACCAAGCCTGGAACCAAGCCAGGCTCCTGGTGAGTCATGACCATAAAACATATAAACTAGAAAAAGTGCTCCTCGGAGCACAGGTCTCCGCCAAGTCAGGTAGGTTAGTGTGGGCCAGCAATGTTCGGAATTCAATCAGGCTGGAATGTGGAACTAACGAATCGGACAGATCTGTCTTGATCACTTGACTAAAGAGATAATATGTACAGCTTTGCGTGATGTTTGGACAACATTTGTAGGAGTATATGTTTTGCAAAAATCGGCCTCCTGGTGGTGGTGCTATAATAGGGGAATGTTCAAAGGGTGGCATTTGTTCCTAAACGTAGTGCAAATGTGCGTGCAAAGTTTCACCGCAAAGGGACGCTGCATTCATGATTTGCAGCATTGTGTTCAAAACGGGCCACTCCTGCAAACTTTGGAAGCCATTCTTAGCCAATCAGGATGGAATATGAAAAATCGGAAAGACCCGTTTCGTTTAATGGCTATAGAGATACTGTGTACTGATTTGCGTGACGTTTGGACAAAATCTGTAGGAGTAATATCAAAACATGTGTTTTGCAAAAAGCGGCCTCCTGGTGGCGCTATAACAGGCCCATGTGAAGAATTTGGGGCAGAGGTTCTACTCTGGCATCCAGGGAGTGTGTGTGCACAGTTTCACTGCGATCAAGCCAACGGTGCTGGAGATGAGCTGTTCACAGACGGACGGACGGACGGACGGACGGACGGACGGACAGCCAGGGTGCAAAACATACTCTTTCGCCATGCCTTTTGGCCTGGCGGAGACAATAAATAAATATAGTAAATAATATAACTATATATTCAAAAACAAATTGACACAGAATCAAATGTTTCAAGGTCATGATTCAACAGGAGCCTGGGTGGCTTGGTTCCAGGCTTACAATGATTAATATAAATATTTTCAGAAATCTCTATTGGAAAAATAAATGGCCCTATAGATGTCAAAACCAGTGGAGGAGCTAACCACATGTTTCGTGCTTGAACTATTCATTGCAAGTAATTGTACATGTTCCGTGTGTATTAAGTCAGAAGTTCATATAACTTTTGTATTCCATGCCTCCATGTTCTATGAGCCAATAACATGCCTGGCCTGCTGTATTTTACCACCAGAGGGCGATGTAAGGCTACATAATGATTTATTTTGGTTGCTGTTTTGTATTTTACTTTCAAATATAGTCATAGTTAATCTCCTCCATGTGTACTGTGGTCCTACTGGTTGGTCACGGTGCTCCACGTGTATCACATTGTATTGTATGTATGTGTGAATTAAAAATGAACTGAAATTGAAAATAATTGAAATAAGTCAAAACAAAATAAAGATCAAATGCTAAATGCCAAACTATAATAACCTTGTCCCCAGGAGGAAGAGGAGGTGTTGATGTCTGATCCATGGACTTCATCTCCATCTGACCAGACTGTTTCATCTCTACAGAAGAACAACAGACAAACATTCATTACACATGATGAGTATAGAAGACATGAGGTCTGATACATTGTTTTATGACTGTACATAAATATCACTGTAAACTCAATTAACCATATTCACACAGCGGCCATTTTGTTCTTACATCATACTTGGAGGTTAGCCCCTCCCCCTCTAGTATGAAGTAAGAGTTAAATGGACACAGTGTGAACATGTTAGTTTAACCAAATCAACCCTAGACTCACTATTCTGGACAGGACTTAATAGATCAACATTCTGTGAGACAGAGAGAGAGAGAGTGTGTGTGTGTGTGTGTGTGTGTGTGTGTGTGTGTGTGTGTGTGTGTGTGTGTGTGTGTGTGTGTGTGTGTGTGTGTGTGTGTGTGTGTGTGTGTGTGTGTGTGTGTGTGTGTGTGTGTGTGTGTGTGTGTGTGGCTAGAAGCTTACCCATCTTCATCTGACTCTTCTTCTCCCTCAGCTCAGACCTCTTCTCATAGATCAGGCTACAGTATTCCTCCTGTATTTCACACATCAACAGACAATGACAGAGTGAAGCTACATCAAGTGTTAACACACAGTTCCTTAACCAGAGCTGACAACTCTCACACAATGAGCGTGAGACACACGTAAATGACCCTCTTCACACACACTCACGGCACACATCATATTTCTCACACCGTCAAATCACCCCAAGTGGAAAACTGTGTTAACTCATGCACCACTGAGACATCCACTTCTGCCGGTATTTGAGCGATAAAGTGAATTAAATGATTGTATCTGAAGGAGCCCCACCCGTAAATGTTAGGTGTGCGTGCGTCTCTTGTATGAAGGACGGTGCACACATTTACGTTCATGTCATTCTATTGATCATTACAGTGATATTCCCAGACGTCGCCGACAGGAGGATCAACAACATAGATCTTAAGATTAACAAATGTTCTATGCTCTACACATCCAACATGTTGGCCGGGTGGGTGTACCCTGGAATTTGTCCGGTCAAGTTTATAATGTTAGTTTTTATTAACTGAATTTGAAAGACATCTAATTTAGAACTCCTCTGTGTGTCATGCTGCGCTGCCAAGAGCAGGCAGTTAGAAGGGGGAGGGACCTTTGGATGCATGCGTGTGCAAAAAGAACAGATCTTAAGACGTTTTGCTAGCTTGTAGATCTGTTCTACAAGCTAACAAGAGAGAGAGTGAGAGTTCTATTGCTGAGGTGAGTGATTAAAGGGATTTGACCATTTAGAATAATTTCTGCAGTCTGTCTTGACTTTATAGCTATCAGACTTTTATGGAAATCAACGTGAATATTGAATAGGAAACATATGGTGCAAAACATCAGTCAAGGTGAACCATCTGACCAATAGGAGAGTAAGAGTCACCATCTCTACACAGGCTGTTACACTGACTCCTACTGTCACTATATTTATTATGACTGTGAATACACTCCAGTCTTTCCCACATACAGTTTACACATTATACTCCATTTGATACCTAAGTGATACATTCTAGTTAATGCATGCAATCATAAAGATATATTAATGAGTGGTTATTATTAAAGATGTCTCTTTAATTGCTTCAGTCATCAAATCAATGTCTCTGTTTAGCTTGTTGATGGATGAAATTAAAACATTTACCCATAATGTTCCCATGTTAGTAAAGCCTGTTAAAGCATCAAACTCCCTGTTAAAATGCACCAGAATACAGGACATTATATCTGCTCTGTTAAAAAGACCCCCCACCAAAATGATCACACCCACACTATTAATCTACACCTACCACCAGTTTCTGCATTAACCCATTAAGATCTGTGTCACTTTAGATTTATTTGGCTATTAAAAAATAGCAGATCTACAAGTCCGTAGCACGGCACTCGGTGCCGCGCTATGAGCTTGTAGATCTGCTATGTTTTGAAAAATCATGAAAATGTGTGAAAATCTTTGAATATATATTTTTTTATATATTCAAACAGATGTGTAACTCAAATCTTTGCTTCTGGGGGGTCCCTGGAACAAAATATTTAACAAATGTTCGCTTTAAAAAATATATTTTTAAAGATTTGCAAAAATGTTCTCGTTTTTTCAAAATAGCAGATATACAAGCTCATAGCGCGGCACTCTGTGCCACGCTATGAGCTTATATATCTGCTATTTTTGAATAGCCAAAGAAATCTAAAAATGACACAGATGCGTTCCCGGTCTCAATGGGTTAAAATGACTTGATTTCATTATTGAGGGTTAGATTAGTAAAATGATAACACACCCACCCAGTGCAACATACCAGCTGTACCTGGTTGGGGGATTACAACTGGTGTGTTGCACTGGGTGCAACATTAAGTACAACAATGAATACAGAGATACATTTGGCGTGCGGTGGTGACTCCATGGGTCGATAAAATAATTATACTGATAATAATAATAATAATAATAATAATAATAATAATAATAATAATAATAATAATGTTTGCTGCACACGCCACCAAATCTCACTCCAAGGTTTTCTGAAAATAAAAATAAAAGGCTGGACAGATGGTGACAGTGGTGTAAAGAAACTAAGTACATTTACTCAATTAATGTACTTAATTACAATTTTGAGGTACTTTTACTTTACCGGAGTATTTCCAATTTCCATTGCTTTTACTTCTATTCCACTACATCTCAGAGGCAAATATTGTACTTTACTCCACTTCAATTATTTGAAAGCTTTAGTTACTAGTTACTTTGTAGATTTTGATTATTACTACAAAACATTAACCTCTTCAGCCCTATATACATTTGGCCATTTAAAAATAGCCGATCTATAAGCTCACAATGCATCGCGATGTGACACATTGTGAGCTTGTAGATCTGCTATTTTCAAAAGATTTTAATACATTTTAGACATAATGATAACTTGTGTAATGGGACATTCTGTATAATGAGTACTTTTACTTTTGGTACTTTAAGTATATTTTGATGCCAATACTTTTGTACTTTTACTCAAGTACATTTAGAATTCCGGACTTTTACTTGTAACAGAGTATTTTAATATTGCAGTATTGATACTTTTACTTAAGTAAAACACTTGAGTACTTTTTCCACCACTGGGTATAAGAGAACAGTTTAATGTAAGTAGAACACTGTTAACCTCATGAACCCTAGCTTCACTATTCTGGGGAAAACATGCTGTGAAAATAGCAGATCTACAAGCTCACAATAGCGTTTAGATCTATAGAGGGACTGTAGAGGGCTAAGAATAGACCCCTGAGGAACCCTGTTCAATTTAAGTATAAAGGGTTTATATTATTAATAAAGTTAAACTACAAGTCCACAACGTGTAGCATCGTGAGCTTGTAGATCTGCTATTTTCACTACTTTAAAAGTAGTGAAAACTACTCCTCTTCTATGATGAAAAGGGGCATTAAGTTATGGGGGGGGGGTGAAACGTGGAGATACAAGGTTTCTGCCCGACAACAACGATAACTAGACGCGTCGCAATTCAGGGCAATTGCAAAGTGTGGTTGCGCCGACGCCGGTCGTGGGCTGCGGCCGCCGGGACGCGAGGAATACGCCGGGAGGAATACCGTCGTAGGCTGCGCCAATTACATTGTCATGTCTCTCATGAGATCACTTGCGTTTCATTTTGAGAGGATCGATCCACCCCGAAATAATGTTTTTGCATTAAACGGTTACATTTTGCGCATTTGTGGCGCCCCCCTATGGATCAAAGTGGAAATGCTTTTGGGGATCCGTTGAGTAAACCACCCTTGACATGTGATTCAAATTTGGGATTGACTGGAGGTTTCGTTTGTGATTTTTGGCCTTTTTTGTAAAACGGGCCCCTCCCGCTAACTTTGGAAGCCATTTAAGGACGAACCGTAAGGACTATCAAAATTCAGCTTGGAGACGTTTATCGCATGGGTCCAGAGATCATGTGTACCGGTTTTTGTGAAATTTGGACAAAATATGTGGGAGGAGGAGCTAAAAGTGTGTTTTGAAGAAAATTCAAAATGGCGGAAAATCTATCCAGACGGAAATGGGCGTGGCGTACATGGGGAGTTGCGTCATGACCCAAGGAATCTAGGGAAAACGAAATTTTGATTTTACGACCTACGGTTCAAGAGTTATAGGCCAAAAGGTAAAGTGGGCTGTTATAGCGCCACCATGTGGCCGACTGGTGTGGGGGCTCTGAACTAGGCCCGATGCTTTATTCTCTCAACACCAAATCTCTTTGCCTAAAATAGCTGATATAAAAGCTCACAACGGGTTGCATTGTGATGTATTGTAAGCTTGTAGATCGGCTATTTTCTGTTCACCTCAGAATAAGGACGCTAGGGTTCATGTGGTTACCTGCCATCCCTATTTTAGACACATTTTGTTTATTGTTTAGTTTTTTTATGTCACTGAATGATGAACAATTAAATCTTACACGCTACATAGTTCATTTATTCATTAGAACATATAAATAAATGTCATGGAGAGAATATTAGGTTCTTACCCTGCTGTTAGCTGACTCATATATGTTCCTCTGTATGTTCTGAGCATCAGTCACCAGGTTATTAACGTTCTCAGCTGGGTCTCCTGTTGACATGTACTCTACACTGCTCACCAACACACAGAGAATGAAAGAGACAAAGTCAGACATCAGATTCAACTCATCATATAATAAGTGATAATAGTTCAGCTGGTCTGGGGTCTAGAAGATGGTGAGAACACATTGTATTGGTTCTGCTTTCTGTGTGATGAACACTCACAGGTAGCGGACTTGGAGGTCACGGATCCTCTGTGGGTAGTCTTTATGCCAAGACTTCATCATGTCTGCTGCAGAGAGAGGGAGGGCTGTGATGGAGTCCTTGCTGAGAGAAAGACAATGATAGAAAAAACACAGAACTCATTATTATTATGATATTATGACACCTCCTCCTTTTCCTCCCTCCTCCTCCTCCTCCTCCTCCTCCTCTCTTCTTCCTCTTCTTCCTCCTCCTCCTCCTATCATCCTCTTCCTCCTCCTCCTCCTCTTCTTCTTCCTCTTCCTCTTCCTCCTCCTCCTCCTCCTATCATCCTCTTCCTCCTCCTCCTCCTCTTCCTCTTCCTCTTCCTCTTTCCTCCTCCTCCTCCTCCTCCTCCTCCTATCATCCTCTTCCTCCTCCTCCTCCTCCTCCTATCATCCTCTTCCTCCTCCTCCTCCTCCTCCTCCTCCTCCTCCTCCTCTCCTCCTATCCTCCTCCTCCTCTCCTCCTATCCTCCTCCTCCTCTCCTCCTATCCTCCTCCTCCTCTCCTCCTATCCTCCTCCTCCCATCCTCCTCCTCCTTCTATCCTCCTAGCCTCCTCCTCCTCCTCCTCTTCTTCCTCTTCCTCCTCCTCCTCCTCTTCCTCTTCCTCCTCCTATCCTCCTCCTATCCTCCTCCTCCTCCTCCTCCTCCTCCTCCTCCTATCATCCTCCTCCTCCTTCTATCCTCCTCCTCCTCAAACATGAATTCATTCATAGTGTCTCTGTTCATAGACATGCAGCTGATAATCAGAGAAATGTTCACAAAGAAAGAAAGAAAGAAAGAAAGAAAGAAAGAAAGAAAGAAAGAAAGAAAGAAAGAAAGAAAGAAAACAGACAGAGAGCCAACGTTACCTTGTGGATATGATCTTTGTCATAGTGCAGGATGAGTATCTGCATCTTACAGCCTCAGCAGTGTTCTTGATCAAACAGCGTCTACATCTCCAGTCTTCATCATCAGTGGTTGGTTCTGCTGGTCTTTTTGTCCTGACAAACAGACAAAGACATGAGTCACGTTATTTGTGTATAAATTACATTACTTCATATTTAATAATAATGAAATCAGTAAAATGATGATGACACGTGGAAACCAACATGTAATCTACATGCCAGCTGGGGGGGGGGCTCTATAACATCTATAACAGTGTTTACCAGAGACCATGGGGGTGTATAATATATAACATCTATAACAGTGTTTACCAGAGACCAGGGTGTATAATATATCTGATTCACATACTGTGTGTGTGAAGGTCCAGGTTCAGGAGGTTTTCCTTTAGACCGGTCACTCTTCATAGACACACAGCTGGATGTTGGAGACTCTGGTCTGTCAGATCCCTCCTCCTCTCTCTCCACACACTGACTCATCTTTAGGTCTTTATTAAACCTGTCAACGTTACAGTCAATGAAATACATCAGGAAACAGGAAATGATGAATACATGATATGAGTGACATCATGACCATTGAAGCTGAAAAAAAAAGAAACATATAAGTTGTCTTTTTTAAACAGTAGACTATTATTACAGTATGTTATAGTTTTAAATATTTGTTTACATTAACCACTTGAACCCCAGCATCCCTATTCTAGGGAGGAATATTCTGTGAGAATAGCAGATATACAAGCTCATAACTCACTGCGACGTGTCGTGAGCTTGTAGATCTGCTATTTTTGGTGAGGAGGTTTGGTGTAGAGGGAAAAAAGAGCAGACCAAGTACAGAGACAAAGGTCAAGTTTACTAAGCATTGAGGGTTTAAGGGTTTTAACCCGAACGCCATTTTTTCACCCTTTACTTCCTGTTTACATTGAGTGTCATTCCAGGTTTCACCAGATGCGGCGCGTCACTACCACCCATTGGGAACTTCCGACAGAATCGGCCACAGACGGGCTTGAAACACTTCTTTATTGAAAGATATGGATTATTACATCACACTAGAACTCCGGACAGTTAGTTAACATTTGGGGCTTGGGGGTAAGCACCTTTATTTTTGCATTTGTACATGTTTGGAGCCCCGGACAGGCTAGGAGCTGAGTGTCTACAACTCTCGTAGATTGAAAACGTCAGAATCATAAATACGTCTACGAGAGTTGTATTCTACAGCTAATACTGTATATTATCTTAACATTCTTATATTATACCATTATATACTGTATACACATTATTGTTGTACTATATTATATTATCATATACTATCTTATTATACTATATTTCCTATACACTATTATATTTGCTACTATTGTTAGGGTTAGGGTTAGCCTAACCCTAACAATAGCCTGGCCCCTCCCACCGTAGAGCCTGGCCCCTCCCACCCTAGAGCCTGGCCCCTCCCACCCTAGAGCCTAGGGTCTGCGTGATGTTTCTTCCAGTTAAGGGGGAGTTTTTCGTTGCCACTGTCGCTAAATTGCTTGCTCAGGGCCTGAGCAAGCAATTTTGCGGCAGTGGCAGGGTGGGACTGTCGGGTCTCTGCTCTACATGTAAAGTGTCTTGAGACAACTTGTTGTGATTTGACACTTTAATAAAATTGAATTGAATCTATGAAATCTATGAAGAAGTTTAATCTGCAACACAAGCTACAAACTAGTTGTAATTATAATGGTTTAATGTCCTGCTCTGACTTCTAAAATATATACACACACACACACACACACACACACACACACACACACACACACACACACACACACACACACACACAGAGGGAGGAGGGAGACAGAGCGAGAGATAGGCTACAAAGAGACAGACAGACAGACAGACAGACAGACAGACAGACAGACAGACAGGCAGGCCTGTGGGGGCCACATGCGGCCCCCACCTTCACTTAATGTGGCCCGCAGGTTAATATCAGAATACTGATATATTATTGATTTCAGCTGTTATGATTCCAAACATGCAAACATGACCCGCTTTAATTACTCCAGTCTATATTATAGTAGCTTAATGACTAGTGTAAGAAAGCCCGCCAGCGACGCCTAGTGGCCTGGCATGGTATTACCCACTGACAAGCCTATTTAATCAGTAGCGTGCTGACACACTCAGGTCAGCACGTCAGACACAGCAAGCTCTGTGTGTTTCTGATCACTTGTTCCTTAATGTTTTGATTTGTGCGTTCATGAAACAATGTGAGTACATTATTTAGGTTCTAAGTGTTGTTTAGTAAGTTATGCTATATCTGACACCCTGTATATCACTTTATGTGACTTTATATGCTTAATTGGCAACACCTGTTTTGTTTGGCTAGTGCTGATTTAGCTCCCCAGTGCCTGCAGTTTGTTTGTAACCCTTTATGGTGTATTCATGTTACTTGCATGATAACATTTATGTACTTTACAGTTTATTTACTGTATCTTACTACATTTGGACCGTTTGGTGTTTATATTTGCTACACTGAGTGAGTGCTTATTGTTTGCCTTATGACACTGTGCAGATAGCCTGCCATTAGTGATTGCATCATACATGCCATTGATTGCATCATAAATGCATGAGCTCATGTTACCGCTAATATGTTTTCCTTTATTGTTATTCATTTCAGACCACACACATATGTTCACCCTTACCCATTCATACACTGTATGGACAATAAATCATTGGAAAGAAATCCCTTCTCCAGACTCCCCTGATTCTCTGACCGGAATCCAGTCCATATTCGCCGCCTCAACCAGTATATTATTTTAAAGTAACCGGAGGTGTCCCCCTTCGTTACAACTAGTATTAACATTCTATTGTCTTTTTTATGTCCAATGTATTTGTATTTAAGTTCGTAAAGTTAACATAAGTATAACTAAATGCATCTGAATTTAAATAAAAATCAGGATTCCAATACAAAAATAGCAAAAATAGCCGATCTACAAGCCCAAAACGCGTCGCAGTGCGACGCGTTTTGAGCTTGTAGGTTGGCTATTTTTGCTACTTTTGTGTGACATAGAATAACGAAGTACGGAATTAATTTAAGTTAAAATACGGAGATAAGAGGTTTCTGCCCGACAGTATATTATACAATGTGTTCCTCTGGAGTGAGTGTGTAAATATAGTGGCCCTCTACATCAGCGCTACTCAACCCGCGGGCCGCATGCGGCCCGATCGCAGCGTCTTGGCGGCCCCCTCATGGTCAAAAAAAAAAAAAAATATTATTTTTTTCTTAGCACAGGATAAAAATATACATTTCCGTTCAAATATATGGGTTGCTAAAACATTTTTCAAAAACAAACAGACAGACATACATACAGGTGCGTCAATTGTTACAGGTATAATGCATAGTTTTCTATGCATTTCGGGTTTTTGGGGGGGTTTGACCCCCAAATTTTTCCGGCCGTGCGGCTTTGCCGCGCGCCCAGGATAGGTGTCTGCCACTGGACATACACACAACACAAAATAAACTGGTACAGGGAAAAGAATATGATGTAAAAATGTACATTTTCTTGTGTGTTACAAAATCGAAAAATCCAAAATAGGACCGTCATTTTTATGGCGGCCCCTTGGACTTTTGGTATTTTGCTGAGTGGCCCCTGAGCCATCTTAAGTTGAGTAGCCCTGCTCTACATCATTGTGACAGTGTGACCAGACACTGTCACTGTTTTGACACATGGCCTACCAATGGTGCACAATTGGTAGGTTGTATGGACAAACAGAGACCACCATTCTCTCTCACCATGGCTCTTCACTGGATCCTAAAAGAGTCAGGGTGGGGTTCAGGCCAATTTATAGGGTTGTCAGGAGACGCACCTGTAATCACTAATCATGCCAATTTGGGCCAAACCATCTTGTCTGAGGACAAGGTTTTGTAACAGGTGTTGAAGAGGAACACTGGTGACAGTATCAGAAATCCCCCAATTATTTGGTTCGTTCTGGTGGGAGGGGCCATGGGGCTATATAGGGGTGAGCTGCTCGCTCTCTGTCAGTCTGTTGTCTGCTGGGAGAGGTGTGCAGATTCGAGTCTCTAAGGAGGTGTGTTATTTTTGGCATGTTATGTTTAAATGCATTCATTGTTTATTTGTTAGTTGTTATTATATATAATTATTATATAATTAATTCGATTATTTATTGTATTTTATTTTCATTATAATAATCCAAATATAAACCAATTCAAGTATTATTTGAAGTTATATGTTTTTGAATATTTCTTTGTTTTCTATTGCAGACGATTTGGTCTCCCTTGTTTTGCCACATTGTACATTGACACTTTGGGGGAAAATAAACTTGTTTAAACTTGCCCTTCTGCGTGCTTTGCCATCCTTGTTGAACATGTCTGGGTTACTTACTACCCTCACCCAGTCAGGGGTGTGACAATCAAAGTTGCATCACCCATGACTTAAATATTCTTTCATCTTATAGTGGAATCAGTCATGGTGACTGAGAACCACAGATCTGATACATAAAGATGCATCAGCCCTACAACATACAACAACAGACTATCAACACAATAAATACATCCAAGAGCCAATAGCAAAACAATAAACAAGGTAAATAGTCACCAGTGGTGTAAAGTAACTAAGTACATTTACTCAAGTACTGTACTTATGCTAAGCAATTTTGAGGTACTTTTACTTTACTGGAGTATTTCCAATTGTCTATACTTTTACTTCTACTCCACTACATCTCAGAGTAAAATATTGTACTTTTACTCCACTACAATTACTTGAAAACTTTAGTTCCTAGTTACTTTGCAGATATAAAGGATTACACTATAAAACATACATTAACCACTTTAGCCCTATGTTATACCTAGGCTATTTGAAAATATCGATCTGATATTTTCAAACATTTTAGTACTTTTACTTTTGCTACTTTAAGTACATTTTGATACCAATATTTTTGTATTTTACTCAAGTATATTTTGAATTCCAGACTTTTACTTGTTACAGAGTACTTCTACATTGCAGTATTGATACTTAGTAAAACATTTGAGTACTTTATCCACCACTAATACTGTAGAGAATGGAGTAGGCGTTGTTGACAGTGGTGGAAAAAGTACTCAAATGTTTTACTTAATTAAAAGTATCAATACTGCAATGCAGAAATACTCTGTAAAGGCAACTCCGCACCAAACAGACTCGTCCAGACTATTGCAGACTACTCCAGACTGCAACAGACTGGTATTCGGTTGCAACAGACTGGTATTCGGTTGGCAAAAGTTACCATTTAAGTCTGTCAGCCGACTGGCCATTCATGTGCTAATTTGACTTTTAGCGTGCCAGCGTTGCCAGGTCTGCTTATTATAAGCGACTTTGGGCTTGTTTCCCTGCAAAGCCACTTAGGGATGTTCCCAGCGTTTTTTCTTCACTGACGTGCAGTGGTGTAAGTAACTAGTACATTTACTCAAGTACTGTACTTAAGTACAATTTTGAGGTACTTTTACTTTACTGGAGTATTTCCAATTGTCTATACTTGTACTCCACAACAATTATTTGAAATGTTTAGTTACTAGTTACTTTGCAGATATAAATCATTATGAAACATACATTAACCACTTTAGCCCTATTTTATACCTATAAGCTATTTGAAAATAGCAGATCTACAAGCTCACAACGTGTTGCGATGCACGCGTTCTGAGCTTGTAGATCTGCTATTTTCAAACATTTTTGTACTTTTACTTTTGGTACTTTAAGTACATTTTTATACCAATACTTTAGTACTTTTACTCAAGTAAATGTTGAATTCTGGACTTTTACTTGTAACAGACTCAGAGTACATCTATTGCATTCAAGCCTGGAATTTCGTCATTTTAGGGGCAAGGCCACTTGGCCTTTGGTGTTGTAATTTTTTGGAGGGCACAAAGGCCCTGCCGGTCTTCCTGCCAGGGCAGGAAGGCCATCCAAAAAAATAATAATGATTTTTAAGTCCAAAAATGATTTTTAAGTCCACGGAAATAATGCATTTAACTTGAAGGTTAAGGATCATTGTATTTTAATATATTATAAGAATAGTATAACTATCTGTGAAATATAACCCATTTATTTCACAAAATAATGTGTTGGCAAATGACCAATATTTAGTTATATAGGTCTCAATATGTCACATTCAGCCCTGGACTTCACTGACTGAAGTAGGGGTCACATTAATCACATTAGATTCACAGAATGTATTTTACCCACAAGTTATTTTCATTCAAATGAAATGTGAATGAACTTGCACTAATAATGACTTTAGTTGATTTTTCACTCTTTAAAATATAGTATTTCTTAATTATTAATAATTACAGCTTGTAGATTGGCTATTTTCACGATTTTAAATTGTTTTTAAATAATAATAAAAAAGGAACATACAAGATTTCCACCCGACAGCCATAATATAATAGCCAATATATGGTTCTGTATCAGTATATGAGTCCGTTTTTGCGGATTTCATTCTAATTGGCTACTATGCCTGCATATGAATTTCATGAGCCTGGGTAGGTCACCCTGGCTTGGAGATATGCCCTGTAGCGCACACTCCGCCAGTGGTGTAAAGTAACTAAGTACATTTACTCAAGTACTGTACTTAAGTACACTTTTGAGGATTTTTTACTTTACTGGAGTATTTCTAATTTTCAGTACTTTTACTTCTACTCCATACATCTCTGAGGAAAATATTCTACTTTTACTCCACTACAATTATTTGAAAACTTTAGTTATTAGTTACTTTGCAGATATAAATTATTACATTATAAAACATACAGTAACCACTTTAGCTCTATTTTATACCTAGGCTATTTGAAAATAGCCGATCTACAAGCTCACAACGCGTCGCGAAGCGACGCGTTGTGAGCTTGTAGATCTGCTATTTTCAAACATTTGAGTACTTTTACTTTTGGTACTTTAAGTACATTTTGATACCAATATTTTTGTACTTTCACTCAAGTACATTTTTAATTCGGGACTTTTACTTGTAACGGAGTACTTCTACTTATACTTTTACTTAAGTAAAACATTTGAGTACTTTTTCCACCACTGCGCTCCACACAGCAGCAGCAGGTGAAAGCAATTCACTTAAACGAGGGTTGTGTTGCGCACCAAAACTGCGCAAAACTAGGTCAAATCAATCAATCTCTCTCTCTCTCTCTGGGAGCAACAACGAGAAACAGTGAATGTAGGTTTTCATAGACATGGTCGCTTGTTTCTCTCACATAATCTGGCAACACCGACAGCCCTTTGTTGTCACTGCCACTGCTCTGCCAGTCGGCTAAAAAGCTGAACATGTTCGGTCGGCTCTGGGTCGGCCGAAAAGGTCCCGACGGACCCCTAACCGACGGACCCCTAACCGACTGGCCGACGCTTCCCGAAGCCAAATCGGCCCAAAGTCGGGCCGATTTGGATTGGTCTGGAGCCAGCTTTACAAGTATAAAGTCCGGTGATCAAATTTACTAGAGTAAAAGTTAAAATGTATTGGCATCAAAATATACTTAAAGTACCAAAAGTAAAAGTACTTGTTATGCAGAATGTCCCATTTCACAAGTTATCATTATGTCTAAAATGTATGAAAATAGCAGATATACAAGCTCACAACGTGTCACATTGCGACGCATTGTGAGCTTGTAGATCTGCTATTTTCAAATAGCCTAGGTTTAAATAGGGGTGAAGTGGTAAACGTATGTCTTGTAATAATAATCTAAGTCTACAAAGTAACTAGCTCCATTAAGAACCTCTCACTCCGCTATACAGCTCCGAGATGAGGTTCTATGTCGTTCTCTTCCAGGATCGGTCTAACGTCCGCCAAGGCTCCGCTGTTTACCCTTTTGTATATGTTGTATCCCAAAACTAATGGTAGATTCCAAGCCGCACGGATGTTTAAAGTTTGGTCCGGAGCATAACATTTTAGGAACGGAGCGAAACTACCCGTTTAAATCGCTTATTTAGTCAGTCTGTGGCCATGTTTCCCATTGTAGCCAAACCGGGAGCAGTACTGGCAGCGGACGTAGGGGGGTTTTCCGGGTTGAATGGGAAACATGGCCACAGGCTGACTAAATAAGCGATTTAAACGGGTAGTTTCGCTCCGTTCCTAAAATGTTATGCTCCGGACCAAACTTTAAACATCCGTGCGGCTTGGAATCTACCATTAGTTTTGGGATACGACGTATATAAAAGGGTAAACAGCGGAGCCTTGGCGGACGTTCACCCGATTCTGGAAGGTAACGACATAGAACCTCATCTCGGAGCTGTATAGCGGAGTGAGAGGTTCTTTATGGAGCTACAAAGTAACTAGTAACTAACATTTTCAAATAATTGTTGTGGAGTAAAAAGTACAATATTTGCCTCTGAGATGTAGTGGAGTAAAAGTATTGAAATTTGGAAATACTCCAGAAAAGTAAAAGTACTTAAAATGTTTACCTACTGTAAGTAGGCCTACAGTAGCCTACTTGAGTAAATGTACTTAGTTACTTTACACCACTGATTGTTGTCAAGCTTACTTGCACATGAGAGCCAGTTAAATTCTTGCTAAGTTAACGCTTTACAAGATACAAAGATACCAAGCCTTAAAGGGATAGTTCACCCAAAATGACTTTATCTCTATCTATCAGTCACCCCATGGAGACTTGAATTCATGGACATGTTTTAGTTTTTGTCTCATTCCTAAGACAATAATGTGATGACCAGCAGTGGTTCCAGTAAAGGAGACACAAAGAGTCTCCTTTGTGTCTCCTGACTAATCCATAAAGAAAAAGTATTTTTGGGGTGAACTATCCCTTTAGGGCACTCTCCCACCGCACTTTTATTTTACCTCTGGGGTGGAATCTGCCAATATGCTTTGTCAATGTAAATGCGTGGATTCTTGGAAGAGACCATGAATCCATGCATTTGCATTGACAAAGCATTGGCAGATTCTGCCCCAGAGCTCAAATAAAAGTGCGGTGGGAGCGCGCCCTCAAGATACAAAAAAAGCCAAAACATATAAAGATACGATGACAAACACAAAGCTCTAAACACAAGTCTCTGACCTCTCGGGACCGGCAGTGGGTCAGGGGTTGAGTGGCCGGTAAAGCAGCCTACGGATGGTCAACCGTGAGGTTCCCAGTTCGATTTCCTCCTCCAATCGCTGTGTGAATGTGTGTGTGTGTGTGTGTGTGTGTGTGTGTGTGTGTGTGTGTGTGTGAATGTGTGAATGTGTGCATGTAATGCACAGTCTATGTGAAGCGCTTTGGATCAAAGTGCTTCATAAATGCACCATTTACCTTATTGTGTTTTTCCAATCGTTTTCCAAGCCTAAGTAAGAAGTTAGTAGTACCTGCCTGTGCGTGTGTCTGTGTGTGTGTGTGTTAAAGCCAAGGCAACAATAGGCTTGCGCCGTCGCGCGATTGGTCGGTTCATAGACTGTCCCATGATAAAACAGCCTACCGATTGGCCAGTTCCCTCCCCCCGCCTCTCTCTCTCACACACACACACACACACACACACACACACACACACACACACACACACACACACACACACACACACACACACGCGCACACACGCACACGCACGCGCACACACGCGCACACACGCACACATGCACACACGCACACACGCACACACGCACACACACATGCACGCACGCACACACGTCATAGGCTCCTCTTAGCCTACTCCACTATTAGATAGTAAATAATTCTATACTATGTTGTAGTTACTGTAAAGATTTAGATTATAAATACAAAGCAGCAGTAAGTCAATTATATATATAATTATACTATATAATAGTATTATTAGGAAACAATAAAAGAAAAGAAAAGAGAGGCTTATTAGTGCAGAAGAGAAAGAAAAATAAGTAAAAAGTAAATAAGTATTGAACTATAAGCATAACTCTGCTTGTTAAAGTGACGTCATGCATATGCTAATTCATCATGGTCTTCACTGACCAATCCTTGTGGCTTTCAGCCCAAACACTAGCAACACCACATGCAAACAAAGTGTAACTCGACCTGTTTATGGACATTGTGACTCATGAAAGTGAAACTACTGTAACCATTACACTACACTATATAGTATACAGTGTATACTATAGTATACAGTGTGTGTGTGTGTGTGTGTGTGTGTGTGTGTGGGTGACCTCTCACACTACGAGATAATCAGGTTCTGACCCTCCAGAGTATCGTGTGTGTGTGTGTGTGTGTGTGTGTGTGTGTGTGTGTGTGTGTGCGAGCGTGTGCGTGGGGGGGGGGGGAGTTACACCCCTGGGGGGGTCACACCCTTGGCGGGGGGGGGTTTAAACCCCTGGTGTAAAACAGCATTCCTGACAGACAAAGAAGGTTATCAGTAGGCCTATATATGGTAATAATTACATGTATCTCTGCCAGACGAAAATATTTGACAGATTATAATTTTTCCTTGATGACATCAAAGCACATTAATGACAAGTATTGCATCACAAGCAGACAGTGGTGTAAAGTAACTAAGTACATTTACTCAAGTACTTTACTTAATTAAAATGTTGAGGTACTTTTGCTTTACTGGAGTATTTCCAATTTTCAGTACATTTACTTCTACTCCACTACATCTCAGAGGCAAATATTATACTTTTACTCCACCACAATTATTTGCAAACTTTAGTTACTAGTTACTTTGTAGATTTGTATTATTATTACAAAACATTTACACATTTTGGCCATTTAAAAATAGCAGATCTACAAGCTCATAATGCGTCGCGATGCGACGCATTATGAGCTTGTATTTTCAAAAGATTTTTATACATTTGAAAACTTGTGAAATGGGACATTCTGCATAATCAGTACTTTCTACTTTTGGTACTTTAAGTACATTTTGATACCAATACGTTTGTATTTTTACCCAAGTAAATTTTTAGTACCGGACCAAATGTTTGGTACCTGTACCTGAATGTACCAAAATATATTTAAAGTACCAAAAGTAAAAGTACTGAGATGTAGTGGAAATTGCAGATCTACAAGCTCACAACGCTTCACGATGCGACGCGTTGTGAGCTTGTAGATCTGCTATTTTCAAATAGTCTAGGTATATAGGGCTGAAGGGGTTAATGTGTGTTTTGCAATAATATTCAAAATCTAGTAAAAGTAACTAGTAACTAAAGTTTTCAAATACTTGTAGTGGAGTAAAAGTATAATATTTGCCTCTGAGATGTAGTGGAGTAGAAGTAAAAGTACTTCCTGTTTATGGACATTGTGACTCATGAAAGTGAAACTACTGTAACCATTACACTACACTATATAGTATACATGGAAGGGAGGGAGCAAGTGGTGGAAGTAAACGGCACCCAGTCCCCCCCCCCTCCCTGTGACTTGTGGTGTTCCTCAAGGAAGTATACTAGGACCTTTACTGTTCCTGATATATGTGAATGACATGTCATCAGCCTGCGACTGCAAACTGTTCCTGTTGGCAGATGACTCTGCCCTGCTAGTCTCGGACAGGGACAGGCTGCAGGTTGAGAAAACTCTCAGCTCCGAACTCAACAAGATCTGCATCTGGCTCTCTGACAACAAACTTTCATTACACCTGCATATGCATATGCTAATTCATCATGGTCTTCACTGACCAATCCTTGTGGCTTTCAGCCCAAACACTAGCAACACCACATGCAAACAAAGTGTAACTCGACCTGTTTATGGACATTGTGACTCATGAAAGTGAAACTACTGTAACCATTACACTACACTATATAGTATACAGTGTATACTATAGTATACACTGTATTGTGTGTGTGTGTGTGTGTGTGTGTGTGTGTGTGTGTGTGTGTGTGTGTGTGTGTGTGTGTGTGTGTGTGTGTGTGTGTGTGTGTGTGTGCGTGCGTGCGTGCGTGTGTGTGGCCAGTGTCGTTAAGTCCACCACATCATTTGCATGCCACAGGGTTAGGGTGACCTCTCACACTACGAGATAATCAGGTTCTGAAACAACCCTCCAGAGTATCGTGTGTGTGTGTGCGCGTGTGCGTGTGCGTGTGTGTGTGTGTGTGTGTGTGTGTGTGCGTGGGGGGGGGGGGGGGAGTTACACCCCTGGGGGGGTCACACAGGTTGAGAAAACTCTCAGCTCCGAACTCAACAAGATCTGCATCTGGCTCTCTGATAACAAACTTTCATTACACCTGGGTAAAACTGAATCCATCCTCTTTGGGTCCAGTCCTAACCTTAGCAAGGCAGAGAGTTTCACGATCAAAGTGGGTGATGATGTCATCAAAATAAAGGATGAAATTATAACGCCGAAAAAGTTTTCAAAAATGTCAACCAAACAACACGCTATTTGTGGAGGATTGATCGTCCAGTCAGTAAGAATACTCTGAAGATTCTTGCAGGGGCCCTCATTCAAGGTCATTATGATTATGCATGCACTTCATGGAATCACAACACCTCCAAGGCCTTAAAAACAAGGCTCCAAACATCCCAAAACAAACTTGTAAGGCTACTTCTTGGCCTCAATCACAAAACCCATCTAACCCCTGCTCATTTTGCTAGGATTGGATGGCTTAGGGTTGAGGACAGAGTACAGCAACTTGCTATGGGCCTGGTCTTCAAGATACACCACAACATTGGGATCCCCCTGTATTTGTCAAAATACTTCCAAAATGTTAATGAAGTCCATGATCATAACACCAGAGGCAGCTCCACAAATCATGTTCAACCCAGATTTGGCTCAACTAAGGGAATGAACTCGTTCTCATGCTATTCATCAAAAATGTGGAATGCCCTACCAAAAGGAGTAAAGGAGTGTAAAACCCTACTCACTTTCAAAACTGCCCTAAAGATACACCTTCAGGAGGCTGCAATTCGAAAATGGCCCCTGTCTAAGTCTTAACCTACCCCCCCCTAAAAAATAAATAAAAGTGCATCAATCAATCAATCAATCAATCAATCAATCAATCAATCAATCAAATACTCCACTTAAGTACAGGACATGAGTAAATGCACTTAGTTACTTTACACCACATTAACTGTACAGACAAGGATTTCAACAAAAAAGCCACAGAGATGAAGTTACCGTTCCTAGAGAAGATTTAGAAACATCTTACCACAAGTTCAAAGCTATGGACAGAAAGACTCTTTTATGCAAAAAACAAAAAAAGACTGTATAACCCAAATGTTTTTTTTGTGTCAACATATGGCAAACAGTATATTCAGATCCGGAACATCATTAAACGTAACTGGAGTATAACTCCACAGTGACCCAGACATGAAGGAACTGTTCCCTGACCCTCCCACCTTCGTCCCTAGGAGAGCCCCCACCTTCGTCCCTAGGAGAGCCCCCACCTTCATCCCTAGGAGAGCCCCCACCTTCGTCCCTAGGAGAGCTCCCACCTTACAGGACAAACTGGTTTAAAGACTAAACTGCCATCCCAGTAAATAACCCAGATGACCATAATGGCTGTTCACTATAATGGAGAAGGACATGGGAGCCCCTCCTCTCTGTTTCTGCTCCTATTGACATACCCAGACATAGGAGTGTCTGATAAATGCTTGTATTGTAAATGATAGTGTCACAATATGAAGTAGTTACTGTAAAGGCTGCAGATTATAGGTTTTTATAATCAGATTACAGGAGGGAGCAGACAGTCTGTTGTCTCTGTTTACGACTATAAATAATACATGCAGGCAAAACACACATGTTACAGTCTGAGTCAAATGATTTAACAGTTCATTTAAAACACACAGTTTGTCCTCAACTGTCTGTCTGTCTGTCTGTCTGTCTGTCTGTCTGTCTGTCTGTCTGTCTGTCTGTCTGTCTGTCTGTCTGTCTGTCTAACCAACCACAGACATAATGATTTCCCCTCATTTTACAGCTGAATTTACAATATATAGTGAACCTGTGGTTTATTTAACAGTGGACGATACACATGACTGGTAATGGATCCACTAACTAGTTGGACTGAAAGGATCACTGCCTGACAACCGGTTCCATCGTCAGTTTCAATCTGATCTCATATATATATATATATATATATATATATATATATATATATATATATATATATATATATATATATATATATATATATATATATATATATGTATATGTATCTCCTCATATATTCTCATCAAAGTTTGTGACTTTTATATATCATTGTCAGATACTTGAACGTAAACCTCTTATCTCCATATTCTTACTATTTTTTTCCCCCGTAAATTAACGCCCTACTTGATCACACCACAGCGAGTATCAAAAGTAGCAGATCTACAAGCTCGTTTCGAGCTTGTAGATCTGCTACTTTTGCTGAATTTGAAAAAAATATGTCTGTTATGAAATCATGTATTTGTAAAATAAATCATGTATAATTCTTGGTACCGCCCCTGAACACCAGGTGGAGCTGATAGACAATTTATCCACACATTTCCGTATATAAAGATGTCATTTCCTGTTGGTTCTTGTTCATACGAAAGATTGTTAATTAAGGGAGATCCACCATGCCAAGTGGAGCCACTAGAGGCGACATAGTACACACATCCTACAAATAGTCTACTAAGTAGGCGTGGTTTCCTTCTTCGCCGACCATCCCCCCCCCCTCCCCCTCCCCTCTCCCTGGCTGACAACATGAGGATGTGTATTTTTGTATTATTTTCTTCATTGAAGAAAATAAATGCTTTACATGTTTGAAAGTGCACTGTTATTGGCAACTAGATGCTTTCAAGAAACCCATAAAATTCCCCCCAAAAACACACGTATTATTCAGTCATATGCTAGATGTGCTCCTGTTTCTGCTGAACATTGTAACAGGGCCCTTTATTTTATATATATATTTTACCACTATAGACTATAGTGTGTTTAGCATGAATGTTTAGCAAAATGTCAAAATGTCACCCCATCAACTAAGACAGTTAATAATGGAAAATGATATTATTGAGCATTGGAACACACATTTTATTACATTTTTATTATGTCCATAGTGATTTCACATACTA
>NC_137623.1:1646728-1686728 GCF_963280865.1 Gymnoscopelus braueri
CAGAGTATTTTTAAATTGGGGAGCGTAGTCAGGGCACAGAAGTCAAGGCACAGACGGCTGTGTTGTTGACGGACAACGGATGCACGCTTATGAGAAAGAACACAAATAAAACCTGGCGAAACAGATGTGTGCATTAGCGCAAGATGAGGATAAAGGAAACAAATATAATTTATGAAAAGGCTACTATATAGGCTACAGTAAAGTCGGACTGAATGACTGAAACTGTTTTAACTCTCTTGGTGTTTTGTTGTAGGGGATTATCTGGCACATGTATCTGTTATGAAAGAGAAATTGTATCACGAGTGAAACGGCTATAGTCCATGGGAAACCATAAACCTACGTAGGCCTACATCTAAATGAGTTGCCATATTTACATTTCCTTACAAATGACAAATTCCTTACATTACAAATCCTTATAAGCTATATATTTCTGGGATGCATAGTGACTGGCGAGGCCATGCATTGTCCGTCAACAACACAGCCGTCTGTGCCTTGACTTCTGTGCCCTGACTGCGCTCCCCCTGCCCGGCCCCCCGCCCGGCCCCCCGCCCGGCCCCCCGCCCGGCCCCCCGCCCTCTTGCCTGCAAGTCAGTGGGAAAACGCCACCAGCTCTACCCCCCATTCTCCATGTCCTCATGATTAGTGTTATGTTTGTTACTTTCCATCCACACACCTCGCATCACACTATGCTCCACACATGCCCACCTACACACCACTGATCTATACTGACTAACACACCTCATAGGATCCTTAAGATGTTCTAGAACAGCCTAGAACCATAGTCAAGCTAAAACCCATTTTAAAGGGATATTTCACTTTCAAAAAAACGTTGCGTCTTTTATCGTCTACTCAGGCTTTAGTGACCCCCCCCCCCCCCCCCCCCCCAGACAGTTTTTAAGTTGCTTGATTCAGTATTTAGATATTTGATATTCATTTTATCAGACACGCCCCCTTCCTATACAAACCCATTATAACTTCAAACTCCATGTTAGATTAATCAAAAACACCCGTCCTTGGTTTTTGGTGACTCACCCTGCCCTCCTAATACGCGAGGGGGCCGTGTTTTCTCTGTAATTTTTTTCACTTATTTATAGATTTTTTTTTAATTGTATTTCATTGTTTTCATTTTCCGAAAAATATATGAAAAAATAATGAAAAAAGTAATTGAAAAAAACGGGTATCCTAACATATTAGAAGGACAGTATGAGTCACAGAACCAAGGACGGGTGTTTTAGATGAATCTAACATGGTTAAAATGGAGTTTGAAGTTACAATGGGTTTGTATAGGAAGGGGGCGTGTCTGATAAAATGAATATCAAATATCTAAATACTGAATCAAGCAACTTAAAAACGGTCTGGGGGGCTGACAAAAGCCTGAGTTTACGATAATCCGACCAAAATCTTTTTTTGAAAGTGAAATATCCCTTTAACTCATACAGACCTAGTCACAGTAAGCCATGCTTTTATCACCTCTCGTTTGGACCAGTGTAATTCCCTATATCTGGGGTTTCCCCAGTCCACCATCTCCCTGTTACAGATGGTTCAAAACTCAGCTGGAACAAACTCATTACTGGAACAAAGAAACGAGAATATTTAGAAATATTTAGTTCCAGGGACCCCCCAGAATATAGTTATATATTCAAAGATTTGTCACAAATGTTCATGATTTTGCTAAAAAAAATCGCTGATCAACAAGCTCATAGTGCGGCACGAAGTGACGCGCTATGAGCTTGTATATCTGCTATTTTTGAATAGCCAAAGTATAAAATATTAGTTAAAGTGGTTAAAATCTAAAATCTAAAATGACTCAGATGCTTCCCCGGTTTTAATGTGTTTTAACCCATTTAGCACCGGGGAAGCATCTGAGTCATTTTTAGATTTATTTAGCTGTTAAAAAACAGCAGATCTACAAGCTCATATGAGCTTGTAGATCTGCTGTTTTTTTGTTTGTTTTAATTATCGTGAATTATTTTGCTAATCTTTGAATAGCCTATACTTTTTTTTTTTTGTAAATTCAAAGAAAAACGATCTAAATATTTAAAAAAAAAACCTGTGCTGGCTCAACTGCACTGCATGGTTACCAGTAAAATATAGAGTTGATTTATAAAGCGTTGCTCTTTGTTTTTAAAGGTTTGACTTCACTATCCAAGGGCCAATCTCAGATTACTTTTCAGCCTAATTATTCAGAAAACCCCAGACCACAGAAAATCCACTGAATGTTCAAAGTTCAGTTTTTTTGGGGGTGTAATTGAGGTCATAAAACCCCCAATAAAACATAACAAAAAAAAGTGAAAATGAATGTCATAGAACCTTTAAAGCTCTCAATGGCCTTTAGCCCCTCCATACATTTCTGATCTGATAAAAAAAAAGCCTCCTGCCACTAGGTTACTTAGATCAGGGGTTCTCAAACTTTTTCAAGTCAAGGACCCCCAAATTGACACTTGTTAGCCCGCGGACCCCCATTTGAAAAGATAAGCCAGGGACCCCCATAAGAGAAGATTTTTTACGTCTCTAGCAGTGATTCTCAACCATTGTAATTTAAGGACCCCCCCCCCCCCCGTTTGACATGCATTAGAGGCTACAGACCCCCATTTAATGGCATTTCTATCTCTGGGACCCCAATCCATATTGTAGGAAATCAATGTTAATGTAACTCTGAGAGTGTACAAATGGAACCAAATAGACCCGTTAGGGTCCATTTGGTTCCATTTGTACACTCTCAGAGTTACAGACCCATAAGGGTCCATTTGGTTCCTATAAATCATTTAGCTGGGGACCCCCTGGTATCCCCTCAAGTACCCCTGGGGGTCCCCGGACCCCACTTTGAGAAATAAACTATGACTTAGATCATCCACTCATTACATAAAGGTGAGCGTGGCTTTCTCTGTGGCCACGCCTCCACTCTGGAATAATCTCCCTTTTCACATCAAGAGAAGCCCCGCCCCCACCATTGAGCTGTTTAAAACTGAAGAAGAGACCTTTTTACTCTTATTGCTTTTAACACAGCTTGAGGTCATTGTCTGTTGATTGTTTGTTACTGCTTTGATTTCATGTGTTTTTGTTTTGTTTATTGTTTCTATGCTGCTTTTATAGGCCTTTATACGCCTTTATTTTGCTTTGTAAATAGACTAAGGTCTATTTTTTTGGAAAGCACTTTGGGTCAGCTGCTGTTGTTTTTAAATGTGCTATATAAATAAAGTTAGCTTGACTTTTAGATTGTAGCAAAATAAAAAGCATTATTTTATACTTTGGCTATTCAAAAATAGCAGATCTACAAGCAAAATGTACTTAGTTACTTTCCACCACTGTATTTAGAAGACATTTTCTAGAATGACTTAATGAACAGCCCCTTGTTTTACCTTTTACTCTGTGGTGTCTATAATAACCAGTATGTGTTATGACCCAGAGCCAGCTGTGACAAAGACGTGAGTACTTTTTCCCACCACTGTAAGTGTATATACACAGTACACACACACATATATATATATATATATATATATATATATATATATATATATATATATATATATATATATATATATATATATAATTCTGCTCAGCTGCTCCTCGACTGTGGAATGCCCTCCCTGACCATGTGAGGGCGCCACAGTCCATTGACACCTTTAATAGCATCAGTTTATTCATATCATCAGTTCCTTCTACAGCACTGCCACCCAGGATTGGAATAGTCTAACTCCATCCCTCAAAAAATGCAGTTTGCTGGGCTCAATTAAAAGAGCCTTAAAAATCACCTTTCAGGAGGCCAAAGGAGGAGGTAGTACCATTTTCCCGTTAGACAGCAGACCCCCCCCCCCCCCTGTTCTTGTACATATTTTTTTCCCCCTCTTTTTAATTTTCTTTGTTGTACATAGTGTTATTTTTTTTTTGCTGTTTATTTTGTAATGATATTTGAACTGTGGTGCCACTATATATGCCTATGAATTGAATACCAAGGCCCTCATTGGAAACGAGTCCGCAAGGACTTTTATGAACGGACCTGTTAGACAAAGTATTTTTTAAATGTAACTGTGCTGTTTTACATTTTTTTGCCTAATAAAATATTCAATCAATCAATAGGGGACCAAAAACCTTTCTTTTTAACAAGGCATTTGTCCAGATGGACTCATGAGCCGTGTGTGTTTGTTTTTAACTTTTTAAACTTCCTTCTGTGTTTTAGCTGACTTTGATCTGAATTTGAATAATTTCCCTGTTTTATTATTATTGTTTTATTTTTTATTTTTTAACATGTAGCACTTTGAGATTTGTTTCAAATATAAAGTGCGTTACAAATAAAATGTATTATTATTATCATTATTATTATTAAAGAATTGAGTGATTGAGGTACAGTGGTGGAAAAAGTACTCAAATTCTTTATTTAAGTAAAAGTACCAATACTGTAATATAAAAATACTCTGTTACAAGTAAAAGTCCAGAATTAAAAATTTACTTGAGTAAAAGTACAAAAGTATTGGCATCAAAATGTACTTAAAGTACCAAAAGTAAAAGTACTAAATATTTGAAAATAGCAGATCTACAAGCTCACAACGCGTCGCGATGCGACGCGTTGTGAGCTTGTAGATCGGCTATTTTCAAATAGCCTATGTATGAAATAGGTTTAAAGTGGTTACTGTATGTTTCATTATATCATAGTTTATATCGGAAAAGTAACTAGTAACTAAAGTTTTCAAGTAAATGTAGTGGAGTAAAAGTACAATATTTGCCTCTGAGATGTAGTGGAGTAGAAGTAAAAGTATTGGGAAATTGGAAATACTCAAGTTAAGTACAAATACCTCAAAAATGTACTTAAGTACAGTACTTAAGTAAATGTACTTAGTTACTTTCCACCACTGTGAATGAGGTATAATGGTGTGTTTTATCTGTACCGCTCAGAGTGCCTTCGTTGCAGCCGTCTGTGTTGCAGCAGAGAAGTGAGGCGATGCCGGTGCCACGCCCCAGGTTGGCGGAGATGGTCTTGGTGCCGGTGCTGAGACAGGTGGAGTCTGGGACACAGCGCTTGATGACGCTGCCAGCTCCGCCCACACTGGCTACACAGACACACACAATAAACACATCATCAGTGGTGGAAAAAGTACTCAAATTCTTTACTTAAGTAAAAGTACCAATACTGCAATAAAAAAATACTCTGTTACAAGTAAAAGTCCAGAATAAAAAATTTACTTGAGTAAAAGTACAAAAGTATTGGCATCAAAATGTACTTAAAGTATCAAAAGTAAAAGTACTAAATATTTGAAAATAGCCGATCTACAAGCTCACAACGCGTCGCGATGCGACGCGTTGTGAGCTTGTAGATCTGCTATTTTCAAATAGCCTATGTATAAAATAGGGCTAAAGTGGTTCATGTATGTTTCATTATATCATAATTTATATCTGAAAAGTAACTAGTAACTAAAGTTTTCAAATAATTGTAGTGGAGTAAAAGTACAATATTTGCCTCTGAGATGTAGTGGAGTAGAAGTAAAAGTATTGGAAATTGGAATTACTCAACTAAAGTACAAATACCTCAAAATTGTACTTAAGTACAGTACTTAAGTAAATGTACTTAGTTACTTTCCACCACTGCACATCATGTTATTCATAACATCAGTTCATTAATAATAACATCAGTTTATTAATAACATCAGTTTATTAATAACATCAGTTTATTATACACACATCTTATAAAAATAGCAAAAAATAGCAGATATACAAGCTCATAGCACGGCACCGAGTGCCGTGCTATGAGCTTGTAGATCTGCTATTTTTTATTGTGAATAAATGTTATTGCAAATCTTTGAATAGCCTATACATTTTATATATTTTTTTATTTTTGTAAATTCAAAGAAAAACGATCTAAATATTTTTCAAAAAACTGTTATGATTTAGGAGACATTTGTAGGTCTTCATGGGTTTTAATGAACATAAATAAATAGAGTGATATTTACAGTCCAGAGTGGTTCATTAATGTGTTATAATGAACATAAATAAATAGTGTGATATTTACAGTCCAGAGTTGTTCATTAATGTGTTTTAATGAACATAAATAAATAGAGTGATATTTACAGTCCAGAGTGGTTCATTAATGTGTTTTAATGAACATAAATAAATAGTGTGATATTTACAGTCCAGAGTGGTTCATTAATGTGTTATAATGAACATAAATAAATAGTGTGACATTTACAGTCCAGAGTGGTTCATTAATGTGTTTTAATGAACATAAATAAATAGTGTGATATTTACAGTCCAGAGTGGTTCATTAATGTGTTTTAATGAACATAAATAAATAGTGTGATATTTACAGTCCAGAGTGGTTCATTAATGTGTTATAATGAACATAAATAAATAGTGTGATATTTAGAGTCCAGAGTGGTTCATTAATGTGTTTTAATGAACATAAATAAATAGTGTGATATTTACAGTCCAGAGTGGTTCATTAATGTGTTTTAATGAACATAAATAAATAGAGTGATATTTACAGTCCAGAGTGGATCATTAATGTGTTTTAATGAACATAAATAAATAGTGTGATATTTACAGTCCAGAGTGGATCATTAATGTGTTTTAATGAACATAAATAAATAGAGTGATATTTACAGTCCAGAGTGGTTCATTAATGTGTTTTAATGAACATAAATAAATAGTGTGATATTTACAGTCCAGAGTGGATCATTAATGTGTTTTAATGAACATAAATAAATAGTGTGATATTTACAGTCCAGAGTGGTTCATTAATGTGTTTTAATGAACATAAATAAATAGTGTGATATTTACAGTCCAGAGTGGATCATTAATGTGTTTTAATGAACATAAATAAATAGTGTGATATTTACAGTCCAGAGTGGTTCATTAATGTGTTTTAATGAACATAAATAAATAGTGTGATATTTACAGTCCAGAGTGGTTCATTAATGTGTTTTAATGAACATAAATAAATAGTGTGATATTTACAGTCCAGAGTGGTTCATTAATGTGTTTTAATGAACATAAATAAATAGTGTGATATTTACAGTCCAGAGTGGTTCATTAATGTGTTTTAATGAACATAAATAAATAGAGTGATATTTACAGTCCAGAGTGGCTGACAGACAGCGCTGGTTTTCAGAGCAGGTCTGTAAGGTTGTGGTGCTGCAGGCTGTGTCACTGCAGGTGTGACACTGGAGAGCTTCAGCTGCATGAAGAAACATTATGCATACATTCATTATTATTTATATATATATATATATATATATATATATATATATATATATATATATATATATATAGATATATATATTATTATTATTTTTGTATACACACACACACACACACACACACACACACACACACACACACACACACACACACACACACACACACACACACACACACACACACACACACACACACACACACACACACACACACACACATATATATAATATATCAAAGTGTTGACTATTAAACCATGTAATGGGCCAACCTCCCACAGTAGTTTTTTTAAGATGTCAACGCCATAGTCTTTTGGGGGATTTAGATGGTTGGGACACACCAGATAGTAATATTATTTAGTGCATTTATCAACAAATAGAAAGCTTACCAGAGCTTTCCCAGCTTTCTCGCTTTTTTTTTTTTAAACCGGGAGGTGAGACAGGGGACCTTATAATATACTAGCTAAAACCTGTTTATGCCTCATTCAATTATGTTTATGTTTTAAAGGGCAAAAACCTTTACTTTATTTTTTTTTTAAAGTTGATAATGAAAAGTACATTCTAACACCTATGTTATCAATACACATGGTTAGTTTGTTTTAATGCTTTTAACAAAAAAAATCTAAAAAGTTGTGAATCCTTGTCTTAGACAGTGCAAGTTTAGATGTAAAACAAACTAAAACATTGTTTAAATCTTATGAAATTCATATATAAATCCTTTAAGAATTTATTTTCACCAAACTTATTTTTTTAAAATTAGTTTGTTAATAAATAATAATATTACATGATTTGCCCCAATTCTCAGAATGGGTGACACACGTATATGACAAACAAAATAAAAAACAACTACATGTACTTTTTCTCTTAATTATTAAAATAGCATACTTATTACTCACAGCACAAGTTGTTGGTAATGTTGTGAAATTTATATTAATCTCAAGTAAAAAAAACAAACAAAGTAAAGAAGTGTTCATTTTGAAGACCATGTAAAGAAGGTCATTCAGAAATCCTTCCATCACCTCAGAAACATGGAGACAATCAAGCCCTTCCTATCAGAAACATTTAACTAAAGTCATTCACGCTTTCATCTATTCACGCCTTGACTACTGTAACTCCCTGTATTCTTGCTCTCCGATAAATCAATTCAACGGTTACAACTGAACGCTGCAGCCTGGGTCCTGACCGACGCAACATTTATTTTTCCACAAATTCTGGCATCCTTATATTGGCTCCCAATCATTTTTATAATCGATTTTAAATTAGTGTTAACCCTTTAAAGACCGGGAACACATCTGCGTGTCATTTTAAGATTTCTCTGGCTATTCAAAAATAGCAGATCTACAAGCGCATAGTGCGGCACTGAGCTTGTAGATGTGCTATTTTTGAAAGATCATGAAAGGTTTTCCAAATATTAGATTTTTTTTGTTTTTTAAGCGGACATTTATAACTCAAATCTTTGCTTCTGAGGCGTCCCTGGAACTAAATATTTTATGTTCGCTTTAAAAAATTTATATTCCAAGATTTGCACAAAATGTTCAAAACTTTTCAAGCTCACAGCGCGGCACAGTGAGCTTGTTTAGATCTGCTATTTTTGAATAGCCCAAACACATCTTAAAATGACACAAATGATGCATTCCCGGTCTTGAAGGGTCAATTCCTGATCTCTGGTCTGGTCCCATCTCATATCTCCGACCTAGTGGAGCCATACAGTACCAAAGTAACGCAACCTGAGGTCCTCAGACCAAAGCTCTATACTCCAAATCCCATTTCCCCCAAAAAAAAAAACGAAAATCTAAAGGTGTTTCGGGGGCCTTCGCTGTCAGAGCTCAGACTCTCTGGAACGCTCTGCCTCTGGAGAGATCAGGCTCTGTGACAGAGTCTCTGCCCCGGGTTCAAATCCCTCCTGAACTTTTATCAACTTTTATAAAGCTGTTGTTTTAACCATTGTGGTCCTACTGTCTTGGTGCGTAATGTCTTTCTGTTTTTAACGTCTTTTTTTGTTGCTCTATATATCTTGCTGTATGCTGTGTTTTTATCTCTGTGAATCTCTATGAAACTTTGTTTTCGAAAGGTGCTACATAAATAAAGCTTTATTATTATTATTATGAGTATTAGTATTATTATTAAAGTCAAATGTTTGGCTGTGTGTAGGGCTGTTACAAATTTAAATTGACGATTAATTCTCACACGAATAATTGCGATTGACGATCTAATCGTGTTTTTGGTCATTGTACATTGGAACTTATGAATAGCCTACAACTTAAAATTTCTGTTTTTTTTTTTAGGGCTTCATCATCACAAATGAATAAGACACATTTAATAATATACTTTCATGAAAATGTAAAAAAAAATTGAGGAAATAGCTGATCTAAACAACACCTCAAGCTTCTTGTAGATCAGATATTTTTGCTATTTTTGGAAAACGTTCAAAAATGTATGAAAATGTTTCAACGTGGAAAGGATTGACGATTTACGACGATTATGTAAAAATAAATGATTGCCGATTATCTGAAATAACTGCGTTTAGGCGATGATGTAATAATAGAGACCGGCCTATAACAGCCGTGTGAGGTTGTGTGTGTGTGTTTACCTGTATAGCAGACGCTCCACACGGCGCACAGAGTCCAGATCAGCTTCATGGTGAAATACAGGAGCAGAGAAGTGCATGTCCTTTATATAATGAGGCTGTCAGGAGGAAATAGGTGATAATCTGACAGTGTGTACGTGTTTGAAGCAAACACTCCCAACTGGATCTTTTCCAAGATCAACAGTAAAAAGAATGCAGAGATGCAACCTCCTCCTCTCTCTGCATTCTGCTGTGTCGGTGTTGATGAGATCAAAGGACACACGTGACACACATAATATGATTCACTCTTATGATCAGTGATGCAAAAAGTACTCAAATGTTTTACTTAAGTAAAAGTATGCTGCATTGTAGAAGTACTCTGTTACAAGTAAAAGTCTAGTGTTCAAAATGTACTTGAGTAAAAGTACAAAAGTATTGGTATCAGAATGTAATCAAAGTACCAAAAGTAAAAGTACTAAAATGTTTGAAAATAGCAGATCTGCAAGCTCACAACGCGTCGCGCTGCGACGCGTTGTGAGCTTGTAGATCGGCTATTATCAAATAGCCTAGATATAAAATAGGGCTGAAGTGGTTAATGTACGTTTCATTATATCACAATTTATATCTGAAAAGTAACTAGTAACTCAAGTTTTCAAATCATTGTAGTGGAGTAAAAGTACAATATTTGCCTCTCAGATGTAGTGGAGTAGAAGTACTAGTAGTATTGGAAATTGGAAATACTCAAGTAAAGTACACATACCTCAAAATTGTACTTAAAGGGGAAATCCACCCATTTTCAATATTTAACTATGTCATTAATATAGCATAAAGGAGTTGTGTGGAAATAAGAAAAAATTAAAAAAAAAATTAACATTGCAAAAAAATTTAACATTGCAAAAAAATTAACATTGCAAATTACACTGTGATGACTCATCATGGTGTAATTTGCAATGTTAATTTTTTTGCAATGTTAAATTTTTTTGCAATGTTAATTTTTTTTTTAATTTTTTCTTATTTCCACACAACTCCTTTATGCTATATTAATGACATAGTTAAATATTGAAAATGGGTGGATTTCCCCTTTAAGTACAGTACTTAAGTAAATGTACTTAGTTACTTTCCACCACTGCTCTTATGTTGGTATTACTTTACACGTGACAAGGAGTCATTTGTAGAGAATCTTTGTATTCTAGAGAATTTGTAATCTATATATATATATATATACTGCTGTCTGTTTGTGAGCTTGCAGATCAGCTATGTATTGATGATCGAATGATCACTATCACAATATATATCTATTTAACACTGTTACTGAACAAACACTCTATAGCAATGAGTACTATCACTAACACTTATTTTAACCAAAGAAAATCACTAACCCTACCTTTAATGTTTTATCATCATTCTAAAGTCTTAGACAATTATTTGGGAGCCACTTGCAACTTACATCCTCGCGGCCTCCCGTTGGGCCCGGGCCCCACGGGTTGGGACCCGTTGACCTAGATAAGTCATGTGACATGCGCTGCAGTCTTGTCCTGAAGTGACCTGCACATCTACATTATAAATCACTGTTGTCCAAAGTTAAACCCTTAATAGACATTAAAGGAGTAGTTCACCCAAAAAATTACTTATTTTCTATCAATTGCACACCCTATGAAGCCTTGAATATATGGATTCTTTTTTTTGTTTTTGTGGCATTCCTAAGCTAATAATTTGATTCCTGTCTCCGACCGGCTAATGTATCCGGTAGGAGACACAAAGTAGATTATTTGTGTCTCCTACCGGAAATACACACGGTCATCAAATTATTGTCTTAGGAATGCCACAAAAACTAAAATAAATCCATGAAATCAAGGCTTCATGGGGTGTGTAATTGATGGGGTGAACTCCTCCTTTAAGTCTTACAGTCAGCTCATCAGTCATTACATGTGTCACCCTACCTGACAGGTTTACATGTCAACAGTGGTGGAAAACGTACTCACATTCTCTACTCAAGTAAAAGTATCAATACCGCAACGTATAAATACTCTGTTGGTAAAAGTCCGGAATTCAACAGTTACTTGAGGAAAAGGACAAAAGTATCGGTATCAAAATGTACTTAAAGTGACAAAAGTAAAAATACTCTATTATATAGAATGTGCCACTTCAAGTTTTCAAAATGCATACAAATATTTTGAAAATAGCCGATCTACAAGCTCACAATGCGTCGCACCGCGACGCATTGTGAGCTTGTAGATCGGCTATTTTCAAATGGCTGAAATGCATATAGGGCTGAAGTGGTTAATGTATGTTTTGTTATAATTATCAAAATCTACAAAGTAACTAGTAGCTAAAGTTTTCAAATACATGTAAAGCGGAGTAAAAGTACAATATTTGGATCCGAGATGTACTGGAGTAGAAGTAAAAATATTGGAAATTGGAGATACTCAAGTACTGTACAAAATACCTTAAAAAAATGTGCTTCACTTCATTACTTAAGTAAATGTACTTAGTTATTTTCCACTGCATGCAGTCAGATCATCGGTCATTCCATGTCACTATAGTACCTGACAGGCTGTCAGGTTTAGTTGTCAACGCACGGTGTGAACGCCAGGCCTTTCTCAGAATCGACGAATACTTTGACAGGGATGAGTGGCAACGCAGCATTTCATAAACAGTCACAACATCACATGTTGGGTCTTCAACAGGGGGTCCGGGACCCCTAGGGGGTCCTTAGAGTTACTACAGGGGGTCCGCCGAATCTCTGTGTGATTTTTACATTAACCACTTCAACCAAGCTGCCCTATTCCTACTTCTAGACCTACTTCTTCACTCTTGCTTTTAGTTGATTTTTTTTGGTTGATTTTTAAATCTCTGCGTTGTTACCCATGTCCTCACTGCATTGCCTGATTCACTGCCTTTTGCTATTATTTTAATGTTGTTTTATGCTTTTGCTTTTCTTTTTTGCTTTGTGGTTAAATTAGTTGTAATTGTATTGTTGCTCTGTAAAGCACTTTGAGCTGCATTTCATGTCATGAAAGGTGCTACTGTATACAAATAAAGTGTATTATTATTATTATTATTCTGAGGAGAACTTTATCCAAATAGCAGATCTACAAGCGCACAACGCCTCACAGCGCGGGGCGTTGTGCGCTTGGTAAAGTGGTTTGTGTAAAGCGGCAAATTGGTTTGGTATAAGGGGGAAAAGACCAGACTAAGTGCAGAGTGAAAGGTCAGGTTTACTAAGTATTGTTTAAGTGCATGGTTTAATGTCTGGAAATACACATCAACATGAATGCTGTGAAACACGTCTATGAAGCTGCCTATGAAATCTGTGGGAAACATTATTTTTGTATACAATATATAATGGGGGGTCCCTGCTTTATCTGTCTCTTAGCCAGGCAGACAGACAGACAGACAGACAGACAGACAGACAGACAGACAGACAGACAGACAGACAGACAGACAGACAGACAGGCAGGCAGGCAGGCAGGCAGGCAGACAGACAGACAGGCAGGCAGGCAGGCAGACAGACAGACAGACAGACAGACAGACAGACAGACAGACAGACAGGCAGGCAGGCAGGCAGACAGACAGACAGACAGACAGACAGACAGACAGACAGACAGACAGGCAGGCAGGCAGGCAGGCAGGCAGGCAGGCAGGCAGGCAGGCAGGCAGGCAGGCAGGCAGGCAGGCAGGCAGGCAGGCAGACAGACAGACAGACAGACAGGCAGGCAGGCAGGCAGGCAGGCAGGCAGGCAGGCAGGCAGGCAGGCAGGCAGGCAGGCAGGCAGGCAGGCAGACAGACAGACAGACAGACAGACAGACAGACAGACAGACAGACAGACAGACAGACAGACAGACAGACAGGAGACCAAGGTCATGGAGACTGATTTGAACTTTGATCGTATAGTGACTCGCAATCGGGTAGGACTCAGGAGTCGTAGCAAAAAACTGTGTTTTGCAGCACTCGGTGCCGCGCTATGAGCTTGTAGATCTGCTATTCCTGAATAGCCCAGAGACATCTTCAAATGACTCAGATGAGTCCCAGGGTTGAAAGGGTTGAACTCGCAGTGAGTTGAACCGTTCAATCCTGGAACTCATCTGAGTCATTGCGGGCGGGGAGGAGGAGGGGGGGGGGGAGAGAGAGAGAGAGAGAGAGAGAGAGAGAGAGAGAGAGAGAGAGAGAGAGAGAGAGAGAGAGAGAGAGAGAGAGAGTTTACAACACGCTTTGATCTTGTTGCTACGCTACGGGCTACAACGCATTATTGTTGTACTATAATATATTATCATATACTATCTTACACTATTATATTTGCGACTATTGTTATTGTTACTACTTGTATCTCTCTCTGTCTCTCCTCTGTCTCTCTCTCTCTCTCTCTCTCTCTCTCTCTCTCTCTCTCTCTCTTGGCCCCTCCCACCCTAGAGCCTGGCCCCTCCCACCCTAGAGTCTTGCCCCTCCCACCCTAGAGCCTAGGGTCTGCCTGACGTTTCTTCCAGTTAAAGGGGAGTTTTTCGTTGCCACTGTCGCTAAATTGTCTCGCTCAGGGTGGGACTGTGGGGTCTCTGCTCTACATGTAAAGTGTCTTGAGACAACTTGTTGTGATTTGACACTTTAACTAATACAATTGAATTGAATTGAAAAATGTAATATCAGATCGCTCTGAGCAGACCCACATGGACACGCTGCATGCGACTTGAGGACGCACGCAAGGTCGTGACTCCTTATTAATTTGGCGGCGGAGAAAAATCCCAACATAGGCTTATCTTATTGCCTTAAACGGTCTAATGCTATGGTGCCAGAGTGGCTCACACAACAGTCTAATATCTCCCCAAGCTGTAGGGAATTCCCTTATGACTTAGTGGTGAAGATGTTGGCGTCACACCTAATTGTAGTTATGTTTTTAATCTTATATTTAAATTAAAATGATTCATAAATTAGTTATCATGTTTTGGCCTTTGCCTCCTCATACACACAGTGTGTTGGTTGGTGTGCGTGTGCACCTATAGCGGCGGTACTGTACTGACAGCAGACAGCAGGCGCACCCCATAACTACAACCCGTGACCTTGGGATGGCATCACATTATGTGGATAACAACATGCCAGCATGCCAGCCTCGTCACTGAGATCTCCCTCTAGATAGCGATGGATGTCTGTGACCGACACAAAAGACTAAACCATGTGAAACACGAGGAACTAAAAAGGCTCGCCCGGGTTGGCCAGAGCTCTAAAGGAACATAGATTATCATCTGTTGAGTAGAGCGTACTTTAACCCCTTTAAGACCTGAGGGCGATTCTTTAAAAAAAAGAGTTTTTTGAAAAGAAATCTAGATTTTTTAAAAAAAGATTTTTCAAAAATAGCAGATCTACAAGCTCGTAGCGCGGCACTCGGTGCCGCGCTACGAGCTTGTATATCTGCTATTTTTGAATAGCCAAAGACATCTAAAGTGACACAGATGCGTTCCAGGTCTTCCAGGGTTAAGGTGGCAGAGGGCGTTTGAGCTCATCCTTCCTTCCTTTATGTCACCTGACCTCTAAAACCGCCGTTTCTCAAACGGTGGGTCGGGACCCATCTTTGGATCGCGGACCAATCTGTAATGGGTCGCGAGTAAATATACTCGACCAATATGGAGTAAATATACTCCTCTTTTTTTCCATTTCCTACGTTTAAAAAAATATATATAATTTTTTTCAAAAGATAGCTTTAAACTATTCCACTGGAGGACCAGGGGGTCCCCCCCACCAGGGGGGGGTCCCCGGCAATCATTTTAACCACTTTAACCATGTTTCATACTTTGGCTATTCAAAAATAGCAGATCTACAAGCTCATAGTGGGTCACTTCGTGTGGCGCTATGAGCTTGTAGATCTGCTATTTTTTGAAAAATCTTGACATTTTGTGCAAATCTTTGAAAATATATGTATTTATTTATTTATTTATTTATGTTTAAAGCGAAAATGTTTTACTCAAATCTTTGCTCCCTGTCTCTGGCACAAAACATTTTTGAAATTCACGGCCAAATACATATCATGTTGGGGGTCCTTGGCCTACATTATAAGTTACTCATGGTGCAGGTGGGAGAGGATTACAGAGTAACAGAGTAACACAGCTAAAGGTGTGGGTAGCGCCCCTCACCAAAAAAATGCCAAAATCACCCAATATGCTTCTGTTGGTAAACGCTCTCGTTTTGAGCGATCTGCCAGTCACACACCTGCTGAGAGGTGTGTGCCAGTCACAGGTGTGTGACTGACTGACACCTGCATGAGCATATAGGTTCTGCAACTTTGTTGAGTATCTGTATACGTTTGTCCCTTCAGGATAAGGCCCGTGAAATAGGGTAAGTGGAAGCTGGTGTTCCGCAGATTACGCATTATTTGATGTCAGCCATGGTACCATTTGCAGGCAGGTGTGTGTGTGTTTTTTTTGATTGATTGAAATTTTTATTAGGCAAAAGAATGTAAAACAACACAGTTACATTTATAATGCTTTTGTCTAAAAGGTCCGGCCAAAAAAGTCCTTGCGGACTTGTTTCCGTTGGGGTCCTTGAGTTAATTTCATAGACATATATAGTAGCAACCAAACAGTTCAAAAATCAACATGAAAATACAGATAATACAGAAAAAGTACCACTATGTACAAAAAAAGCATTTAAAAATATATGTACAAAAAGAAAGGGGGGGGGGGGAAGCATGGAAAAATAAAAAATTATATACAAAAAAAAGCATGAGGAAATACAAAATATGTACAAAAAGAGGAGGGGGGGGGGGGGGTCGTCTGTCTACAGGGAAACTGGTACTAGCTCCTCTTTCGGCCTCCAGAAAGATGGAGCCAGTCACAGGTGTGTGCCAGTCACAGGTGTGTGTCAGTCACAGGTGTGTGACTGGCATGGGTCCTGCGACTTTGACGTCTGTCTTTGGTGCCGTTGTGCAAATCTTGCCAGTAAATCTCTGGAAGAAAAAAAAAAAAAAAAAGATCTCAGTGAAGCAAGGGTGAGGAATCTTGGGTTGTTGTCTTCCTTGTTGACTTCACCAGTCTCACAGAACTTGGTCCCAAGTTTGGAAATGGTACCAGGACTGACAGCAAATAATATTGTCACTCTGCAAAACAGAACACCAGCTTCACTTGCTCTATTGTCTTATCCTGAAGGGACAAACGTGGCATATTTCCATGGGGGCAGTGTTGCTGCTTGGAGCATCAACACCAACACAACAAAGTTGCAGAACCCATGTTCAGGTGCCAGTCACACACCTGCCACCTGGCAGGTCGCTCAAAACGAGAGCGAATACCAACATAAGCATATTGGGGAATTATGGCCAATTTTTTGGGGGCGCTACCCACACGTTTAGCTGTGTTGCTCATTCCACGAATGGCCGATTTTTTAATGGGCTGAAACCAACTACCAACACGACCAGATTGGTGTGTCTCTCAAGGTCACACATTCAAAAGTAGGGGTGGGACGATATATCGATATATCGATATATCGCGATACTTTCTCCCGCGATAAATAATCGATATACTGCCGAAAAATATCGATATTATTATTATTATTATTATTATTATATATTTTTTTGTGATACGTTGTTTTTTCCTACTCTGTATTTGTGTAATGATGATTTTGAACTGTTATTTATGATATTTTATGTGTTTATGAATTGATTACAAGGACTATCGTGATATGAGTGAGTGAGTGAGTTTTCATGCAATATATCGTGATATCGCAATATATCGATATTTTCAGATATCGTGATATATCGTTGGTGAAATTTCTTGCAATATATATCGAATATCGTGATATCGCAATATATCGAACATCGTCGAATATCGTGATATATATTGTTATCGTGGGCCTAATATCGTGATATATATCGTATCGTGAGGTACCCATATCGTCCCACCCCTATTCAAAAGCGTCTGCTGCATATTTGAACTGTTCGTGGGCAAGAACAGCCACAGCCACCACACAGTTTTGAACATTCCAATAAGCTCAGGAAGATACTGCAGGGCTTTGAGTTTAACATAATACACTGTATAATATTTAGCGTATATGTTTTCTCAGATTTTATTGGCCACACAGAATAAACACATAGGAAACGTGACGGCTTCCATGACTCAAAAAGGTCTGACTGTTTATAATAGGCTGTCCTGTGTCTAATAAGCTGTTGTAACCCACGTTGGTTACAACAATAAAAGACTGTGGGCCTGCATGTCTCTTGCACTAATCGCGTCCAACCCAGATTTGGCACTAACAAGGGGTTGAATTTGTTCAACCCCTTGTTTGCCCCCCCCCCCCCACCAACTGTTTACTCTACATATTTTGTTTTGTTTTTATGATGTTTTGCATAGTAATGTATATTTGTCTGTCATTACATGTATCTATGAATTGAGGACATTGGTTTTCTTTTCTTGGGTTTTGAACTAGTTTTCATGTGCTTTTTTTTTTTTTTTTTTAAAACTGCTAATAAAGTATTCAATCAATCAAAACCCAGGGTGGCCACGCCCCTGCATGGTCACTGCATTACTCGCTATAGCTACTCCATCAGTGGTGCCAGATTTTGCGAGAGAGATAAGCAACCAGGTCTATGAAAACAAGCCCAGAAGAAATGACTATACAGTATATAACAGGCCACATGAGCCACTTTAAACCTATATGCATCGGCTATTTGAAAATAGCTGATGCATATCTGAGCCCAGCTTGTAGATCTGCTATTTAAAAAAATCTTGAAAAGAAGTGAAACATTTTGAATATCTTTTTTGAAACATTTTAACAACACAGGTACCGGGGGTCCCTGGCACAAAATATGTTTTAGATGGGGGGACAAATGTGGACAAACTATACATATTAATTTGGGTGTCCTTGATTTTGAGAACCACTGGTTTAAACTAGGAAGCAAGGGTTTAAATTAGGAAGCAGGCCAAATAAGCATATGCTCTTCAAAAATGCCCGCAATAACGCCAAACCCCACAAGCCCAAAGCCGCGTATAATAAGCAGACATGGCAACACCGTGCTGAGCATCATTCTTGCGTGTGATCTGTCCTGTTGTAGCCTTACTACTGTTAACTGGTTTGTAATATTTACTGTAGCATAGAATGTGTTTCACTGCCACCATGCCTTGGTTGTATAAATGCACACTTGCCTGCATCTTTATATGCACTTATGTGTCCTTTTGGTGGGACAGCTGTTTATTTAAGGTGACACACACACACACACACACACACACACAACACACACACACACACACACACACACACACACACACACACTGGCACACCTTGACACGCCTGTAGCTACCACACTGTGTGCCTGTCAACATATTAATGTATTATTATCACTAATATTATATTTAGGATTATGAGAGGTAGAGACTAGAGAGAGAGAGAGTGAGTGAGTGAGTGAGTGAGTGAGTGAGTGTGTGTGAGTGAGTGTGTGTGTGTGTGTGTGTGTGTGTGTGTGTGTGTGTGTGTGTGTGTGTGTGTGTGTGTGTGTGTGTGTGTGTGTGTGTGAGTGAGTGAGTGAGTGAGTGAGTGAGTGAGTGAGTGAGTGAGTGAGTGAGTGAGTGAGTGAGTGAGTGAGTGTGTGTGTGTGTGTGTGTGTGTGTGTGTGTGTGTGTGTGTGTGTGTGTGTGTGTGTGTGCAGCGACGCAGCGTGACCGCTGACGTCATACTGGTATTTTCAGAGCATGGCTGTGAGTGCCAGTGAAGTAACTAGTACATTTACTCATTTACTCTGTGTTAGTAAAAGTATGGTAATCAAAATGTATAAATGGCATCGAAATATACTTAAAGTACCACAAGTAAAAGTACTCATAATGCATGTCCCGTTTCACAAAATATCATTTGTCTAAAATGTATAAAAAATCTTTCGAAAATAGCAGATCTACAAGCTCACGACGTCGGAAATTGGAAATACCCCAGTAAAGTACCAGTACTTGAGTACATGTACTTTACTTTCCGCCACTGCATTTTGACACAATGACGCGCTGGTGTTCACGTGTAGACGGTTTAGTATCTGTGATCTCTGGTCTCATGAGTACCTGGTATGAGATGACAATCTGCCTGCTGTGTTTGCAGTGGTGTAAAGTAACTAAGTACATGTACTCAGGTACTGTACTGGAGTATTTCCAATTATCTTTAGTTACTAGTTACTTTGCAGATTTTGATTATAATTATTACTAAACATACATGAACACACTTGAGCACTATACATAATACTTCGGCAATTAGACAATAGCCGATCTACAAGCTCACAACGTGGGACGCGTTGTGAGCTTGTAGATCTGCTATTTTCAAAAGATTATAACAACTTGAAATGGGACATTTCTCTCTCTCTCTCTCTCTCTCTCTCTCTCTCTCTCTCTCTCTCTCTCTCTCTCTCTCTCTCTCTCTCTCTCTCTCTCTCTAAAGGTCAAGTGAACTTCCCAACCTGCTATTGTGGCTGTCAGCTTCTTCAAAGTTAAAATGCTGCCACCTAGTGTTTAACTGATATATGAACAAAGTCATGGGTGCTTGCTTGTTATTAGTGTGGTTGCCCTAACAGGGCAACCAGACTATTGTTATCCTCCAGAGGCCCTAGCGGTTTAGTTTAGACCGTCTCTCCTCCCACAGTTTTTATCCCCCAATGTCGTGCCATATGTCAAAATGACCGTCTTGACCGGGAATCGTGCGCTTGTATTTTGCTAAGAGATTGGTTCCATAGTTTAATTGATATTGATTTATTAGTGCATTAAATTTCCCCATCCACTTTCATGGGAAAATGAAAAAACTCCCATTCAAGTATTTATTTCTCAGAAACCGTAAGGGCTAGAGTTTCAAGACTTGGAGGGGTGGTTCATGATTTAGTCCAAAATTATTTAAAAAATAATTACACCAGTCGGCCTCATGGTGGCGCTATAACAGCCCACTTTACGTTTTGGCCTATAACTCTTGAACCGTAGGTTGTAAAATAAAAATCTTTTTTACCCTAGATTCCTTGGGTCATGACGCATTTGTGTCAGGATAGATTTTCCGCCATTTTGAATTTTGTTCAAAACACACTTTTAGCTCCTCCTCCCACAAATTGTGTCCAAATTTCCTATGTCAAAAATCGGTACACATGATCTCTGGGCCCATGCGATAAACATATCCAAACGGCATTTTGATAGTCCTTACCGTTCGTCCGTAAATGGCTTCCAAAGTTAGTGGGAGGGAACCGTTTTACCAAAAATGCCAGAAATCACAAAGTATTTTTTTCTCGGAAACCGTAAGTGCTAGAGTTAAAAGACTTTGAAGGGAGGTTCATAATTTAGTCCGAAATTATTGAAAAAATAATTACACTAATCGGCCACATGGTGGTGCTATAACAGCGCCCTTTACGTTTTGGCCTATAACTCTTGAACCGTAGGTCGTAAAATCAAAATTTATTTTCCCCTAGATTCCTTGGGTCATTACGCAACTCCCCATATAGGCCACGCCCATTTGCGTCAGGATCGATTTTCCGCCATTTTGAATTTTCTTCAAAACACACTTTTAGCTCCTCCTCCCATATATTTTGTCCAAATTTCACAAAAATCGGTACACATGATCTCTGGACCCATGCGATAATCTGGACCGAAACAGAATTTTGATAGTCCATACCGTTCGTCCGTAAATGGCTTCCAAAGTTAGCGGGAGGGGCCCGTTTTACAAAAAAGCCCACAAATCCCGAACAAAACGTCCGGTCAATCCCAAATTTGAATCACATGTCAAGTGTGGTTTACTCAACAAATTCCCAAAATAATTTCAACTTTGATCCATAGGGGGCGCCACAAATGCTCAAAATGTAACCGTTTGATGCAAAAACCATATTTTGGGGGGATCAATCCTCTCAAAATGAAACGCAAGTGATCTCAGGAGTTACGTGACAATGTAATTGGCACAGCCTCCGACGGTATTCCTCCCAGCGTATTCCTCGAGTCCCGGCGGCAGCGACCCGCGACTAGCGTCGGTGCAACCACACTCTGCAATTGCCCTGAATTGCGACGCGTCTAGTTACAGTTCTTCTCCATTGTTAACACACAAAGTTTGATTGATTGATGTACTTTATTTAGTAAGACATGAGAACAACAGTACATGGAAGTACAAATTTAAAGCGAATTCAAGTGAATACTCACACTCCCTTCTCTGCATTAGACTCTGACTTTCCTTCTTTACACTCTGACGTCAACCTTATCGCCTTGTTGTCCCAACACTACACACAATGTTCAGTTGTTACACACACCTCTCACCTACAATCTCAAAGCATCAAACCTACAACAACACATATTCAAATCTATAAAGAGTCATGACCCACGGTGGATACATTACGTTGTCATCAGTGGCTCAGGGGTAGAGCAGAGAACATTGCCTGTGATGTGGACGAGGCCCTCTGGTCAGACAGGAACCGGAGGCGTGATGCCAAAATCATGTAGAGAAATACAACCTTTTTAGCCGCATATTTGTGTGCTGTTTTATGTTTGACTATTAAAAAAGTAGGCCTACACTGAGTCATTTTACAAAAGGAGAAATGGCTCGTTCTCCAGAGTCATTGTCATTCATATGGTGTGTTCCATTTCTATCATTGTGTTTTAAATGTGCTGTAAATGCTTGGTAGTGTGCAGCACATGCTTAGTTGTGTGTACTGTAATGAATGGTGTGTGTGGCTGTGTGTACCAAATGAAAACACAAGTTCCATGGTGTGAACAGTTAAGAGATTTGATGGCAAAGAGTCATCTTGCGAATGGAGTGTCAGGGTTTAGCATTTTGTGTGTGAGGTCTTCAGTTTTGTGTGTGCAGTTTTGACACGCACGCACGCACGCACGCACGCACACACGCACACACGCACACACACACGCTTACACAAATGTATAAAAAAAATCATTTGAAAATAGCAAATCTACAAGCTCACAATGCGATGCATTGTGAGCTTGTAGATCTGCTATTTTCAAATGGCTGAAATGTATACAGGGCTGAAGTGGTTAATATATGTTTTGTAATAATAAATGGGGGGGAGCCCCATATCATTGGGTTTCCTGTTTACCAGTGTTGCCATGTCTACTTATGATAAGCTCCTTTGGGATTGATTCTTAAGTGTAGTTGCTTGTTTTGGCTTGCTTCCTAATGTCTTTTAAACCAGTGGTGGTTACCACATTTTTCTCATGTCAAGGACCCCCAGATTAATATGTATTTGACCCCCACCTGAAAATATGTTGTGCCAGGGACCCCCATACAAGATTTTTGTTAAAATGTTTTTTTTTGGTAAATAAAAAAATCTCACTTTCCCCCCCAATATTCTTTGAAAATAGCAGATCTACAGGCTCACAACATGTTGCGATGTGACGCGTTGTTAGCTTGTAGATCTACTATTTTCAAATAGCTGATGTAAAGTGCTAAATCTTTGCCTATAGTTGCTTCTTTGGGGGGCTTGTTTTCATAGACCTGGCCGCTTGTTTCTCTTGTAAAACCTGGCAACACACTGATTACCTGCATTTACACCTGTAGCCTACCAGGGAGGAAGTGGACAGATATTGGATTTAGCAGCAGAAAAGGACAATGGAGCCGCCCGGAGAAGAGCCAAGAATAAGGTGAATAAAACAGTGGTCATCAATATGTCCGTACGTCCGTGGCAAGACTTGGCCTAGCCCTGGTTCAGAGCGTTAGTGAGTTCCCTCTAACGCCCTGGAAGACCCTGGGCTCTGCGCTTGTACAAGGAATTCCACTGCCCTGCGAGGGCTCCAACAGTAGTGAAAATAAACAAAACCATTTAGCTACTCACCGAAGCAAAGGCTGTTTAGTGTTGTTGAAAGTCTATTCTCGGAGCTGGGGAGCCTCTCAGCACCCCACCTTCTCTGTAGAATACACTTTTTGGCCAGAAAAGAAAAATATTTCACCGGAAGGAAAACAAGTTTTTGGTTGCTCCGCAGTGCCCTCTACAGATCTGGTCAATGGAATTTTTCTATCGACCAGATTCTTCCTTCCGGTGACTCACTAACGCTCTGAACCAGGGCTAGACTTGGCCTTGTCTGTGCCAAATGCTTGATTTTGTTTTTACACACAACATTATAATGCTCATATTTTCATCATAACACCCAATTACTGAATGTCAGTCTCCAGGTTTTCTTCAGAATATGTATGACACTGATTTACTATGACACTATATATATTGTATTAGCTAATGAGTTCCCCACTGAGCCATAGTCGGCTATTAGACCTCTGTCTAAAACAGGGTTATAACTGGTCTAACAGTGAAAGTTTTTAGACGTCTAGGCTTAGCCTAGACGTTGATTAGCTGTTTTTTAAGTGTCTATTTATAGACGTCTATATTATAGACGTCATTTCAACGGCTATAATATAGACGGTCTATAAATAGACGCTTAAAAAACAGCTAATCAACGTCTAGGCTAAGCCTAGACCGCTAAAAAACTTTCACTGTTAGACCAGTTATAACCCTGTTTTATAGCCTGGTAAACACCCCCTCCCTCCGGAAATCTCATGCATTGCATTGCATTTGGTTTCAGGAAGGAGGGTCTGGGATTGCTCACAGAGTAAAGCTGCCCGAACCGATGCGCATACGAACCAATCAGCGGCTGCTAGGGGCGGGATCATCCAATCACCTGCCTAGTAGCTTGAAAAAATGAAACTCCGTCTGTCATCGATTCTGCGCCCGAAGTCTCAGATGCAAGTACGCTGTGAAACAAAATGTGTGTCGCAAGCTTCTTCCATTTGACGGAGTGAGGTTACCTGTTTTAGCCCTTAGACGTATTTTAGACGTCTAATAGCCCCAAAAATGCTCAGTGTGCCACTGGTGCCGTGGATTATTTTCAAGGACTCTGAGAGTGTACAAATGGAACCAAATGGACCCGTAAGGGTCCATTTGGTTCCATTTGTACAGACTCAGAGTTACAGACCTGTAGTGGTCATTTAGGGCTAGCTCTTTATGTGTTTATCTATATTGTATGTCCATGGCAAAAATAGAGTTTTGTCAAAAATGTCCACCACAAGCCAGCATGGCGATGACCCCCTGGATTAAAAGCAAAGTGTCTGTATGTGATCCACTCATATAGCACTGATCTGATCTATAGCGAGTACCAAAAACATCCTGAAGGGGGCGTCAACAAGTGTCATTTGGTAGCGGCGGACATCTTGGTGGGGGATAAACAGGTTGACTTAACATCGACCCCCACCAGTATGGCTGCAGCTATATGTGCAAATTATATATAATATATGTGCGCAGCATTATTTAGTTAATGTTTTGATAATAAATCAGTAAAATCAGACAAAAATAAGAATCATTTCTAACCTAACCCTAACCTAACCCTAACCCTAAAACCGAAATAAAGTAACCAAAAACCAAAAAGAAACTCCCAATTGTCAAGCTCACCCGCCGCCTATGCTCAGTGTGAAAGAACTTGACCCAATGTCACAGGTTCTTAGTGGAGGAACTTAAGGTCACACAGACAGACAGACAGACAGACAGACAGACAGACAATGGAAAAGTATTGTGTGGTGTGTTGTCAGTGTGTATTGTAGTGTGTTGTCAGTGTGTAGTGTCCAGTGGTGGAAAGTAACTAAGTACATTTACTTAAGTACTGTACTTAAGTACAATTTTGAGGTATTTGTACTTTAGTTGAGTATTTCCAATTTCCAATACTTTTACTTCTACTCCACTATCTCAGAGACAAATATTGTACTTTTACTCCACTACAATTATTTGAAAACTTTAGTTACTAGTTACTTTTCAGATATCAATTATTATATTATAAAACATACATTAACCACTTTAGCAATATTTTATACCTAGGCTATTTGAAAATAGCCGATCTACAAGCTCACAACGCGTCGCGATGCGACGCGTTGTGAGCTTGTAGATCTGCTATTTTCAAACATTTTTGTACTTTTACTTTTGGTACTTTAAGTGCATTTTGATGCCAATACTTTTGTACTTTTACTCAAGTACATTTTGAATTCTGGACTTTTACTTGTAACAGAGTATTTTTATATTGCAGTATTGGTACTTTTACTTAAGTAAAGAATTTGAGTACTTTTTCCACCACTGGTAGTGTGTATTGTGTTTTGTCAGTGTGTAGTGTGTATTGTGTGTTGTCAGTATGGAATGTGCGCATGATGACAATTTAACTAATCACCTGCCTCGTGGTGCCTCGCCTTGGGCAAGGGGTGGAAAAAATACTCATTTTTTTTTACTTAAATAAAAGTATCAACACTGCAATGCAGAAATACTCTGTCACAAGTGACAGTCCGGTATTCAAGGTGTATAGGCCTACTTGAGTAAAATGATTGGCATTAAAATATACTTAAAGGACCAAAAGTAAAAGTACTCAATATGCAGAATATCCTGTTTCACAAAGTTTTCAAATGTATGAAATGCATTAAAAATATCTTGAAAATAGCAGATCTACAAGCTCACAATGCGACGCACTGTGAGCTTCTAGATCTACTATTTTCAAATGGCCAAAATGTATATAGGTCTTAAGTGGTTTTGTAAATCCAAAATCTACAAAGTAACTAGTAACTAAAGTTGTCAAATAATTGTAGTGGATATTTTTCCTCTGAGATGGTGGCCTACTGGAGTAGAAGTAAAAGTACTGAAAACTGTAAATACTCCGGGTAAAGTAAAAGTACCTCAAAATTGTACTTAAGTACAGTACTTGCGTAAATGTACTTAGTTACTTCACACCACTGGCCTCAGGCCCTGATCAGAGCATAATGACGCACTGAGACAGCGCCACCACTGAGCTCTGTGCTGAACACACACACACTCTTCATTCTGTACTTACAGATCCACTGGATCCACTGGATTCTCTCTGCCCTTGAACCTGAGTCCATGCGAGGTAAGAAAAGACAGGTTTTTAACGTAGTTTATTATATAATTCTAGCCTATACTGCAAATAACCTGGAATGAATTCAATGAGTGAGTGAGTGAGTGAGAGACCTAGGGACAGAGTGAGTGAGTGAGTGAGTGAGAGACCTAGGGACAGAGTGAGAGAGTGAGTGGCAATTAACATGTAGCCAGTGGTGGAAAAAGTATACTCAAATGTTTTACTTAAGTAAAAGCATCAATACTGTATATACTCTGTTACAAGCAAAAGTCCCCGAATTCAAAATGTACCTGAGTAAAAGTATACTATTGTTGGCATCAGAATGTACTTAAAGTAGAAAGTCCTCATTATGCTGAATGTCCCATTTCAAGTGGTCAAATGTATACAAATATTTTTTGAAATAGCAGATCTACAAGCTCACAATGCGTCGCACTGCGACGCATTGTGAGCTTGTAGATCTGCTATTTTCAAATGGCCGAAATGTATATAGGGCTGAAGTGGTTAATGTATGTTTTGTGATAATAATCTACAAAGTAACTATAGCAACTAAAGTTTTCAAATGATTGTAGAGGAGTAAAAGTATAATGTTTGCCTCTGAGATGTTAGTGGAGTAGAAGTAAAAGTACTGAAAATTGGAAATGCTCAAGTAAAGTACAAATACCTAATTTTTTTTACTTAAGTACAATACTCGAGTACTTGTACTTAGTTACTTTACACCACTGCATGTAGCCATGCAGTAATTACATTATTTTCACATTTTGTCCTCAAATATCTGACTTCATTGGTTAAATGATATTAGAGATATTGTTAATATTTGGTATCAATTATTTAGAAATGGGAGACACCGTGCCTGGACATGCACGACTATATTAGTAGGCCTTCCTGGCATTGTATTAAACTTATAGTGTTTTTGTCTTTCTGGTGACTATAATCTATTATCCTGTTATTCCTATAATTGGACCATTCAGGTCATGTGATATTATGGTGCCTTTTATACAATAGCACATTATGTATGTTCTCTCCAGTGGTGGAAAAGGGTACTGCATTTCTCTACTTAAGAAAAAGTAACAATTCTGCAATGTAGAAAAACACTGTTACAAGTAAAAGTAAAAAAAGTAAATCTAAATTTACTTGAGTAAAAGTACAAAAGTATTGGCATCAATCACAATAGACTTAAAAGTACCAAAAGTAAAATTACTCATTTTGCAGAATGTCCTGTTTCACAAGGTAATCATAGCCTATAAAATGTATTAAAATCTTTTGAAAATAGCAGATCTACAAGCTCACAACACGTCGCATCGCGACGCGTTGTGAGCTTGTAGATCTGCTATTTTCAAATAGCCAGAGTGTAAATAGGGCTGAAGTTGTTAATGTATATGTTTTTTAATAATAATTCAAATCTACAAAGTAACTAAAGTTTTTAGACAATTGTAGTGGAGCAAAAAGTACAATATTTGCCTCTGAGATGTAGTGGAGTAGAAGTAAAAGTATTGAAAATTGGAAATACTCCAGTACAGTAAAAAAAAAAAAAAAAAAAAAATCTTAAGTAGGCCTACAGTACTTGAGTACATGTACTTAGTTACTTTCCACCACCGCCTATATAGTCCAAGGGGCCCAGAGCTGTACATGAAACCAGAACAACCAGTAGGACAACAAGACATAATGTACAGAGTTATGAGACGTCTCTATAGGATGGGCTTTACACATTCTTCACTTTGTTTTGTAATCAAAACAAGGCAAAGTTCTTATTCAGTGGTGGAAAGTAACTAAGTACATTTACTCAGGCGCTGTACTTTGCCGGGGTATTTTCCAATTTTCAGTACTTTTACTTCTACTCCACTACATCTCAGAGGCAATCATACTCTTACTCCACTACAATTATTTGAAAACTTTAGTTATACTGTAGTTACTTTGTAGATTTAGATAATTATTACAAAACACACATTAACCACTTCAGCCCTATACATTTAGGCCATTTGAAAATAGCAGATCTACAATCTCACAATGTGTCGCATTGTGAGCTTGTAGATCAGCTATTTTCAAAGGATTTTGTATACATTTCATACATTTGAAAACTTGAGAAATGGGGACATTCTGCATAGTGATTACTTTCTACTTCTGGTACTTTACGTACATGTTGATACCTTTATTTCTACATTGCAGTATTGATGCTTTTACTTGAGTAAAAAATGTGAGTACTTTTTCCACGCCTGGCTCCTATTTATAGCCTACATGCTGCATAGTTTCATGTGTGTGTGTGACGTGTACAATATGTCTACAGTCATTATCTATAGAGGCTGTCAGGTGTTTTTAATGGTTAATGGCAGGTGATTCTGGTCGTTACATGTAAAGCAGAGGTCTTCAACGTTTTACAGGTCAAGGACCCCTTAGCTGAGAGAGAGATGAAGCAGGGACCCCTTAGCTGAGAGACAGATAAAGCAGGGACCCCTTAGCTGAGAGAGAGATGAAGCAGGGACCCCTTAGCTGAGAGAGAGATGAAGCAGGGACCCCCTAGCTGAGAGAGAGAGATGAAGCAGGGACCCCCTAGCTGAGAGAGAGAGATGAAGCAGGGACCCCCTAGCTGAGAGAGACAGATAAAGCAGGGACCCCTTAGCTGAGAGAGAGAGATGAAGCAGGGACCCCCTAGCTGAGAGACAGATAAAGCAGGGACCCCCTAGCTGAGAGACAGATAAAGCAGGGACCCCTTAGCTGAGAGACAGATAAAGCAGGGACCCCCTAGCTGAGAGACAGATAAAGCAGGGACCCCCACTACACATTGGATTCATATTAAATGCATTGTGTCTTCAGACATTTAAACACTTAAACCCTCAATACTTTGTAAACTTGGCCTTTGGCTCTGTACTTGGTCTGCTCTTTTTTCCCTGTGCACCAAACCTCTTTGCCGATAGTAGCAGATCTACAAGCTCACAACGCATCTGCGACGCGTTGTGAGCTTGTACTGTAGAGCTGCTATTTTCGGCTAATGTCCCCACCCCCAGAATTGAGATGTGAGGATTCGAGTGGTTAATGTACAAATAAATAAACTAAGTCCCTATCTCACACAAAGATTTGGCGGCCCACCTTACAGTATCTCTGTGGACCCCCTAGGGGTCCCGGACCCCGTGTTGAAGACCCCTGATTTACACCATATGAAGGGTTTCACGATGAGATAATACAGTATTTTTTCAACGATGACACAAAACTATTCAAAGTTCAAGAGTTTCAATGAGGGTTTATTTGTCACTCAATCATACAGGTAGTGATAATATAGGCATGCAGTAAGCCTCATGAAAATAAATATAACATAGAGTTGGCTATAATACAGGAAAGAGAGACAGCTGTGGGTGTGGCCTACTCTTTAGCAGCAATGAGGAGTACATAATTAAGCAATATTACACGAGAGGGTGTGCTTTACCGTCATTATTGTCACGCCTGTGATGCGGTCCAGGAACGAGGCGCAGCCGAGTTCCTGGACCGCATCACAGAAGTGACAATAATGTAAGGTAAAGCACACCCTCGAGTGTAATATTGCGATTATACAACAGTTACCAACAAAACACATCCAAATGTATTCATATTGTGGGGCAATTCATAATTTTAAAAAATCGCTTATCCGTTTCCCTGTAAAGAGAAGAGTTTATTTGACTGAGACAAAATAGTCCCTGTAACAGCGCAGCACTCTGTCTCTCTGACTCTCGTCTCATCAACACAGCTGATTCCAGTAGGCTATATGCTCCGTCGTACGATCGTGTTACGTGGCCAAAATAACTGATCTACAAGCTCACAACGCGTCAAGATGGCGATGCCTTGTGAACTTGTAGATCGGCTATTTTTGCCGTGCGATACCTTCGTACGATAATGTATAACATACACTGGACTGTTAACGAAATGGGAGTAATTTTACTTTAACACAGGAGGATATTTATACAGTATGGATGTTACCATTGAAATAAAGCACACTTTTTTCCAGTTATTCCTTTTATTATAGGATTTTAGGCGATTTAGTGTGCTCTCTTCTAACCATTGATCAACAGTAAGTCCACCAAATAAGTCAAAATTAACAACATAGTCCATCTTGCGTAGCTGTTTGTTCTCCGCCCGGTGGCGGCGGTGGGTACTGTCTGTTTGTTTTCCTACCGTGGGACAGTCACAGCGTGACTTCACAGCACAGCTGTGTCATATATGGTCTAATCAGGTGCGGACTGCAGTGCGGAGTGATTTATTTAATGTGATTAGGCCCGTGATATGATGCTGGTTTGAATCACGGCTAGAAAGCTATTTCAACCAATCAGATTGCTTGGTCGGAACTACCTGTTGTATAATATGGGAGAGTGACTCTGCTGTTCTGGCCCCACAGTGGTGGAATGAACTCCCCACTGATGTCAGGACAGCAGAGACACTGATGTCAGGACAGCAGAGTCACTGATGTCAGGACAGCAGAGACACTGATGTCAGGACAGCAGAGACACTGATGTCAGGACAGCAGAGACACTGATGTCAGGACAGCAGCGACACTGATGTCAGGACAGCAGAGTCACTGATGTCAGGATAGCAGAGACACTGATGTCAGGACAGCAGAGTCACTGATGTCAGGACAGCAGAGACACTGATGTCAGGACAGCAGAGTCACTGATGTCAGGATAGCAGAGACACTGATGTCAGGACAGCAGAGACACTGATGTCAGGACAGCAGAGTCACTGATGTCAGGACAGCAGAGTCACTGATGTCAGGACAGCAGAGTCACTGATGTCAGGATAGCAGAGACACTGATGTCAGGACAGCAGAGACACTGATGTCAGGACAGCAGAGTCACTGATGTCAGGACAGCAGAGACACTGATGTCAGGACAGCAGAGTCACTGATGTCAGGATAGCAGAGACACTGATGTCAGGACAGCAGAGACACTGATGTCAGGACAGCAGAGTCACTGATGTCAGGACAGCAGAGTCACTGATGTCAGGACAGCAGAGTCACTGATGTCAGGACAGCAGAGTCACTGATGTCAGGACAGCAGAGTCACTGCCCATTTTTCACCGCAGGCTGAAAACCCACCTCATCAGGAAACACTACCCTGACCCTTCCTCTTCCCCTTGCCTACTTGTTGTTAACTAGTTGTACGAACTCTTGTTTTATTGGATCTTGTTTATTTGATAGACTTATTTGTTTTAGCTCTTGCTCATTTGATTTTCCTATTTGTCTCATCTGTTTAAGAAAGTAGGTAGCTGATATATTGCACTTTTACCTTATAGCACTAGGTATACTCTTAGTTGCTTGTTTTAGAAGAGAATGCACTTCAGACTTCTGGTGATTAGTAGTTTTGTTCCCTACCTATGTTGAATGCACTTATTGTAAGTCTCTTTGGATAAAAGGGTCTGCTAAACGACTGTAATGTAATGTAATGTAATGTAATGTCATGTAATGTAATTAGAGAATCATTTAGTAGGCTTTAGTAGGCTATCTGGCTGTACATAATATGTATCTTTATGATATAGACTTAAATTTAGTGCAAGTATACTGTGTGTGCAAAACTACAATAAGGGATATTCCTTGAAAGTTGTTTTTGTCCTTAAAAATAGAAACTAACTACAGTGATTTAAGGCCTAATATAGATGATTAATCAATTTGTATGGTATGATAAATGAATGTCCATGTTTCCTTTTGAGAGACTATCCTATGGTTTAATGCTCCATTAATTTATGTTTTTGTATTTTGTTGATGTCTTGAATATGTGGAAAATAAAATGATTTAATTTAATGTAATCTAAACTGCATTGTGATCCTCTCTCTCTCTGTGAAGGAATGCCATCTCCTGTCTGCCTCCTGCTGCTGGTGCTCCCCCTGGTGGCGGCTCAGAGCTATCACTGGGGACCATGTCCTGACCCCATGATTCAGCCTAACTTCAACATTCAGCCGGTAACAGACAGACAGACAGACAGACAGACAGACAGACAGACAGACAGACAGACAGAGGGAAGCCGTCAGAACCTTCCCTAAAACAGTGGTTCTCAACCGGTGGGTCCCCACATGATTTGGTGGGGGGGGGAGGGGGGGTCCCCAGATGTCAGTGAAGTGACAATTTAAGGACTTTTAAGACCTTTTGCATACCTAAAAAAAGTACAGGGAGAAAAAACAACAACTATACACTAAAAACGGGTAAAACATTGGCCAAATTGTCAAATAATATAAGAAAGACAAACATGAAAATAGCAGATCTACAAGCTCACAACGCCGTTGTGAGCTTGTAGATCTGCTATTTATCTGCAAAACCGAGTCACACAAAACTTTTTGCCTGAACTTCTACAGTTCCAAGTGCTTATCAGGGTGGGGGGTCCCCAGTTCAAATATGATTATTTTGGGGGGTCGCGGCCTGAAAAGGTTGAGAACCCCTGCCCTAAAACACCCTGGACAACGCTCCACACGTTCCCAGACTCTTCTCCCTTCTGGCTCCCAAACTATGGAAAGAACTCCCCATTGCAGTCAGAACTGCAGACTCACTCCCAATATTCCGCCGTAATCTGAAGACTCACCTCTTCAGACTCCATCTCAGCCCGTAGCACTGGTCCTAGCCTCGACGGCCTTGCAGGATTATGCAACGGCTAAATGTAACTTAGATTAACATTAGCATGTTATGCAGACAGATGCCAGGTCATTGTTGACCTGGCATCCTATAGTGTGTGTATAGTTTCAATGTACAGATTGTTTTATTTCATTATATTCTAGCCCAGGGGTCTAGTTTTCAGGCCAAGGACCCCCTAGCTGAGAGAGAGATGAACCAAGGACCCCCTAGCTGAGAGAGAGATGAAGCAGGGACCCCCTAGCTGAGAGAGAGATGAAGCAGGGACCCCCTAGCTGAGAGAGATGAACCAGGGACCCCCTAGCTGAGAGAGAGATGAAGCAGGGACCCCCTAGCTGAGAGAGAGATGAAGCAGGGACCCCTTAGCTGAGAGAGAGATGAACCAGGGACCCCTTAGCTGAGAGAGAGATGAAGCAGGGACCCCCTAGCTGAGAGAGAGATGAAGCAGGGACCCCCTAGCTGAGAGAGAGATGAACCAGGGACCCCCTAGCTGAGAGAAAGATGAAGCAGGGACCCCCTAGCTGAGAGAGAGATGAACCAGGGACCCCCTAGCTGAGAGAGAGATGAGGCAGGGACCCCCACTACATATCGTATAGATGAGAGATGAAGCAGGGAGGGACCCCCTCTATATTTTATAAAATTGTGTTTTAGATTAAACCTTTTTTGTTCACTTGGTCTGCTCTTTTTCCCCCTCTACACCTATACCTCTTTGCCAAAAATAGCCGATCTACAAGCTCACAACGCCTCGCAGCGCGAGGCGTTGTGAGCTTGTAGATCGGCTATTTTTGGCTAAAGTTCTAAAAAGGATGCTAGGGTTTAAGTGGTTAAGGTAAAAAAAACAAAAACAATATGACTCAAAGATTTGGCGGACCCCCTGTAGTAACTCTGAGGACCCCCTAGGGGTCCCGGACCCCCTGTTGAAGACCCCTGTTCTAGCCTACTGTTAGACTGATGATAGGTTCTTGGTTTACCTACAGTATGATCCTAGATGACTATTTCTATGCATGTGATGTATTACCTTGTGTTCTCCTTGCTTACCGTAAATCTCTCTGGATTAAGAGCGTCTGCTAAAGGCCTACATTGTAAATTGTGAATGGTAACCTGGCCTTTGTAACCAACAGTACCTGGGGAGATGGTATGAGATTGAGAAGCTTCCTGCCAGCTTCGAGAGAGGGAAGTGCATCGAGGCCAACTATGACATAAGAGCCGACGGAACCATCAGGGTTCTCAACTCCCAGTTCTAGTACGTATGCAGAATGAATGAATGAAATGAATGAACGGATGAAACCACATATTACATTTAATTAACTATTAAATTAAATCTCTCTCTCTCTCTCTCTCTCTCTCTCTCTCTCTCTCTCTCTCTCTCAGTAAGGACAAGTGGAGGGTAGTGGAAGGGTCAGCAACCATCGCAGACCCCAGAGAACAGGCCAAGATTGGAGTCAGCTTCTCCTACTGTGAGCCTTTTCTCTTTGCATTATTATAATGACACTTCACCACCAACATTACTACTACTACTAATTACTATTACTAGCTACTACTACTACTACTACTACTACTACTACTACTACTACTACTACTACTACTACTACTACTACTACTACTACTACTACAGGGCTGCCAACTTTCAGAAATTTGTAAGAGTGAGACTTTAACTGTCATAATGCGTTCGGCCGCCGGCCGAAGGCCGGCGGCGAAAAAAAATTTGGGGGCCCAAAATTTTAAAAGGGCCCTTTTTAACGCTGATTTAAAGGAATTTAACATTAAGACTGATGTCTTCACCCCCATGCCAGCTGCTCTCCCTGTCGGCCCCCTCATGCTTATATAGTGTTAATAATTGCATTTATTAATTAATTCTGATGAAAAACACGACTACATTATGCTATTGTTAGTCACATTTATTCAACATTGGGTTTGGACACAGGTTTCACTTAGAGCAAAGGTATTATAATATGTTACTCTCTACCTCCCCCTACAGGCTGGTATTATAATATGTGACTCTCTACCTCCCCCTACAGGCTGGTATTATAATATGTTACTCTCTACCTCCCCCTACAGGCTGGTATTATAATATGTTACTCTCTACCTCCCCCTACAGGCTGGTATTATACTATGTTACTCTCTACCTCCCCTACAGGCTGGTATTATAATATGTTACTCTCTACCTCCCCCTACAGGCTGGTATTATAATATGTTACTCTCTACCTCCCCCTACAAGCTGGTATTATAATATGTGACTCTCTACCTCCCCCTACAGGCTGGTATTATAATATGTTACTCTCTACCTCCCCCTACAGGCTGGTATTATAATATGTTACTCTCTACCTCCCCCTACAGGCTGGTATTATACTATGTTACTCTCTACCTCCCCCTACAGGCTGGTATTATAATATGTTACTCTCTACCTCCCCCTACAGGCTGGTATTATAATATGTTACTCTCTACCTCCCCCTACAGGCTGGTATAATAATATGTTACTCTCTAACTCCCCTACAGGCTGGTATTATAATATGTTACTCTCTACCTCCCCCTACAGGCTGGTATTATAATATGTGACTCTCTACCTCCCCCTACAGGCTGGTATTATAATATGTTACTCTCTACCTCCCCCTACAGGCTGGTATTATAATATGTTACTCTCTACCTCCCCCTACAGGCTGGTATTATACTATGTTACTCTCTACCTCCCCCTACAGGCTGGTATTATAATATGTTACTCTCTACCTCCCCCTACAGGCTGGTATTATAATATGTTACTCTCTACCTCCCCCTACAGGCTGGTATTATAATGTTACTCTCTACCTCCCCCTACAGGCTGGTATTATAATTTGACTCTCTACCTCCCCTTACAGGCTGGTATTATAATATGTTACTCTCTACCTCCCCCTACAGGCTGGTATTATACTATGTTACTCTCTACCTCCCCCTACAGGCTGGTATTATAATATGTCACTCTCTACCTCCCCCTACAGGCTGGTATTATAATATGTTACTCTCTACCTCCCCCTACAGGCTGGTATTATAATGTTACTCTCTACCTCCCCCTACAGGCTGGTATTATAATTTTACTCTCTACCTCCCCTTACAGGCTGGTATTATAATATGTTACTCTCTACCTCCCCCTATAGGCTGGTATTATAATGTGATTCTCTACCTCCCCCTACAGGCTGGTAGGGCCTGTAATAAAGGCCAATCAAAAAGAAGGCCATCAAATAAAACGATGATTTTTAAGTCCACGGAAATAATGAATTTAACTTGAAGGTTAAGGATGATTTAATTTTAATATAGTACAAGAATAGTGTAACTACTGTATCTGTAAAATATAACCCATTTATTTCATAAAATTATGTATTGGGTTATAGCCTATTTGTCTCAATATTTGTCACATTCAGCCCTGGACTTCACTGACTGTAGGGGTCACATTAATCACATTAGAATCACAGATTAGAGATTTTATGTATTTTCCCCTATTTTCTGTATTTTTCACTATTTAAAATATAGTATTTCTTAATTTTTTATAATTATAGCTCGTAGATTGGCTTTTTTCACCATTTGAAATTGTTTTAAAATAAAAGGTCAACAGTTTTCCCAACCGACAGAGAGTCAGAGACAATATTTTGCCTATATATGGTTCTGTATTAGTGTATGAGTCAGTTTTAGCAGATTTCATTCTAATTGGCTACTGTAGACTGCCTATCAATTTCATGGGCCTGGGTAGGGCCACCTGGCCTGGCGGATATCTTCCCTGTTGCGCAGCAGCACGTCAGCAAGTGAAGGAAATGAATAAATACAAATAAACATAATATTTTGATGGATAAATGCAAATGATTAAATCATATATATATCTTCGCTGTCAGGCCGAAACCTTGTATTTCCATATTTCAACTTTATGTTTTTTCATAAATGAATGCCTTACTTCAGCGGTTCTCAAACTGGGGTCCGGGGACCCCCAGGGGTCCTTGAGGAGTTACATGACTTTAACTATGAGAGTGTTCCATTTGTACACTCTCAGAGTTAGGATTTCTTAGTATAGATTGGGGTCCCAGAGATAGCAAAGAGGTATCAAATGGGGGTCCGTGGCCTAATGCTTATTAAACTGGGGGTCCATGAAATTAAAAAGTATGAGAACCACTGCCCTACTTCATCATACAAGAGTGTCACACTATAAGAGTAAAAATAGCCGATCTACAAACTACCAACATGCCGAGATATGATGTGTTGTGAGCTTGTAGATCAGCTATTTTCACAAATTACAATTTCCTATAGTATTGTTTGTTGATTACTTTTCATGCAGTAATGCTATTTTATATTTCATTTCTTCCTTCTTTTTTTTTTATTAAAAAGGTCTTTAAAAAATGGTCACTTTACTGTCATCTGGGGACCCCCCCCAAACAAAAAAATTACGTGGGGACCCCCCTGGGCCTTGTGGGTCCCTGGTCCCGACACACAGGTTGAGAACCAGTGATTTGACTAACACTGCTAGTCACAGTTTGTTGTTAAAACCACCAGCAACATGTATGCTGCTCACCAGCAGCCTGTGTAACGTTTAAGTCTCATGTAGTCAGACCCACCATTTCATCAAAATAAAATGATTTGTAAAGATAATGTGTTTGTAAAAAGGAGGTGGTTAAGTTATCTACCGTTTGACCCGCTTCAGAATCAGTCACGGCATATTGAGGCGCTGACACAGACGCGTCGGTCGGCGTTTCACGTTGTATACTTTTTTAATTTCTCCACCAAAGTGTTGTGCTTCCTTAAATCCTTCTCCTTGGCTAGAGAGACGCAATGACCCGCCTTAAGCTGCCTCTGATTGGTTTGTATTAGTGACAGACGAGCGTCATGTGAACCGTGGCTGCAGTCCATCGCGCAGCGCACCAACCACAAATCTGGAAAAGTCGTCCTAAAACACCCTCGCCCCCGGTCTAATGCGGCGGCCACGGTCCGCGAAAAAAGGGTGGCAGTGTGTTTTAGGACGAGGCTTCCGTTTTCCACCCGATTGCTCTTTTTTTTTTTTTTTTGCTGTGAGAGGGGGGAAAAAGCGTGAGAAATGGCAAGTGTGGCGTGAGGCGTGAGAAGAGGTTAAATTGCGTGACTCTCACTCTCAAAGAGTGAGAGTTGGCAGCTCTGTAGACTACTACTACTACTACTACACGTAAAAAAAAAAAGTGAAATATTACATTTGTATACTCTGCATTTTTTACAAATTAAGTCTTCAGGTCGCTGCTCAGCCTTCAAATCCAGCCCTACATATATCGCGCAGATCAGAGCAATGGTTAAACACTGCTGTAGGTTAAACACTGCTGTAGTTTCCCAGACGTGAGCAATTTAGTTTTTTTAGTTTTTGGCAGACCCCTGAACAGTGTTTGTGCCAAGCTTGGTGCGTATTGGAGCAACGGGGTGCCTGTGGCACCCAGGAGCCACGGGTACGTTTGTGACATCCACCGTCCACCGCCAACCCTCCCTCTGGGCAATGCTAGGAGCAAAACAAATCAGATATCATAATACTAAAACGTGCTTTTGACATCCTAAGGGCGCGCTCCCACCAAAACATGGTCGTCTGCTGTTAAACGCAGGTTGTGTCAACGCGGCCACAGCTTTTTGCAGCCAGGGGATTCTAAAAAACGGGAGTGACGCACCTGTCACTCACTTTCAGGACCCTCCCCGTAGCCCCGCTCCGCCTTCTGCCTTAACACCATGGTGCTTCCTGAGTCTTGGGACGGTCCGCCTTTGATTCACCCGATTGGACAGAGGAGGAAAAGCAGCTCCTCCAGCAGCTTTCTGCTTCAAATGGACAAGTCGTGTAGAGCGTATAAACGCACGGTCTGCGCGACATGCGGAAAAATCCGCTCTTGTGTGAATCCATGCATTTACATTGACAAAGCATTGGCAGATTCCGCCCCAGAGGTAAAATAAAAGTGCGGTGGGAGCGCACCCTAAAAGGATAGACTGTAATGGACCCATTGCTCATTGTAACTTGTGTTGTTGTATAGCAGCGTTAGCTTAGTGTTGAAGAATGTATGTAAAATGGACACTGATGAGCAACATTTAGACTCATGACACAGTTGAGTCAGAGAGACTATGATATCATCAGGTCATATGAGAGAGAAACCTTGTATGACCTCAGGTCTGTCTCTATCTGTGACTCATGACCAGTGTTTGTGTCTGTCTGTCTGTCTGTCTGTCTGTCTGTCTGTCTGTCTGTCTGTCTGTCTGTCTGTCTGTCTGTCTGTCCTTCCTGCCTCATATCTGTCTCTCTCACGCTCTGTCTGTCTCAAGTCAAGTCAAATCAAATGTTATTTTTACCCCAATATCACAAAGCATATCCCATAGGGCTGTGAATGAAAACAAGCAGTCAATTTAAAAAAGAACTGCAATGTATATACATGCGTACAAATCACACACGATTTAAAGGGCAAGAACACTTTGGTAGAGGTTTGGGTTGTGTAGTTACCTTGTAACTCCAAAGGTGGACATGAAATCAAAGATAATTGCTCCATTGATTAGAAATTGATCATTCAAAATATGCTCCTCGTTGTACAGTAATACAGATCTCAAAGTCACTCTTTTAGCACATAAACAAACGCAATCAAAAGTTGATTCAGACAATATAGAACATCACCAAACCCTGTACTGTTTTTTTTAAATAAAAATGTCACCTTCCTGCTGATTTTACTATTTGAAGATCCGGATCCGTGGATCCAGTCCGGGTTTTCTTCTTAATGAAAATGGCAAAATAAACAGTAGTGGGTTTGGTGATGTTCTATATTGTCTGAATCAGCTTTGTTTGCGTTCTTTAATGTGCTAAAAGAGTGACTTTGAGATCTGTTTCACCGTACAATGTAAGTCAATAAGGAGCATATTTTG
>NC_137623.1:1689227-1691727 GCF_963280865.1 Gymnoscopelus braueri
TGGATCCTGAGCACAGACTACTCCAGCGTGGCGGTGATCTACTCCTCACTCTCTCTCTCTCTCTCTCTCTCCCCCCTCAGTCACCCCCTACAGTCCGTACTGGATCCTGAGCACAGACTACTCCAGCGTGGCGGTGATCTACTCCTGCACCGACATCCTCCATCTGTTCCACGTGGACTTCGCCTGGATCCTGGGCCGCTCCCGCTTCCTGCCGTACCACACCGTCCAGCACGCCAAGGAGATCCTGGTCCGCGAGGGCGTCGACGTGTACAGGATGACGGCCACCATCCAGACGGGCTGCAGGGACTAAGAACCTGTTCATCATGGACCACGGGCTTATAGGGGGGGAGGGGGGGGGAGGGGGGGGGGCAATGCCCAGTGGTGGAAAAACTACTATTTTTTTTTACTTAAAGGGATAGTTCACCCCCATGGAGACTTGAATTCATGGATATGTTTAGTTTGTGTCTCATTCCTAAAACAATAATTTGATGACCAGTGGACCGGTAGGCAGCGGTTCCTGTAGGAGATAGAAAGGAGACCATTACTGGAACGTTCATCAAATTATTGTCTTAAGAAGGAGACAAAAACTAAAAAATATCCATGAATTCAAGTCTCCATGGGGTGACTAATAGATAGAAAAAGGTTTATTTTGGGGGTGAACTATCCCTTTAAGTAAAAGTAGAAATATTCTGTTACAAGTGAAAGCCCGGAATTCAAAATGTACTTTAGGTAAAGTGCAAAAGTATGGGCATCAAAATGTACTTAAAGTACCAACAGTAAAAGTACTCATTATGCAGAATGTCCCGTTTCACATTTTCAAATGATTGATTGATTGAATATTTTATTAGGCAGACAAATGTAAACGTCACAATTACATTTATAAGACTTTGTCTGAAAGGTCTGTCCAAAAAAAGTCCTTGTATGTATACACATCTTTTGAAAATAGCAGATCTACAAGCTCACAATGCGTTGCGTTGCATTGTGAGCTTTTTAAAGTTAAAAAAGTATTTTATTTTTTAAAGTGTGTTCTAATATTAGTTTATTATAGCTAAATAACAACATTATCCATTGTCTTCATTATAGGAAATGTAATGAGTGACAATTTTTTTATTTTGTTTTATAATTGAAAACCAGCTACACTTAAAGATGAAACCCTAACCCTATCCCAAAATAATATTTTAAAAAGTGTTTACATGGATATGAATGCAAAACAAACAATAATGAAAACTATATATATTTTTTGCATTTGAGTTAAATCATGGGTCAAATTTTACCCGCCAACACCAAAAGGTGTATGGGATTGACACTAACACCTGCCCGCCTGCCCGGGGCAGGTAAATAAAATGGTAGGGCAGGTGAAGTTTGCTATCTGGTTGCCCCACGGGCAGGTGCACATGTTGTCTCTCCAGCTCTTTTTATTAAACAAAAATGCCTTTTCGAGTCAGGATACCAATTTTATCGAATCAGGACAGAGAACTCAGACAGGATACAAATTAAACAAGAGGAATTGGAAGTGATGACACAAAGAAATTAGCATGTAAAATTGGAACTGGAACATTATAAAAATGAAGCTGATAAATGGGTACTCTCTCCTGATTGGCTGAAATGGTGTCACCTACCTGGAAATTTATTTTCTGTCTATCAAAGAGCTGGAGAGACAGAGAGACCCCTGTTACTGAACAAACACTCTATAGCAATGACTACTATCAGAATATAGAGCTTTAACCCTTTTTGTTTTAACCAAAAAATATCACTTACCCTACCTTCAACCCATAGTCATATTCATAGCTATTTAGATATTTGGCATACATATTGAGGTATGAATTTTGTTATCGTGCAGCCCCATAATTCGCAAGTAGAAAGTAAAAAAATAAGTGTTTAATTGAATGGTAATTCAAATTTAACCTATCATTTTATAAAGGACGATTTACTTTTCGGGCAAGTGGGCAAGACCTGTGGGCAAGTAGAAAATGACCTGTACTTGCCCGACGGGCAAGTGCCTCTGAGACCTTAGTGTCAACCCCTGCCTGAGGTTTCTAACACAATGCAATGGTTAATGTCTCTAAACCAGGGGTCTTCAACGTGTTTCAGGCTAAGGACCCCTTATCTGAGAGAGAGATGAAGCAGGGACCCCCCCCCCCGCCACTGCATATTAGATTCATGTTAAATGTTGTTGTGTTTTCAGACACTTTATAACCACTTTAAACCCTCAATACTTTGTAAACTTTACCTTTGGCTCTCGGTACTTGGTCTGCTCTTTTTTTCCCTGTACACCAAACCTCTTTGGTCGCAGACGCGTTTGTGAGCTTGTAGATCTGCTATTTTCGGCTAATGCTCCCCCCAGAATAGGGATGCGAGGGTTCAAGTGGTTAATGTAAACAAAAAAGAAGAATTGGTCCCCAGCAAAATGAGTCAATTTAGCGTCACAATCAGTTCTAACGTATTTTTTTACTTTGGCCTTTCAAAAATAGCAGATCTACAAGCTCATAGCGCGTCACTT
>NC_137623.1:1696727-1704227 GCF_963280865.1 Gymnoscopelus braueri
CATCGTTCCAGAAGGAGGTATATTTAATTTAAACATTTCCCATATTTAGACACCTTCATATTTTGCAACCTTAAAGGGACAGTTCACCCCCAAAATGAGTGTAGGAGACACAAAGAGTCTCCTTTGTGTCTCCTACCGGAACCGCTGCCTACCGGTCTGCTGGTCATCACATTATGGTCTTAGGAATGAGACAAAAACTAAACAAATATCCATGAATTCAAGTCTCCATGGAGTGACTAAAACATAGAGAATAAAATTCAACAACAAGGCAATTCAATGTGCTTTACAAAGGCCATCAAGCAAAGGAAACACAATTATACAATGACATTAGGATCCATAAAACAAAAGAAGTAAAATAAAAAATAACCCATTTAAATCTGAGGCCGATTTAAAAAAGGCCTCTAAATCCTGACCTAAGTTTTCTGATAAACTATGCTCCACTTTCTTGGTATTAGGAAGGAGTGGAGAAGCTAAATAGTATTATATCAATGCAACATAACAAGCTGGAGGTAATGAATCTCTAACACTATGTCACAGTCAGTTGGTCTGTTAGTCACTTTATTCATTCATTCACTCACTCAAAGAAGCTGTTCAAGTCAATATAGCCAAAGATCATTTTCATTTGAAACATTGGTAGCCTATATAGCTACAGTATGTCCTGAAACATAATGACTGCTGAATATGTTTTTTTGTATATTTATTCATATAATAGTTCTTTATAGTGTTAATATCACATCGTCTCTGTCGGGTGGAAACCTCATATGTTCCAAAACTGTTACTTTTTAGGATTCAAATTCAAAAATAGCAAACGTAAGCAGATCTACAAGCTCGAAACGTTTCGAGCTTGTAGATCTGCTACTCTTGATGCTTTTGTGTGACGCTGTAGTATATGATCAAGTAGGGACGTTAATTTACGGGGGAAAAACACACAAAAAGTGGCCCGGGCGGCTGGCGTAACGGTCCGGGCACCCTCGGCTCATTGCAGTCTGACAGCGTGTCGCGGGTTCGAGCCCCGATCCTGGCGACCTTTACTGTGTGTCACTCCCCCCGTCTCTCTCTCTCCCCATTGCCTGTCTGTATTCTTTATACTATCAATAACGGCAGAAAAAGCCCCAAAAATATATTTAAAAACCTCCCCACAAAAACACTGTAAGTTACAACATACATGGGCAACTGGCGGTCCGGGGGCCACATGCGGCCCCCACCTTCACTTAATGTGGCCCACAGGTTAATATCAGAATACTGATATATTATATCAGTATATCATATCATGTTTGCATGTTTGGAATCATAACAGCTGAAATCAATAATATTATTATTGATTTCAGCTGTTATGATTCCAAACATGACCCGCTTTAATTACTTCAGTCTATAATAGTAGCTTAATTAATTGTCTTTTTTATGTCCAATGTATTTGTATTTAAGTTCATAAAGTTAACATAAGTATAACTTAATGCATTTGAAATGAAATAAAAATGTAACTTTTCAGGATTCCGATATAAAAATAGCAAAAGGAAAATCTGGATTCCAATTGAAAAGTACCAAAAGTAGCCGATCTACAAGCTCAAAACGCGTCGCAGTGCGACACGTTTTGAGCTTGCAAAAGTAGCCGATCTACAAGCTCAAAACGCGTCGCACTGCGACGCGTTTTGAGCTTGTAGATCGGCTACTTTTGCTACTTTTGTGTGACATAGAATGGAGAAGTACGGCACTAATTTATGAAAAAAGTTCAAATACAGATATAAGAGGTGTCTGCCCTCTGACAGTATATACAATGTGTCCCTCTGGAGTGAGTGTGTAAATATAGTGTTCCTCTACATCATCAAAGTTGCATGATGCATCACCCCTGAGTTAGAATATGGAGATAAGAGCTTAATGCCCGACAGAGACAATATACAATTGTTTTCAGGGGTTCTGTTTTATATCCTGTTGTTCTATCTGTGGTGTCTGTAGTCCCGGATGACCAGGCCCCTGCCGCCCCCTACTGGCCCTACTCTATAGCTACCCTGTAAATGACATTTAAAGGGAAATTTCACTTTAAAAAAGAAATTGGGTCATTCTATCATCTACTCAGGCTTTTGGGAGCCCCCCAGACCGTTTATAAGTTACTTGATTCTGTATTTAGATATTTGACATTCATTTTATCATTTCTTCTTGTATTTTTTTTTCCCCAAAAAAATATCAAAAATAAATGAAAAAAGGAATTTAAAAAACACGGTCTCCTCACGTATTAGAAGGACACTATCAGTCACCAGAACCAAGGACGCGTGTTTTAGATGAATCTAACATGTTTAAAAATGGAGTTTGAAGTTATAATGGGTTTGTATAGGAAGGGGGCGTGTCTGATAAAATGAATATCAAATATGTAAATAGTGAATCAAGCAACTTAAAAACTGTCTGGGGGGGGGCTCACTAAAGCCTGAGTAGATGATAAAATTACCCAATTTCTTTTAAAGTCTTGTTATGTACTGTTGTTCTCTCTGTGGTGTCTGTGGTGTCTGTGGTGTCTGTCTGTGGTGTCTGTGGTGTCTGTGGTGTCTGTCTGTGGTGTCTCTGGTGTCTGTGGTGTCTGTGGTGTCTGTGGTGTCTGTGGTGTCTGTGGTGTCTGTGGTGTCTGTAGTCCCGTACGACCAGGCCCCAGCCGTCCCCTACTGGCCTTACTCCACCTCAGACTTCTGGAACTACGTGGAGTACTTCCGCTCCATCGGAGCGTACAACCACATCAACGAGATGGCCCGCGCCTTCTTCGCCCACCAGCACCTCGGGGACACGCTGGGCTACGAGACCAACGAGGGACACGAGCACTGAAGCTGGACGGACGGACGGACAGGACTAGGACCAGCACAGGACCAGGACAAGGACAGGACTAGGACAGGATTAGGACAGGAGGGTATAGCTTTAGAGCTTGATCGTGTTGATTTCGTTTACTAAAACTATGACGAAAAATGTTGGTCGACTACCTTTTTCACTGACGAAAACTAAACAAAAACTCAATATAAACTAAACTATGATGACTAAAACTAAGACTAAATATGTTGACAATTTCGTCAACAAATAAAAACTAGACTAAAATGTCAGTGAGGGATCTAGTGGAGAAGAGATCCAGTAGAACTAAAAGACAAGTCATTTTATGTTTGGTTGTGCTCCGGTGTTGAGCTCTGAAAATAGCCGATCTACAAGCTCACAGCGCGTCACGTTGCGTCGCGTTGTGAGCTTCTAGATCTGCTATTTTCAGCATGCAACCAAGTGTAAAATCATCCATTACGACGCCATCAAGGCACCGCCAACATACATTTTAGTCGACTAAATCAACTGTAGATTTAGTCGACTATGATCTCATGATATTTAGTTGACTAAAACTGGACTAAAACCAAAACATTGCAGGTGACTAAAATATGACTAAAACTAAATGGAAATGTATTCAAAAGACTATGAGTAAAAGAAAATCAACACTGCTTGATAGGGATACAAAAAAAAGAAGGATGTAGTAGTACCATGTAGAAGAGTGGGAGGAGCTGTAAAGATACAGTAACTTAATCTATCAGTGGTGGACTATATAAAGTACTATTTCTTTTTATTACTTACAGTAAGCAAAAGTATCAATACTGCAATAGGCTATAGAAATATTCTGTTACAAGTAATATTCCGGAATTCAAAATGTACTTGAGTACAAAAGTATTGGCATCAAAATGTACTTAAAGTACCAAAAGTAAAAGTACTCATTATGCAGAATGTCCCATTTCAAGTTTTCAAATGTATACACATCATTTGAAAATAGCAGATCTACGTCGCGACGCATTGTGAGCTTGTAGATCTGCTTTTTTCAAATGGCCGAAATGTATATAGGAGCTGAAGTGGTTAAAGTATGTTTTGTAATAATAATCAAAATCTATAAAGTATCATAACTTAAGTTTTCAAATAATTGTAGTGGAGTAAAAGTACTATATTTGCCTCTGAGATGTACTGAAAGTACTGAAAATCAGAGATAGGCCTACTCAAGTAAAGTAAAAAGTACCAAAACAATTACTTAAGTACAGTACTTGAGTAAATGTACTTTACACCACTGTAATCTATATATAAAAATAATAAATGAATACTTAATTGGTTGGAAAAGGACGAGGGAAGAGAAGAGGTTGAGGAGGATATGACAGATATTTTAAAGAGGGGACATCATGTATCAAACCTTTTCTCCTGAATAACCTTTAAATACTTTTATCAGTTAATGGAAAAATATGATGTTTAAATGTATAAATATGAAAAGAAGCGTACACACAATATATATGTTTAGACCAACTTTAAATATTCCAATGTACTGTATGTGTAACCAACTGTTTCCTCACTTGCTTTAGTTTAGTGACTGATGTGCAGGTCTATATAAATATCTCTCTTTAACAGAAGTCTGCAGCCTCAGTGTTACTGTATTGTGCAATATCAAATAAAACAAGCTTTATTTACGTGTTTTTTTTTTTTTTTGAAATTGCTTGATTCAGTTCCCTCGCTGCCTGCACCACACCACAGAACAGATCACTGAAACACTGACACACTGCACGGCGCTCGGGTGGTGCAGTGGTAAAGTCACTGGCCACCATCACAATCAGAATGAGAATCAGGTTTATTGTCACATCACAGGTTTTACAAGGTAAAAAATGGGTGAAATTTGTTATTGTACATCGTTCCCATCGCAACGTTATTTCCATAGAAAGAAGAGGGGGGAAGAAGAAGGAGAGGGGGGGGGGGGCAAGTGGGAAGGAGATCAACAAAAGGCCAAACAAGTTATCTACATATTTTCAATGGTATAGAGATAAAGAAACAAACTAAGGTGCCTGATCATAGCAGCAATATAGGCCTATGTATACTGTGCATGATATACTTATGGATGTTAACTCTTTGACTGCCAGAGTATTTTCATAAAGTACTCCCCAGCAATTTTCGTGTTTTTTTTATTTTTATATTTTGAAAATGTTCATGAAAATAATTGATCAGACTGTTTTTTAAAGACGCAGCACAAATCCGCCACTAGAGAGCAGCACATGATAGCTTGATCAGCTCCTTGTGTCACTGTTACCCTTCTTGAGCGATTAGACAGGGAAAAACATGAAAACGGATGTGACGTCGTCCCAGATTGTTTTGATCGGCCAAAATTACGATGTGATACACGACGGCGATGACTGATCGTCACCCAGACCATAGATTATAGAAGAGAACCTGTCCGTTTGTCCGTTATACCGTGTGAAAACCCGTTTGTTTACCTATTCTTGACGAAAATGACCGGGGAAAAAAATCAAAAACCGGAAACGGAACCCAGGTCATGAAACCGGATGCAGATGTCGGTGAAGTAAGTGGAACTCGAGAATAACATTGAATTTTAAGCAGCATAGCGCGATCAGAGATTAAACAATGAACGCAAATCCAACGCGTCAATGGCGTGGGTGGATTAAGTAGTAATTGACGCGTTTTCGAGTCAATGGCGTTTATAGAGTTAAGGTGCTTAGAGAAAAAAAGAGCACAATAAAAAGACAAAACGTCAGTGCGTTATACATGGGATTAAGGTGCAAAAAGTCAGTGCGTGTCGACCACATAATCCACCTAAGGTAGACTGACCCTGGTATGATCCACAAGTAGCTCCATGAGGGAGAGCATAAAAAAAAAGAGAGAAAGTCTGTCATGTACCTGGTGTAGTCCAAGGAGGAGCTAAGTCCAAGTCATACAGAGGTGGGTTGTGGGTCTGAATCCACCGTGGTGCGCCGGTGCGGTGGATACAAAATTGGCCCGTGTTCACGGGAGGGAAGCCGTGCGGTGGGGTGGGGAGGAGGGTGATAAATGTCATTGTATGTAATCCTACGGGCGGGGGGGGGGGGGCGGCACCTGTCAGCGGGGAGTGTTGGGCGGGAGGAGTAGGACGAAGGCTCTATGTCCTCCTGGTGGGGGCTCCTCACTGGCAGGTGAGTATTATTTTTGGCTACTCTAAATAAAAAATAAATAAAAGAAACACTGTCACACTCACACATCTTGAATGTTTTTTTTGATTGATTGATTGATTGATTGATTGATTGATTGAATACATTATTTAGAAGTTTGCAGAGAACAAGCACATGGAAGTACAGTTTACAATACAACCTCAACTAGAATGGATCAGCCAGGAAAGCCACAGAGGCTTGTTTCCAATGTGATCCTCACATACTCAGTTCATGGAGACATTGTGTAACTTGGCATGTTTTGAATTAAGCAATATTACACGAGAGGGTGTGCTTTACCGTCATTATTGTCACGCCTGTGATGCGGTCCAGGAACGAGGCGCAGCCGAGTTCCGCGTCCGCATCACAGAAGTGACAATAATGTAAGGTAATGCACACCCTCGAGTGTAATATTGCGATTATACAACAGTTACCAACAAAACACATCCAAATGTATTCATATTGTGGGGCAATTCATAATAAAAAAAATTCGCTTATCCGTTTCCCTGTAAAGAGAAGAGTTTATTTGACTGAGACTAAATAGTCCCTGTGGCAGCGCAGCTGTCTCTCTGACTCTCGTCTCATCAACACAGCTGATTCCAGTAGGCTATATGCTCCGTCGTACGATCGTGTTACGTGGCCAAAATAACTGATCTACAAGCTCACAACGCGTCAAGATGGCGATGCCTTGTGAACTTGTAGATCGGCTATTTTTGCCGTGCGATACCTTCGTACGATAAAGTATAACATACACTGGACTGTTAACGAAATGGGAGTAATTTTACTTTAACACAGGAGGATATTTATACAGTATGGATGTTACCATTGAAATAAAGCACACTTTTTTCCAGTTATTCCTTTTATTATAGGATTTTAGGCGATTTAGTGTGCTCTCTTCTAACCATTGATCAACAGTAAGTCCACCAAATAAGTCAAAATTAACAACATAGTCCATCTTGCGTAGCTGTTTATTCTCCGCCCGGTGGCGGCGGTGGGTACTGTCTGTTTGTTTTCCTACGTGGGACAGTCACAGCGTGACTTCACAGCACAGCTGTGTCATATATGGTCTAATCAGGTGCGGACTGCAGTGCGGAGTGATTTATTTAATGTGATTAGGCCCGTGATATGATGCTGGTTTGAATCACGGCTAGAAAGCTATTTCAACCAATCAGATTGCTTGGTCGGAACTACCTGTTGTATAATGAACAATTGAACATGTGAACTATAAGTCACTCTGCTATCATTTGAGCCTCTGGCGCCGCCTACTGTCTGATAGAGTTAACTATTAGGAAGATAACGTCTATTTAAGAAAAGATGAAAAAGATGGTTTGGTTCTAAGACCCCCCAACACCTGTCCAGTCAGCACCCCAAAGAAATGAGAGACAGACAACGGTCTGTCGAAAATGATCAGTCTGTATTGCTGAGCGTGCACACGAGGCAGTACAAGTTACAGACAAGAATACAAAAATCACACTGATATTACAAATACAGGCAATAGTATTTATACACAAGTTGGACGTCCTAACATCAGACATAAGGTGTATCC
>NC_137623.1:1709227-1731727 GCF_963280865.1 Gymnoscopelus braueri
GGCATAACATCAACTGATAGACACAAATCATTCATTCACATTTAAATACTTTATGATGATGAGGATGGTTTTATGTCTTTATAAAAGATGTTTAAAGGTGATCAGAGATCTGTACATCAAACCTTTTTACCATTTTATTTGTCAATATTTATATGTTTGCACAACAATTATTATTATTACCAGTAGTGGGAAAAATGCTCAGATTTGTTTATTTTTTACTATAGTAGCAATACCACAAGTATTTATTCAAAATGTTACTTGAGTACAAGTACACATATTGATATATATCCACATATAGTACAATTGAAACAAATTATTAGTTGTAGATATGACATTTTAATCATTATTATTTTTTATTTATTTTTTATTATAATTATTTGTGTTTATGAGGAGGGGGGTCTAGTTTACAACCACATGAATAAACCATATTTCCACATGTATAGTTACAGATATATAATGGAATATTATGTCATAATATCATAATGATAATGTGTTCCTCATTGTTTCTCCCTCTTTCTATATATTTTTGTTTTTTCTATCATTGTCTTTCTCTCAGCTGGGACTCCATCACAGCCCTCCCTCTCTCTGCAGCAGACATGAGGAAGTCTTGGCATACAGACATCTCACAGTGGGACCGTGACCTCCGTGTCCGCAGGCTGTGAGTGTTCATCACACAGAAAGCAGAACCAATACAATGTGTTCTCACCATCTTCTAGACCCCAGACCAGCTGAACTATTATCACTTATTATATGATGAGTTGAATCTGATGTCTGACTCTGTCTCTTTCATTCTCTGTGTGTTTGTGAGCAGTGTAGAGGACATGTCAACAGGAGACCCAGCTGAGGACGTTAACCTGGAGACTGATGTTCAGAACATAGAGAGGAACATGTATGAGTCAGCTAACAGCAGGGTAAGAACCTAATATTCTCTCCATGACATTTATTTACATGTTCTAATGAATACATGAAATACAATGTATCGTGTAAGTCGGGCAGAAACCTCATATCTCCATGTTTGAAATTATTTTATTTATTTTTTCATACATTAATGCCCTATTTCATCATACAAGAGTGTCACTCAAAAGTAGGGAAAATAGCAGACATACAAGCTCACATGATGTGAAACGTTGTGAGCTTGTAGATCAGATTTATTAACCATTTAAACCCTATATACTTAAATCAAATGGGGTTAGGTCCCTCAGGGGTCTATTCTTGGTCCCTTACTTTTTCCCCTCTGCACCAAATCTCTTCACTAATACTAGCAGATCTACAAGCTCAGTGTGAGCTTGTAGATCTGCTATTTTCACAGAATATGGAAGCTATTAAGCTATATCTACACTAAACTGTTCAAGATGGAAGAAGTACTCAGATTTTTTACTTGAGTAAAAGTACAAAAGTATTGGCATAAAAATATACTTAAGTACTAAAAGTAAAAGTACTCATTATGCAAATGTACCGTTTCACAAGGTTCCAAATGTATAAAATCCTTTGAAAATAGCAGATCTACAAGCTCACAACACGTGGCTTTGCGATGCATGGTGAGCTTGTAGATCTGCTATTTTCAAATAGCCAAAGTATATAGGGCTGAAGTGATTTGTGTTTGTTTTGTAATAATAATCTAAATCTTCAAAGTAACAGTAATTAACATTTTCAAATAATTGTAGTGGAGTAAAAGTACAATATTTACATCTGAGATGTAGTGGAGTAGAAGTAAAAGTATAGATCATTGGAAATACTCCAGTAAAGTAAAAAAATACATCAAAATGGTAATTAAGTACAATACTTAAAAAGTAAATTTACTTTCCACCACTGCTTATACCTAGTGAGGCCCTAGTGAGTCTTTTATTTTGAAAATACAGGAAGTAAAAGTTAATTCCAAACAATGTTAAGGAACAGTCTGTTAACATCTTGATGTAGTTTTGACTCTCATTGTCTGTTGATGTGTGAAATACAGAGTGAATACTGGAGACTGATCAATGAGAAGAGGTCTGAGGCGCTGAGGGTGAAGAGTCTGATGAGTAGGGGTAAAGTTCAAGCCTCTGACAAAACACACACACACACACACACACACACTCACTCACTCACTCACTCACTCACTCACTCACTCACTCACTCACTCACTCACTCACTCACTCACTCACTCACTCACTCACTCACTCACTCACTCTGTCCCTAGGTCACTCACTCACTCACTCACTCACTCACTCACTCACTCACTCACTCACTCACTCACTCACTCACTCACTCACTCACTCACTCACTCACTCACTCTGTCCCTAGGTCACTCACTCACTCACTCACACTGTCACTCACTCACTCACTCACTCACTCACTCACTCACTCACTCTGTCACTCACTCACTCACTCACTCACTCACTCACTCACTCACTCACTCACTCTGTCACTCACTCACTCACTCACTCTGTCCCTAGGTCACTCACTCACTCACTCACTCACTCACTCACTCACTCACTCACTCACTCACTCACTCACTCACTCACTCACTCACTCACTCACTCACTCACTCACTCACTCTGTCCCTAGGTCACTCACTCACTCACTCACTCACTCACTCACTCACTCACTCTGTCCCTAGGTCACTCACTCACTCACTCACTCACTCACTCACTCACTCACTCACTCACTCACTCACTCACTCACTCACTCACTCACTCACTCCCTCTGTCCCTAGGTCTCTCTCTCACTCACTCACTAACTCACTCACTCACTCACTCACTCACTCACTCACTCACTCACTCACTCACTCACTTACTCTGTCCCTAGGTCACTCACTCACTCACTCACTCACTCACTCACTCTCTCCCTAGCTCGCTCACTCACTCACTCACTCACTCACTCACTTACTCTGTCCCTAGGTCACTCACTCACTCACTCACTCACTCACTCACTCACTCACTCACTCACTCACTCACTCACTCACTCTTTCCCTAGGTCACTCACTCACTCACTCACTCACTCACTCACTCACTCACTCACTCACTCACTCACTCACTCACTCACTCACTCTCTCCCTAGCTCGCTCACTCACTCACTCACTCACTCACTCACTCACTCACTCACTCTTTCCCTAGGTCACTCACTCACTCACTCACTCACTCACTCACTCACTCACTCACTCACTCACTCACTCTCTCACTCTCTCACTCTCTCCCTAGCTCGCTCACTCACTCACTCACTCACTCACTCACTCACTCACTCACTCACTCACTCACTCACTCTCTCCCTAGCTCGCTCACTCACTCACTCACTCACTCTCTCACTCACTCACTCACTCACTCACTCACTCACTCACTCACTCTGTCCCTGTAGGTCTTTATCTCAGCATGGACTCCATCACAGCCCTCCCTCTCTCTGCAGCAGACATGATGAAGTCTTGGCATAAAGACATCTCACAGAGCTACCGTGACCTCTGTGTCCGCAGACTGTGAGTGTTCATCACACAGAAAGCAGAACCAATACAATGTGTTCTCACCATCTTCTAGACCCCAGACCAGCTGAACTATTATCACTTATTATATGATGAGTTGAATCTGATGTCTGACTTTGTCTCTTTCATTCTCTGTGTGTTGGTGAGCAGTGTAAGGGACATGTCAACAGGAGACCCAGCTGAGGACGTTAACCTGGAGACTGATGTTCAGAACATAGAGAGGAACATGTATGAGTCAGCTAACAGCAGGGTAAGAACCTAATATTCTCTCCATGACATTTATTTACATGTTCTAATGAATACATGAAATACAATGTATCGTGTAAGTCGGGCAGAAACCTCATATCTCCATGTTTGAAATTATTTTATTTATTTTTTCATACATTAATGCCCTATTTCATCATACAAGAGTGTCACTCAAAAGTAGGGAAAATAGCAGACATACAAGCTCACATGATGTGAAACGTTGTGAGCTTGTAGATCAGATTTATTAACCATTTAAACCCTATATACTTAAATCAAATGGGGTTAGGTCCCTCAGGGGTCTATTCTTGGTCCCTTACTTTTTCCCCTCTGCACCAAATCTCTTCACTAATACTAGCAGATCTACAAGCTCAGTGTGAGCTTGTAGATCTGCTATTTTCACAGAATATGGAAGCTATTAAGCTATATCTACACTACATTAAACTGTTCAAGATGGAAGAAGTACTCAGATTTTTTACTTGAGTAAAAGTACAAAAGTATTGGCATAAAAATATACTTAAGTACTAAAAGTAAAAGTACTCATTATGCAAATGTACCGTTTCACAAGGTTCCAAATGTATAAAATCCTTTGAAAATAGCAGATCTACAAGCTCACAACACGTGGCTTTGCGATGCATGGTGAGCTTGTAGATCTGCTATTTTCAAATAGCCAAAGTATATAGGGCTGAAGTGATTTGTGTTTGTTTTGTAATAATAATCTAAATCTTCAAAGTAACAGTAATTAACATTTTCAAATAATTGTAGTGGAGTAAAAGTACAATATTTACATCTGAGATGTAGTGGAGTAGAAGTAAAAGTATAGATCATTGGAAATACTCCAGTAAAGTAAAAAAATACATCAAAATGGTAATTAAGTACAATACTTAAAAAGTAAATTTACTTTCCACCACTGCTTATACCTAGTGAGGCCCTAGTGAGTCTTTTATTTTGAAAATACAGGAAGTAAAAGTTAATTCCAAACAATGTTAAGGAACAGTCTGTTAACATCTTGATGTAGTTTTGACTCTCATTGTCTGTTGATGTGTGAAATACAGAGTGAATACTGGAGACTGATCAATGAGAAGAGGTCTGAGGCGCTGAGGGTGAAGAGTCTGATGAGTAGGGGTAAAGTTCAAGCCTCTGACAAACACACACACACACACACACACACACACACACACACACACACACACACACACACACACTCACTCACTCACTCACTCACTCACTCACTCACTCACTCACTCACTCACTCACTCACTCACTCACTCACTCACTCACTCACTCACTCTGTCCCTAGGTCACTCACTCACTCACTCACTCACTCACTCACTCACTCACTCACTCACTCACTCACTCACTCACTCACTCTGTCCCTAGGTCACTCACTCACTCACTCACTCACACTGTCACTCACTCACTCACTCACTCACTCACTCACTCACTCACTCACTCACTCACTCACTCACTCACTCACTCTGTCACTCACTCACTCACTCACTCACTCACTCACTCACTCTGTCACTCACTCACTCACTCACTCTGTCCCTAGGTCACTCACTCACTCACTCACTCACTCACTCACTCACTCACTCACTCACTCACTCACTCACTCACTCACTCACTCTGTCCCTAGGTCACTCACTCACTCACTCACTCACTCACTCACTTACTCTGTCCCTAGGTCACTCACTCACTCACTCACTCACTCACTCACTCACTCACTCACTCACTCACTCTCTCCCTAGCTCGCTCACTCACTCACTCACTCACTCACTTACTCTGTCCCTAGGTCACTCACTCACTCACTCACTCACTCACTCACTCACTCACTCACTCACTCACTCACTCTTTCCCTAGGTCACTCACTCACTCACTCACTCACTCACTCACTCACTCACTCACTCACTCTCTCCCTAGCTCGCTCACTCACTCACTCACTCACTCACTCACTCACTCTTTCCCTAGGTCACTCACTCACTCACTCACTCACTCACTCACTCACTCACTCACTCTCTCACTCTCTCACTCTCTCCCTAGCTCGCTCACTCACTCACTCACTCACTCACTCACTCACTCACTCTCTCCCTAGCTCGCTCACTCACTCACTCACTCACTCACTCACTCACTCACTCACTCACTCACTCACTCACTCACTCACTCACTCACTCACTCTGTCCCTGTAGGTCTTTATCTCAGCATGGACTCCATCACAGCCCTCGCTCTCTCTGCAGCAGACATGATGAAGTCTTGGCATAAAGACATCTCACAGAGCTACCGTGACCTCTGTGTCCGCAGACTGTGAGTGTTCATCACACAGAAAGCAGAACCAATACAATGTGTTCTCACCATCTTCTAGACCCCAGACCAGCTGAACTATTATCACTTATTATATGATGAGTTGAATCTGATGTCTGACTTTGTCTCTTTCATTCTCTGTGTGTTGGTGAGCAGTGTAAGGGACATGTCAACAGGAGACCCAGCTAAGGTCTTTAATGACCTGGTGACTGATGCTCAGAACATAGAGAGGAACATATATGAGTCAGCTAACAGCTTTGTAAGAACCTAATATTCTCTCCATGACATTTATTTACATGTTCTAATGAATACATGAACTACAACGTATCGTGTAAGTCGGGCAGAAACCTCATATCTCCATGTTTTAAATTATTGCATTTATTTTTTCATACATTAATGCCCTATTTCATCATACAGAGTGTCACTCAAAAGTAGGGAAAATAGCAGACATACAAGCTCACATGATGTGAAACGTTGTGAGCTTGTACATCAGATGTATTAACCATTTAAACCCTATATACTTAAATTGAATGGGGTTAGGTCCCTCAGGGGTCTATTCTTGGTCCCTTACTTTTTCCCCTCTACACTAAATCTCTTCACTAATACTAGCAGATCTACAAGCTCAGTGTGAGCTTGTAGATCAGAATACAGAATATGGAAGCTATTAAGCTATATCTACACTACATTAAACTGTTCAAGATGGAAGAAGACTCAGATTTTTTACTTGAGTAAAAGTACAAAAGTATTGGCATAAAAATATACTTAAGTACTAAAAGTAAAAGTACTCATTATGCAAATGTCCCGTTTCACAAGGTTCCAAATGTTAAAATCCTTTGAAAATAGCAGATCTACAAGCTCACAACACGTGGCTTTGCGATGCATGGTGAGCTTGTATATCTGCTATTTTCAAATAGCCAAAGTATATAGGGCTGAAGTGATTTGTGTTTGTTTTGTAATAATAATCTAAATCTTCAAAGTAACTAGTAATTAACATTTTCAAATAATTGTAGTGGAGTAAAAGTACAATATTTACATCTGAGATGTAGTGGAGTAGAAGTAAAAGCATAGAACATTGGAAATACTCCAGTAAAGTAAAAAAAATACATCAAAAAGGTACTTAAGTACAATACTTAAAAAGTAAATTTACTTTACACCCCTGCCTATACCTAGTGAGGCCCTGATCTATCTGGTCTTTTATTTTGAAAATACAGGAAAGTAAAAGTTAATTCCAAACAATGTAAAGGAACAGTCTGTTAACATCTTGATGTAGTTTTGACTCTCATTGTCTGTTGATGTGTGAAATACAGGGTGAATACTGTAGACTGATCAATGAGAAGGGCTCTGAGCTGAGGAAGAAGAGTCTGATGAGTAGGGGTAAAGTTCAAGCCTCTGACAAAACACACACACACACACACACACACACACACACACACACACTCACTCACTCACTCACTCACTCACTCACTCTGTCCATAGGTCTCTCTCTCCCTCCCTCCCTCCCTCCCTCATCCCTCTCTCTCTCTCTCTCTTTCTCTCTCTCTCTCTCTCTCTCTTTGTTGTTGACTGGGTTCCCCCAGGGGTCTGTACTTGGTCCCCTCCTTTTCCCCTTCTACTTAAAATGTCGTAGCTGATCTTCATGCTCACAACGTGATGCGTTGTGATCTTGTACATCAGCTATTTTAGCCAGATGTTCTTGGTCACTTAACTAACATGTTCACACTGTGTCCATTTAACTCTTACTTCATACTGGAGGGGGAGGACAAAAGAACAAAATGGCCGCTGTGTGAATGTGGTTAATTGAGTGTACAGTGATATTTATGTACAGTCATGAAACAATGTATCAGACCTCATGTCTTCTATACTCATCATGTGTAATGAATGTTTGTTTGTGGTTCTTCTGTAGAGATGAAACAGTCTGGTCAGATGGAGATGAAGTCCATGGATCAGACATCATTACCTTCTGTTCCTCTTGGTGCTCCAATGAACCAGGTCAGTTTTACTACAGTCAGAAACATGTCATGTCATGTCATGTCAAACATGTCATGGAGTGATAACTATTTTAATTAAGTCTTTATGCGTTTAAAATTCAAAGCATTAATTAAATAACCCGAAGCCTGTTTCACATAACCTAGATCAGTGGTTTTCAACCAGTGGTCTGGGGACCACCTGTGGTCCTTGAGGGGGTTCCAGTTGGTCCCCAGCTAAATGATGGAGAGTTGGTAACCAAATGGACCCTTATAGATCTGTAACTCTTGAGAGCGTAAAAAGAAACCAAATGGACCCTTAAGGGTACATTTGGTTTCATTTTACTCATGAGTTAAATTATTGTTGAACATATGACTGCATCACTTAATTTCCAAGAAGTCTACACAATTAGATAATGTAGAAGAATTCTAGGCTCAACTAGAATGTACTATTTGAACCCTCTGAAAGGCTCTAGGACCTTATAGTGTGATATTACATTTCATCCTCCAACATACAACACAGATTGTGAGCCCTGTTCACCTCTTTTGTAAATGTAAGGCATTTTATTTGTAGAGCACATTTTCAACAACAAATTGTGTTTCCTTGATGTTCTGTGTAAAGCACATTGAATTGCCATTCAATGTGCTTTACACAGAACATCAAGGAAACACAATTACAATATTATAAAATTACATTAGGAGATTTTTAAAGATTTTTTGAAACAAAAGTAAAACATTTAGAGATACAGTTAAAGCGCAGAGGAGGAAAGAAAATAGAGGAAAAAAAGTAATTATAACCACTCTCAATCTCTCCCTCTATCTATCCATCCATCCATCCATCCATCCATCCATTCATCCATCCATCCATCCATCCATCCATCCCACAGCTGTCTCAGAAACATTCTGTGATGACAGACAGACAGCTGTACACTCCAGCGATGCTCGGCAACAGATCGTATTATCAGTCCAGCATCCCACCCAGCATCCCACCCAGCATCCCACTCCGCCCCTTCAGCCCCTTCCTGCACCACACAGCTACCACGCTGCCTCCTGTAAGTTGCCCCTCTGCTGCTGTTGGTTTTGGTGTTAAATGTTGTTTGTTGTTAATGTTATATCTCGTACTGCACAATCACTTGTTGCGTCTCCAGATAGAATGCATCATTGCACCTTCCTCGGTCACACATTAATCATGTCACCAAGATTGCTTTCTTTCATCTTAGAAATATTGCGAATATTAGAGACTATCTGTCGTTAGACGATGCAAAAACGCTGATCCACGCTTTTGTTTTCTCTCGGCTTGATTACTGCAACGCACTCTACTCTGGCCTGCCAAAGAAAACAACTGACAGATTACAACTTCTTCAAAATGCGGCAGCCAGAATTTTAACTAAAACTAGGATGAGAGAACATATCACTCCAGTTCTAGCTTCACTACACTGGCTCCCGGTTGTTTTTAGGATTGATTTTAAAATTATTTTAATAGTTTATAAAGCTCTAAATGGTCTGGCACCTTCCTACCTCTATGACTGCCTAGAGAGATATGTTCCAAACCGGGCCCTCAGGTCTTCAAGTGCTGACCTGCTCGAGGTGCCTACAATGACATATAAAAAATACGGTGAAGCAGCATTCTGCTTTTACGGACCGACAGTGTGGAATAAACTCCCATTACACTTAAGACAGGCAGCCTCTGTCGATAGCTTTAAAGCACAGCTCAAGACCTATTTCTTCACTCTTGCTTTTAGCTGATTCTTTGGTTGATTTTTAATTCCTTACTGTATTGCCTATTTTAATTTAGTTTTATGCTTTTGCTTTTATTTTATTTTATTTAATTTTTGTTTGCTTTATTGTTAAATTGGTTGTAACTGTAATTGTATTCTTGCTCTGTAAAGCACTTTGAGCTGCATTTCATGTCATGAAAGGTGCTATACAAATAAAGTTTATTATTATTATTATTATTATTATTAAGTAAAAGTATCAATACTGCAATGTAAGTAAAAAAAAATCAAAATATACTTGAGTAAAAGTACAAAAGTATTTGTATCAAAATGTTCTTAAAATACCGAAAGTAGAAAGTACTCATTATGTAGAATGTCCCGTTTCACAGGTTTTGTAAGTAATGTATAAAAATCTTTTGAAAATAGCAGAAAATAGCATCACAAGTCTTCGTGAGGCATTGTGAGCTTGTAGATTGGCTATTTTCAAATGGCCGACATGTATAGGGCTGGTTAATGTATGTTTTGTAATAATACTCAAAATCCACAGTACAAAGTAACTAGTAACTAAAGTTGTCAAATAATTGTAGTGGAGTAAAAGTATAATATTTGCCTCTGAGGTGTAGCGGAGTAGAAGTAAGAATACTGAAAATATGATTGTTTTTGGTGCACGTAAACACGTGAATTAATTACATTTCTCCATTGTGTGTGTCCCAGATGACCTGGGGGTGTGCAGGAAGCTGCAGGGGTGTCGGACCAGCAGACTCATAGAGAGAGAGAGTTATGACACGCTTTGATCTCGCCGCAAAGCGGGCCACTATGGGCTGTAGTTCCAAACATTAGAAATACATGTATACCATTGAGATAGACAGAGCATTTCCACATTCCATTCTTACAATGGGAGTCAACGCTAATGTTGTCACTCTCATTATAGATCACACTGGGACCGGGGGGGAAAGTGGGACAGAGTTTATGAATAGAAAACAGTCTTAAGTAATGTTAAAAAAAAAGTTTTTGATGAATCTAACATGTTAAAAATGGAGTTTGAAGTTATAATGGGTTTGTATAGGAAGGGGGCGTGTCTGATAAAATGAATATCAAATATCTTCAACTACAAACAACTTTATTTTCCTTTCGGAACTTCGTTTGTGCAGTGGTTAAAAATCTAAATACTGAATCAAGCAACTTAAAAACTGTCTGGGGGGTTCACAAAAGCCTGAGTAGACGAAAAAATTACCCAAAGTTTTTTTGAAAGTGAAATATCTCTTTAAGGTCTAATATTTCTAATAAACAAAACCTTTATATCCAATCATTTCTAATATTAATATTTTTTTTACATTTTGGACAACATTTTACATTGAGGTTGACCATTCTTCCTTAGTGCCCACTTTTGTTGTATCCTTATATCGATGCTTAATTGTAAATAAGAGTGAAAAGTGTTACAGGCAGAACAGCAGGGACCCCCCTGAAATATTTGCGATGAGGGCCCCCCCCAAAAAAAAAGAAAAAGAGAAGGAACATTCATAGGGGGTCCCACAGTGAATCCTTGTCCCAGGGCCCAGAATGTGGTGCTACACCCTTGGCCGTGGACACACATTCATATTCATAAGCCAGGATGCACTGAGTAGTCTTTTCTTAAATCCTGGATGACTTCATTCTGCTTTAGTGAAATGGCCCCCCTGTGTAGTCCTCATTCTACAATCATAATCAGATGAAATCTCTAACATGTTCTTGTGCTGTGTGGTCTACAGATGGACATGGGAGCAGGGAGGATGGGTCAGCCCAACGTTACCCAGTTACAGAACCAGTACCTCCATCCAGGCCAGTTTCCTGGGTCCAGTTCAGGTCTTGTTTCCAGTGTTATTGGCATTAACCAGCCAGGAGCACAGGGAGGCATGACTCATGTAAGAACCAGAAAGAGACGCTCAGATAGAATGGCCATGTGTCATGGTGGCTTCCTCGGTCTGTGTAGCTTCTCGGCTCTTTGCTCTCAGACTGTTGTTACCCATAACTGTACAAACTCACACTTTATCCTGTTGGAAACCCACTATGATGACATGTGACATCTTGTTTATTCCAGCTTTGAATATACTTGTGTTGTGTGCTACCAGAATGTACTATTTGAACCCTCTGAAAGGACCTTATAGTGTGATATTACATTTCATCCTCCATCATACAACACAGACTGTGAGCCCTGTTCACCTCCTTTGTAAATGTAAGGCAAGACATTTTATGTGTAAAGCACATGTTCAACAACAAGGCAATTCAATGTGCTTTACACAGAACATCAAGGAAAGGAAACACAATTATACAATGACATTAGGATCCATAAAACAAAATAAGTAAAAATGTATAGATACAGTTACAGTGCAGAGGAGAACAGAAAGGAGAGAAAAAAGTATTAATAACCACTTTCAATCTCCTTCTCTCCATCCATCCATCCATCTATCCATCCATCCATCCATCCATCCATCATCCATCCATCCATCCATCCACAGCTGTCTCAGAAACATTCTATGATGACAGACAGACAGCTGTACCCTTCAGCATCGCAGTACCAGCCCAGCATCCTACCCAGGATGTATATACAGTACGTACGTACGCACGCACGCACACACACACACACACACACACACATTACATTACATTACATTACAGTCATTTAGCAGACGCTTTTATCCAAAGCGACTTACAATAAGTGCATTCAACATAGGTAGGGAACGAAACTACTAATCACTAGAAGTCTTAAAGGGGAAGACCACTCATTTTCAACATTGAACTATGTCTTTAATACACCTTAAAACTGTTAATAAGAAAAATAAGAAAAAAGTCCCCACCCCCTCTATGTTGCCTAGAACTGGATACTTGATTGAGGTCATGTGATCAGTGACATACGCAGGGTGTACTTTTGGCTCCGCCCCCTCAGCCAAAAGTACACCCTGCATATGTCACTGATCACATGACCTCAATCAATTATCCAGTTCTAGGCAACAGAGAGGGGGGGGGACTTTTTTCTTATTGATTAAAATGAGTGGTCTTCCCCTTAAGTGCTCCACTGCCAAATACATAAATACATAAATTAATTGGAGGGTTCCTGATATGAAAAGGTTTGAGAACCACTGTTCCATGGTGTATTCTTGGTAGCATATCAAACAAAAATATCTTTAAAAAATAATTTACCTGATAGAGCTACAACTGACCCATTGTTGCTGTACATTCTTAGCAGCATTTAAAATTAAAACAGCACCTTGTGAAAAGTAAAAGATAAATGTGCTGCTATGATATCTAACTGATGGCGTCTTAGCAACATAGTAGGGCTTTCACGACAAGTGATTTTTACTAGTTGACAAATTTGACCCACTGGTAGTCGACTAGTCGAGGTTTACCTATTATGTAATAATAAAGACGCTCTGGGGCGCGGCATTTCGCGGCAGCTAGGTTGCCATGACAACGGATATACACAAACAAACATGTGTTGAGAACATTACACTGCAACAAAGAACAGCATTTTAGCTGCTACAATAAGGAATGGAAACTGGACCAAAATGACTATCTGCCGTGTCTCTCGTTAAACAAAGTACACAATAAATCCAGCTGTTGGTCAATAACTAGCCCCGAAACATGACTCTCATATCATGAAAAAACCTCAACCTGATTTTTGTACTTTCTCCATTTACAGCCCGTACATCTACAGAACTGTTTTTCTGATTTTATGTTTTGTGTGAGGACCAGGCCCGGCGCCACGGGGGGGCCTGAGGGGGCATCGCTTGCATGCTGCGCGACTGGTGTGCCCCCCCACAATTTTCAACTGCCCCCTCAGTCATTTCATCCTGGCGCCTGGCCTGGTGAGGACTGAGGATGAAAATTAGCATCTTTGCTAAATCCCGTGTATTTACGTCCATGTGAAGTCCATTAATATGCTCTGTCCTGTCCAAATAAACAAATAAAGTAAAAGTACATAAACGTTCAGATTTGAAATTTGAAGTGCTGCTGACCCCATGCCCATGGATGTTACAATTCACTTCGGGTGGGTATAAGTACCCGTTTCTTCCGTATAGTTTAATAAAAAGCATTTTAATCCGATCGGCAGCCATTTTCTCATAGAGTTACAATGTATTAGAGTGCAATACACCTCCCAACCGATAGGGTCTTGTAGTTAAAAGCATGGAGAAAATTTGGAGACAATGGCCACCAATCGATTTAAAATGTTTTTTTATTATTGAACAATACGGAAGATACGGGTACTTATGCAAGCCAGAGTAGAATTGTAACATCCGTGGTCATGGGGTCAGCACTTTATATTTGAAATCTGAACGTTTATGTAGATGTACGGGCTGTAAATGGAGAAAGTGCAAACACCAGGTTGAAGTTCAGCCATGACGCTCGTGAGGGACGAGCGCCGTCTGATTTATGTCTAGTTAATAACAAGGCTACGTCTTTTTATCCAAGACTCTTTTGCCATCCCGGTCAAAATTAACTGGAAAACCAAATGGCTCCACACACAAGATCTGTTTGAATGTGGAGGGACTTCTATTTCTGGTCTCTCTGTGGCATTAGCCATTATTGCAACAGGTTAGTGTCTTGCCTTTTTTTCTCTAGTTGAGCGCAGATCCATTGAGACAACTTTCTTTCAACGAGTAAGGTTAAACACAGAACGCATCGTCCGAAGTTGATGAAATATATATATGTATCGTTCGTATCGTGTACGGAACCGAGACCCTCGTATCGAATGGTTCAATACGAATACATATATTGTTGCAGGCTTAATATATATATGTATATATAATCATTATTATTATTTATTTTTAATTATAATTATTTGTGTGTTGGAAGAGGCGGGGGGTTTAGATTACAACGCATACAAAAATAACTGCCATATTTCCACAAGTACAGTTACAGTGTCACAACCCGGCCCGTGGGCCATGACAAATGGAGGAGGACACATGGCAGTGCTTAAAAGTAACAATGATTTATTTAACAAAAGAACTAAAATAATGCTTTACAAAAGGAATGAGGTGTGTAGTTCAGTAATCAGTAGTGTCAGCAATGTATGGATGTGTGTTCAATGTAATGTGGGGTGTTGTAAAGTGTGTGAACTTAATCATAGGACAAATAAACAGAAGGGTGCTGTCATCTGGTAGAGGACAACTCGAATGGCTGGCAGCCACTCTTTTATAGGGCTGCAGGGAGCACTGGCCAGGTGCTCCCAATGCACCTAATTAGGAACCCCAGGTTGGCCACGCCTACAGGAGATCTGTGGGAGAGATACACAGAGGAGTACACCATATACCACACAGGCCCTGCAAGCCAGGCCAAGGGGCCGTGACACCCTCCCCCTTCAACATGAGGGCCCATAAGGGACCGAGAGAGTGTAACTACACCAATTTAAGTATACTAAATTGAAATTTAAATCAATCAAGACAACCAAAAATGTACATCAAAAATTAAACAAAAATATTTGTGAATTTAACACCACTTGCCTCCAAATTATTACGGTTCAACCAATCCTGTCCACAACCAACACACCCAGCCCTCCCCTCAGCAACCAAGATTACCATGGATTCCTGGAGCATCTAAGAGGAGAGGAACAGGAGGCAGGAGCAGACAGAACAGGAGGACCAGTAGATGGGACAAAAAAAAACAGGTCACATATTGCCTAAATTTAAGGCACCCTGGAAAGGGCATTTTCTACAACATTCTCTACCCCTTTAATGTATTTAACTACGAGCCAATACGACTGCAGCATTAGGGACAGTGAATTATCTTCTGATTGGGACTTTGCAATTAATTCAAAAGGTTAGTGGATTATGGACACTGACCACCACAGGCACAGCCCCAGACACTACATAGACTTGAACTTAAACTTAAACTTTCTTGAAAAGAAAGTAACTGGTTTGTCAATGCCTAAGTCCTCTGGTTGTAATAAACCCCCACCAGCACCCACGTGACTAGTATCCACCTGCAGAGTGAATGTACGGTCAAGACGTGGCACTGCAAGGACAGGAGCAGTACACAACACAGATTTGATACATTCAAATGCCTTTTGACATTTGTCAGACCAAATGAATACAATGGAACATACAATTGAACACATAATTACAGTGAGAAGATTTACCACACCGGACTTAGAGCGAGGGAGTGGTCCCACACAGTTAAGATCAGATATGGAAAACCTTGGTTCTGAACCTAACTTTTCGTTCTTTCCTAACTCACAATCATTTGCCTCAGACTGTGCGTGCGTCATAGCGTGTGTCACTGCACAAGCTGTGAACACTTCAGGAAATTCAGTTTCACTTTCGTCAGGTTGACTTCTTACCAACGGCACCGAATCTACCACTAAAGGTGGTGGTACATCCGCCCACACACGTGCACCAGCCAAACCATTACCCAGAATCACATTCACCCCTGCCACGGGTAAAGCGGGACGCACAGCAACGCCGGTCAGACCCTGGAAGAAATCGGAATACAGCATGACGTTGTGAACAGGAACATGGAGGACAGTTAAACCCATCCCCAAAACAGGAATAGAGGACCCTGTAGTACTCTCGCTAGTAAAGGGTAACACTGACGCTTCAATAAATGTATCAAACGCTGCTGTGTCACGCAGTATTTTTACTGGCACCTTGATGTTACTTCCTACAAGTGACACAAATCCTTCACTGACAAACGGCCTGTAGGATTCATCAACCTCAAGACTTTGACATGACCCTTTAACCTGTACCTCCCCCAAGCTTAGCGCAGGCACAGCCATAGCCGCACCTTTTGCAGGGTAAGCGGTAGACTTAGTCTTTGCTTTTAGAGCGTAGCAGTCATTTTTCCAATGCCCTTCTTTATGACAATTACATATCTTCTCCTCCTCCTCACGCGTGCCATATTCAACTTTTGCCTCTGGTGCCACCGCCATGCCTGAACTACCAGGAAAGTCCATGTTGACACATGCACCATCACCACCATCATTACCAGCACACTGCTGGCCAAAGGAGCGCCGCTCCCCATAAGGGCGCTTGTGTGTCAACACATGTTCATCTGCCAAAGCAGCCGCTTTTGCAGCAGTGTCAACTTTCCGATCACTGATGTAGTTGGCAATATGTTCAGGCAAAGTGTTTTTGAATTGTTCAAGGACTATAAGGTCACATAACCCATCAAAGTCCTTAACATCCAAGGCGGCACACCAGCGGCCAAAGTAACATGACAAATCGCGTGCAAACTCTAGATGAGTCTTGTTTTCAGTTTTCCGCCATGTGCGAAAACGTTTGCGATAGGCTTCTGGAACCAGTTCAAAGGCTTTTAATACTGCTGCCTTAACAACAGGATACTTCTGACTGTCAGCAGGGCTTAGACATGAATAGGCCTCCTGCGCCCTGCCCGTTAATACACATTGCAGCATTAACGTGCGGGCAGACTCTGGCCATTTACGCACCTCGGCTACTCGTTCAAACATGGAAAAGAAGGTTTCAGGGTTCTTTTCACAACTTGGGCACTAAGCGCAAATTCTTGAAAATATCAGTCTTGAGCCTGAGACCCCGAGGCCGCTGACCTACTACTGGACATCCCAGCCTCCTCAGCTGTGAGTTTACCTTCCTTTATCAGTTCAAGTTTGGTCCGCTCAATTTCTAGTCTAGACTGCTCTACTTTCAACCTCTCCACTTGTAACTCCTTCTCCAACTGAGTCTCTGACCTCCGCCTCTCTTGCTCTGTTTGCAGCATGAGCAACTCTTTCTGTTGTTCAAATGTGAAAAACTGACTAGTGGGCTGCTTAGACTGACTAACTATTTCAGCTGACTTTTCCTCAGTTTCAGGAGACTCTATTAGAATCCCCATGTCCTTCAAGTTAGCTTTTAAAGTTGACTTTACTGTCTCCTTTAACATTTTGTCAGTGATTTCTAGTTGATAGTAATCTGCTACCCTAATAGTCCATGAGCCAGACAAGATTTCATTATCGAAAGAGTGGGCAAAACCAAACCTATATTAAATTGTTCATAGGGTCAATACGAGTAAATAAATATATGATAACCTTTCCACAGGAGCAGCTTTTTCATGGTTATCACACATTTTGTTATTTTCCCCATACGTACATGACAGGTGAAAAAATTACAAAATTTAAAAAAGAGTTATCATGAAACTTCCTGAGTTGATTACTTACATGAAGACAATGATTTATCGTATTACAAGTTTTCTGAAATTGTATATTTAAATATGCAAATTAGGCATTTAGTCCATGAGCCAGAGCCCCAAAATGGAGCCAGATATTGATTATTCCCTCGTTAAAAACCTTTGACTCCAACATCTTAACAAAATTAAATAAGTATGTTGACTCTGGCTTTGTCCAAAGTTCCAATGTTGATTCTGGAAAGTTATGCAAATTTGGGCATATTTTCCTAATGCCTAATTTGCATATTTAAATATACAATTTCAGAAAACTTGTAATACGATAAATCATTGTCTTCATGTAAGTAATCAACTCAGGAAGTTTCATTATGATAACTATTTTTTTAATTTTTTCACCTGTCATGTACGTATGGGGAAAATAACAAAATGTGTGATAACCATGAAAAAGCTGCTCCTGTGGAAAGGTTATCATATATTTATTTACTCGTATTGACCCTATGAACAATTTAATATAGGTTTGGTTTTGCCCACTCTTTCGATAATCATTGCTCAATTTTGGGGCTCTGGCTCATGGACTATAAGCAGCTGCTCCCTAGTAAAACTATCTAAAGTTTTCTCAGATGGGGTCTTCACAAAATCCTCTAGACCTGCCCTAATTACCACACTAGTAGTGGCAACTAACTGACAGCACAAAACAAAAATAAATAATTGTATTTAACCAAAATAAACCAATTACCTAAATTGTTAACCAAAACAAATTGTTACTCAAACTGTTAATTAAATTACCAAAACAAATTGCTATTCAAACAAATTGTTAATCAAATTATTGCTCAAATTATTCAAAACCAATTGTTATTCAAAACAAATTTATACTCAAATTACCCAAACACTACCATGCACCTCCTCAGTAATGCTGTGACTTAAGTTGCCAAAATAGGCTTCAAACAATACAGGAATTTACTTTACCTGTTCAGAGTCACAGCCAACTTGAGTATTTTACTAAAAGCGGCACGAGCCCCCAATTTGTCACAACCCGGCCCGTGGGCCATGACAAATGGAGGAGGACACATGGCAGTGCTTAAAAGTAACAATGATTTATTTAACAAAGGAACTAAAATAATGCTTTACAAAAGGAATGAGGTGTGTAGTTCAGTAATCAGTAGTGTCAGAATCAGAATCAGTTTTATTGTCACATCACAGGTTTACAAGGTAAAAAAGTGGGTGAAATTCTTTTTTGTACATCGTTCCCATCGCAACGTTAGTTTCCATAGAAAGAAGAGGGGGGGGGGGGGAGAAGAAGAGGGTGGGGGGCAGGTGGGAAGGAGATCAAAACAAGAGAGCAACAGAAGGCCAGACAAGTTATCTACATATTTACAAATTACCTGAAATAATAAAAAAACAAAAAAAAAACTAAACTAAGGTGCCTGAGCATAGCAGCAATGTATTGTATACTGTGCATGTTATACTTATACTGTGCATGATAGACAATGGACGTTAAGGTGCTTAGAGGAAAAGGAGCACAATAAAAAAAGACCCAAAAAAGTCAGTGCGTTATACAAGGGATTAAGGTGCAAAAGGTCAGTGCGTGTCCACCTAGAGTGGACTGACCCTAGTATAATCCGCATGTAGCTCCATGAGGGAGTGCAACAAAAAGTCATTTGTACCTGGTGTAGTCCACAGGTGTGTCCGAGGGGGGGCTAAAGTCCAAGTCATTGTCCCTGGTGTCAGCAATGTATGGATGTGTGTTCAATGTAATGTGGGGTGTTGTAAAGTGTGTGAACTTAATCATAGGACAAATAAACAGAAGGGTGCTGTCATCTGGTAAGGGACAACTCAAATGGCTGGCAGCCACTTTTTTATAGGGCTGCAGGGAGCACTGGCCAGGTGCTCCCAATGCACCTAATTAGGAACCCCAGGTTGGCCACGCCTACAGGAGATCTGTGGGAGAGATACACAGAGGAGTACACCATATACCACACAGGCCCTGCAAGCCAGGCCAAGGGGCCGTGACACAGATATATCATAGAATATTATGACATAATATCATAATACTAATAATAATAATATGTTCCTCATTGTTCCTCCCTCCTCTTTCTATGTCGCTTTGTCATTGTCTTTCTTTCAGCTGGGACTCCATCACAGCCCTCCCTCTCTCTGCAGCAGACATGAGGAAGTCTTGGCATGAAGACTTCCCACAGGGGGACCGTGACTACTACGTCAGCTGGCTGTAAGTGTTCATCACACAGAAAGCAGAACCAATACAATGTGTTCTCACCATCTTCTAGACCCCAGACCAGCTGAACTATTATCACTTATTATATGATGAGTTGAATCTGATGTCTGACTTTGTCTCTTTCATTCTCTATGTGTTTGTGAGCAGTGTAGAGTACATGTCAACAGGAGACCCAGCTGAGGACATTAAGGATCTGGTGACTGATGCTCAGAACATAGAGAGGAACATATATGAGTCAGCTTACAGCGAGGTAATAACCTAATATTATCTCCATGACATTTATTTACATGTTCTAATGAATACATGAACTACAATGTAGCGTGTAAGATTTAATTGTTTATCATTCAGTGACATAAAAAAACAAAACAATAAACAAAAATGTATCCAAAATAGGGATGCCAGGTAACCAAATGAACCCTAGCGTCCTTATTCTGAGGTGAACGTTCAAAGAAAATAACCGATCTACAAGCTTACAATACATCACAATGCAACCTGTATGTGAGCTTTTATATCAGCTATTTTAGGCAAACAGATTTGGTGTTGAGAGAATAAAGCATCAGACCTAGTACAGATCCCTGGGGGACCCCGTTAGACTATGTATAAAGTTAATGTGGTTATCGTTGTCGGGCAGAAACCTCATATCTCCATGTTTAAAATGATTGTATTTATTTTTTCATACATTAATGCCCTATTTCATCATACAAGAGTGTCACTCAAAAGTAGGGAAAATAGCAGACATACAAGCTCACATGATGTGATACGTTGTGAGCTTGTAGATCAGATTCATTAACCGTTTAAACCCTACTTAAATGGAACTCTGTTAGGTCCCTCAGGGGTCTATTCTTGGTCCCTTACTTTTTCCCCTCTACACCAAATCTCTTCTAGCAGATCTACAAGCTCATTGTGAGCTTGTAGAGCTGCTATTTTCACAGAATAGGCAAGCTAGGGTTCATAAGGTTAACAGTGTTCCACTTACATTAAACTGTTCACTTATACCCAGTGATGGAAGAAGTACTCACATTTTTACTTGAGTAAAAGTACAACAGTATTGGCATAGAAATATACTTAAGTACTAAAAGTAAAAGTACTCATTATGCAAATGTCCCATTTCGCAAGGTTCCAAATGTATAAAATCCTTTGAAAATAGCAGCTCTACAAGCTCATAACGCGTGGCGCGTGTTTGTTTTGTAATAATCTAAATCTTCAAAGTTACTTGTAATTAACATTTTCAAATAATTGTAGTGGAGTAAAAGTACAATATTTACATCTGAGATGTAGTGGAGTAGAAGTAAAAGCATAGAACATTGGAAATACTCCAGTAAAGTAAAAAAAATACATAAAAATGGTACTTAAGTACAGTACCTTGAGTACATTTACTTTCCACCACTGCTTATACCTAGTGAGGCCCTAGTGAGTCTTTTATTTTGGAAATACAGGAAGTAAAAGTTAAATCCAAACAATGTAAAGGAACAGTCTGTTAACATGTTGATGTAGTTTTGACTCTCATTGTCTGTTGATGTGTGAAATACAGGAGGAATACTGGAAACTGAGGGGTGAGAAGAGGTCTGAGCTGAGGAAGAAGAGTCTGATGAGTAGGGGTAAGGTTCTAGCCACTGACTCACTCACTCACTAACTCACTCTGTCCCTAGGACTCTCTCTCTCGCTGTGTGAATGTGGTTAATTGAGTTTACAGTGATATTTATGTACCGTCATAAAACAATGTATCAGCAATTATAACCTATAACTCTCAATCTCTCCCTCTATCCATCCATCCATCCATCCATCCATCCATCCATCCCACAACTGTCTCAGAAACATTCTGTGATGACAGACAGACACCTGTACACTCCAGCATCGCAGTACCAGTCCAGCATCCCACCCAGCATCCCACCCAGCATCCCACCCCAGTTCAGTATCGCCCCTTCCCCCCCTTCCTGCACCACACAGCTACCACGCTGCCTCCGGTAAGTTGCCCCTCTGCTGCTGTTGGTTTTGGTGTTATTGTTGTTAATGTTATATCTCGTACTGCACACTCATTTGTTGCGGCTACTTTTACTCCAACATACAGGTGAAGATGGAGATGGAGAGGGAGGTGAAGATGGAGGTGAAGATGGAGGTGAAGAAGCAGGAAGAGGAGGATGAGGAGGAGGGGGAAGTGGGAGGAGATGTGAAGATGGAAGTGGAAGCAGAGGTGAGATAGTCTCCTGTCATTCCAACTGTGCCTTGTTCCCCTTTGGTTGCAAACTTAATCATTTATAACAGACATGCACATTAACTATGCATGTTACAAACCAGCCATCATAGGGTTAATTATTAAAGGGATAGTTAACCCCCAAAAATATTTGCTATGGATTACTCACTCCATGGAGACTTGAATTCATGGATATGCATTAGTTTTTGTCTCATTCCTAAGACAATAATTTGATGGTAGGAGACACAAAGAGTCTCCTTTGTATCTCCTACCGGAACCGCTGCCTACCGGTCCGCTGGTCG
>NC_137623.1:1736727-1796727 GCF_963280865.1 Gymnoscopelus braueri
CAGTAGTCCAGGCGGGAGATGACAAGAGCCTGGATGAGCACATGGGCTGCCTTCTCCGTGAGGAAGGGGCGAATCCTCCTGATGTTGTAGAGGAGGCATCTGCAGGACCTTGTCACTGATGCGATGTTTGCCGAGAACGACAGTTGATCGTCCAGGGTCACACCCAGATTCTTCGCGGTCCGAGTTGAGGTCACCACAGCATTATCAATGGTGATGGCCATGTCTCGGTGCGGACAGCCCTTCCCCGGGAGGAACATCAGCTCAGTCTTGTCCAGGTTGAGCTTCAGGTGGTGCGTCGACATCCACTCCGAGATGTCAGCCAGACAAGCAGCAATGCGTGCCTCCACTTGGGTGTCGGAGGGGGGGAATGAGAGGATCAGCTGGGTGTCATCGGCATAGCAGTGGTAGGAAAAGCCATGTGAGTGGATGACAGCACCAAGAGATGTAGTGTAGAGAGAGAAAAGAAGAGGACCCAGAACCGAGCCTTGGGGAACCCCAGTAGTGAGTCTGTGTGGTTCTGACACAGATCCTCTCAGCATCACCTGGTAGGAGCGACCCGTCAGGTAGGATGCAAACAGGGAGAGTGCAGAGCCTGAGACACCCATCTCCTCAAGGGTGGAGAGGAGGATCTGATGGTTCACTGTGTCGAACGCTGCAGACAGGTCCAGGAGTATCAGGACGGAGGAGAGAGAGTTCGCTCTAGTGGCATGGAGCGACTCCGTCACTGCCAGGAAGGCAGTCTCGGTCGAGTGACCCACTTTGAACCCAGACTGGTGGGAGTCCAGGAGGTTGTTCTGGTGGAGGTACGAGGACAGTTGTTTGAACACAGCACGTTCGAGAGTTTTAGATAGGAAGGATATAAGGGAAACCGGTCTGTAGTTCTTGATCTCAGAGGGGTCAAGTGTCGGTTTCTTCAGGAGGGGGGTGACTCTGGCAGTCTTGAAAGCAGAGGGAAAGTAGCCAGACGTCAGAGAGGTGTTAATAAGGTGGGTTAAGAAGGGAAGAAGTTCAGGTGCAATAGACTGCAGCAAAGTGGATGGGACCGGGTCCAGGGAGCATGAGGTGGGGCGACTAGAGGTAACAAGGAGAAGGACCTCGTTAGGGGAGAGGGGAGAAAAGTGGGATAGAGAGGGGGAGGGGGAGGGAAGAGGAGTAGATGAAGATAGAGAGGGAGGGGTGGAAGGCAGACGGGTGTGGGTAGTGCGCAGGGCACCAGCCGGGAGAGGAGGGAAGGAGGATCGGATATCGTTCACCTTCTTGTCAAAGAAGTTGGCGAAGTCGTCAGGGAGGAGGGACGAGGAGGGAGGAGGGGGTGGTGGTTGCGGGAGAGAGGAGAAAGTTTCAAAGAGTTTTTTAGGGTTGAATTTTAGTGCAGAAGAAAGCAGCTTTAGCAGCAGATAGAGAGGAGAAAAAAGTAGAAAGGAGAGATTGGAAGGTAAGAAGGTCCTCCGGGAGGTTGCCATTTCTCCATTTGCGCTCAGCCGCTCTCAGGCTCCGTCTCTCAGTCCGCACTGAGTCCGACAACCAGGGGGCAGGTGGAGTTTGGCGTGCAGGCCTGGAGGTGAGGGGACAGAGATGGTCCAGGGAAAAGGATAGAGTAGAGAAAAGAAGATCAGTGGCGGTATCAGGGGATAGAAGAGCGAAGGATTCAGGGGCAGGGAGAGCAGAGAGAGCAGAAGAGGAAAGATCAGTGGGGGAAAGTGAGCGAAGATTGCGACGTGAGGAAACCATGTGGGTAGGGAGGGGCTGTGAGGGGGAGAGGAGAGAGAGAGAGAGTAGGACATGAAGTAGTGATCAGTTTCTTACCCTTTTCACTGGAAAGAGGAGTGAGGGAGAGGTTAGCAGCAGAGCAGCATCTGGTGAAGATCAGGTCCAGTTGGTTGCCAGCCTCGTGGGTAGGAGGAGATGGGGAGAGAACTAGGTCGAAGGCGGCGAGAAACGAAAGGAGTGGGTCTAACTGCTTCTCAGTCGGGAGGTTGAAGACACCCAGAAGGATGAATCCAGAGCCATCGACAGGGAAGTGAGAGACTAGATGGTCCAGCTCCTCCAGGAAGCCACCAGCAGGGCCCGGTGGGCGATAAACAACTGCAATGGTGAGCTTGACTGGATGAGAAACAGTGACCACATGAAATTCAAAGGAGGTAGGAGAGAATTGTGACAGTGAAACAGGAGAGTATTTCCATTTTCTGGAAATTAGCAGACCAGCACCACCACCTGTCCGCACGGCTCTGGGAGTGTGAGAGAAAGAGTACACATCTGACAGAGCCGCGGGCGTAGCAGTGTTTTCTGGTCTGATCCAAGTCTCAGTCAGAGCAAGGAAATTGAGGGAGAGCAAGGATGCGTAGGCTGAGATGAAAGCAGCTTTGCCTACCGCTTTCAGAGCAAGTATTTAAGGCCACTTCAACTGATTGCTAATCGCCTGCCAGGAGTGTAGGCCCCTCCCCTACTTATCCAAGGCTATGGTTTTGGTTCAGGTGAAACTCCCTTTAATGGGGCTGTCAGCTGAGACCTAACAATAGGCTTTGAAGCAAGCAAAATAACAAACTACTTTTAAGCTAAACCAACTATACAACACTGATACTTTTGAGCAAAGTACAGCTACTTAAAGCAACCTGCTAATATAAGAAAATATACTCAATCTGTCTAGGTGGGTCAGGCAGTTTACAGGGTTCCTCCAGAAGATGAATTACACACTGAAGTAACACTGTGCCTGGACAGACTTATAAACACCTTGAGACAGTGTAGGCCCCTCCCCTACTTATCCAAGGCTATGGTTTTGGTTCAGGTGAAACTCCCTTTAATGGGGCTGTCAGCTGAGACCTAACAATAGGCTTTGAAGCAAGCAAAATAACAAACTACTTTAAGCTAAACCAACTATACAAACTACGTTTAAGCTAAACCAACTATACAAACTACTTTTACGCTAAACCAACTATACAACACTGATACTTTTGAGCAAAGTACAGCTACTTAAAGCAACCTGCTAATATAAGAAAATATACTCAATCTGTCTAGGTGGGTCAGGCAGTTTACAGGGTTCCTCCAGAAGATGAATTACACACATCATGTTGCGACAACACTCCTACAGGCAGCCATGGACCTCCAGCTGGTCGACCACAGGGCCGGGCGGTGGTACACAGACATACAGTAGCATATGGCTATAATAAATAGGCCAGTTTTAGGAAAGGTCTATATGTACTCACGTTGGCTGTTATTGTTCTATTTCCACCATTCTAACGGATTCCAGGGGTGTGTAAACATCTCTGAAGTAGCTCCCTTTAGTTTCCTCTGAAGTGACTTAGTTAACTTACATCCATATTGTCCCCGTTCTCTTTCATCATCCACCTTTGTTCAATAATCCCAAACAGAGCTACACTTTAAGTTTACATCAATCATAGCCTCTCAAACCCAGATACATTGCTGCGACACGTAATGTGCGTCGCTTACCTACCCAAAATAACAGACATAGAAGCTATTAAATTGCTGCGTCATGGCGTGTCGACAGCTTACAGATCTGTTATTTTGGGCAGCATAAACAATGAGGCACGATCGAGCGGCGCATGAGGACTGGAGTAGCCTATACAACACTAAAACCAAATAAGCTCTAACATTACATTACGTGGTCAACAACATAAACTAGACATGTAACTTGCTTGGAGCTTTTAATGCAGTGGTTCTCAACCTGTGGGTCGAGACCACCACAACAGAGCTCACAACGCCAGGCATTGTGAGCTTGTAGATCTGCTATTTTCACAATATCTATCTGTGTATCAAATATGGTTATTTTGGGGGGTCGATGGCCTGAAAAGATTGAGAACCCCTGCTTTAATGCAGTAAACATGAACGTAGCGTTTACTTGGGGAATATAATAATACTATAATATATATAATATTCACCCGCAGCTGGGTTTAGCGAGACAGCAGCCAAAATGAAAATGTGACGTTTCCGTGCTATCACAGATGATCCGATCATCTTATAAAATGTAAGTGCTCCCGACGGGACCCGACCTGGCCCGTCGGGTCCAATTGGTCACGTATGCGTCGGGCTTTGGGTCGATGTTTTTTTTTAATCCAAATAATTCATATATCAATTAATTTGTAGCGTATTGTGTTCACAATAAGCAACTTGTCATATTAGTCAGATCCCAAGAGTATATGAAAGCCATTTAAAATATTTATACTATTCTTACACAGCTGCTACCAAAAAATTAATCACCAGCGCAGCGCAAAAGTAGGTCAAATCAATCAGCTGTCTTGTCAGTTGTCACTACGGCAGCAGCAGAGCCCCCTTTAAAGTTTAAACCATAACATGATATAGAATGGATCTTCAGACAAACTATTGAGATTGAAAATATTTCTTCATGTCTTCCTCACCTCAAAGTAAACGTTGGATTATGTCTTCAAATGACCAGAGCACAGGCAGCGGGGCAGTACGAGGTAACATTCACGATCCAGGTCTCTATATTGGATGTGATTTCTCCATCGCAACTCTTTCCCATCAAACAAAGTAATCCAAACTATTTTGTACTGCTTATTTTGCTTGTTAAAGGCATGATTTTATTAAGACATGACTGCAATATGGAAAAAACGAAAATATCTCAATTAAAAATATATTTCATAGAATAACCGAATATCATTTTTAAAATGGTTATGGGGCAGTGTATATATTTATATAGCCCTATTTGCTCCAAGCTGTTTTTTAAATATAGACTGTTGGAATAGGGTAGAATGACTCCTGTTCTTAACGAATTACCAAGATTTAATGAGAAAAAAGGCTTCTTTAGAAATGACAGACGGGCTGGGCCTAATTTGTCAATTATGGGTCGAGCCAGGCTGAAATATTTAGGGGATATGAAAGCTCTAGTTTGAAGTGCTCATGTGGCCTTATAGTCGCTTCTTTTTGTTTTCATAGACCTGTGGTTGCTTATTTCTTGCCAAGGCTGGCAACACGGCTCATGGTCTAACATGCGCTCTGGCTGCACTGAGGCATTTAACATGGGGCCGATGTTTCGTTTCTAAGTCTAAGCTTGCCTTTCAGTAAAAACACATTTGATAGACATAAATATCACCTACATATTACTGATTAGAGAGAATTTTATATTATTGTAATCGGTTAATTATTTCCTGCATAATCAATGACTAAAATTGACATATAAAGGGGAGTATTGCATTGCAGATGCACAAATTGTCTTATTTAAATAGACTATCATCTTATATAAATACAATTGACACAAGGAATTGACACCCTTCCTTCTGCTGATTATAGTAAGATTAGAATCACAGAGATTTGTTGACAATAATAGCCTAGTAGAGAGAGGTGCGCACATTACGTCCTGTCTCCACAAAGCCATTGCAGTGTCTGTGTGCACTTGGCGGGTGCTTTTAGAACCCACTGTCCCCCCTCCCAAAGCCGTACCCATGTGTGTGTGTGCAGAATAGCAATGTGGGGAATATAGCAACAACACGCCCACGGGCACGCCTCCACGCGCAAATAACGGTGTCGGCATGATGGGTGACGGGTAGAGATGGTGCTAGAATAACATATTGGGACAGGGCAGCTCCCTTATCCGTATTTAACAGGTTTAGGGTAGGGTTTAGGCTTAAGGAGCTGCCACTGAATAGCGCCGCTAATGTGTTAACCTCTGGATTTAGCCCTAAATGTCTTGCTCACAAAGTAAAATAAAATGTAACATACAACAACAAACAAATTGACTAACTTAGTCCACAATTTACGGCAAAGAAGACAGTTTGGTTACCTATATGACAGCCCTATTAACCCAACTGATTGCCCGGTGTCTGCTGCACATACGGTGCGGAGCAACATTAAACATTAAATTAAATTAACTCTTTAAAACCTTCTCCTTCAACAACGTTAATTGGTCTCATGTCAAGCGCAACAAAATTGGCAATTTTGTCCGTAATTTCTCTTAGCCTTTTCTCCGAGAGTGGTGGCCTAAAATCCAATTTCCTCTGAGTCAACTGTGGGGCCGCTAAACTCGACGTACTGGCAGTGGCTGACAACTGCGGGTGTACCTAGAAAATAATAAATCCTATAAGCCCCTACATATAATTGATATTACATAAAAAATATTTAAATAATACGAAAGGGAGTAGGGACATAGCCAATATTGTTTTAGGCCACAGTATCGTCTTCACAAACAACTTACCTTGAATAAGTGATAAGCCATGTTACTTGTTGTGGAGTGGTATGACATTGTGTGATCGCATATCCTGCATCTGACTTTTGTTTTATCTTCTGAATGTTCAAAATGTTTCCACACTTGTGATTTTTTTTCCCCTAGACATTGTGAGCGATTGTGAGCAATTAATTTATGTAGCAAAATAGATTAATGAGCCATTGAGATTCTGTTCAGGTGAGATTCTGTTCTGTGTGGTCATTTGGAGTCTACCACCATGGCGATTTATTCACGCATGCCTAATATAATTATAATTATTTGTGTGTGGGAGGATGGGGGGGTCTAGTTTACACCAGCATAAAAAAGAACTGTCATATTTTCTCATGTACAGTTACATATATATATATATATATATATATATATACATATATCATATAATATTATGTCATAATATTATAATATTATGTGTTCCTCATTGTTTCTCCCTCCTCTTTCTATTTCTTTTTGTTTTTTCTATCATTGTCTTTCTCTCAGCTGGGACTCCATCACAGCCCTCCCTCTCTCTGCAGCAGACATGAGGAAGTCTTGGCATAAAGACATCCCACAGAGGATCCGTGACCGCCAAGTCCGCTACCTGTGAGTGTTCATCACACAGAAAGCAGAACCAATACAATGTGTTCTCACCATCTTCTAGACCCCAGACCAGCTGAACTATTATCACTTATTATATGATGAGTTGAATCTGATGTCTGACTTTGTCTCTTTCATTCTCTGTGTGTTGGTGAGCAGTGTAGAGGCCATGTCAACAGGAGACCCAGCTAAGGACATAAAGGACCTGGTGACTGATGCTCAGAACATAGAGAGGAACATATATGAGTCAGCTAACAGCTATGTAAGAACCTAATATTCTCTCCATGAATACATGAGCTACAATGTAGCGCGTAAGATTTAATTGTTCATCATTCAGTTAAATAAAAGAAATAAAACAATAAAATAAATGTTTCAAAATCAAAGATATGTCTAAAATAGGGATGCCAGGTAACCACATGAACCCTAGCATCCTTATTCTGAGGTGAACGTTCAACGAAAATAGCTGATCTATAAGCTGAATCACAATGCAACCCATTGTGAGCTTTTATATCGGCTATATTTGGCAAACAGATTTGGTGTTGACAGAATAAAGCATTGGACCTAGTACAGACTATGTATAAAGGGTTAATGTGGTTATCGTTGTTGTCGGGCAGAAACCTCATATCTCCATGTTTAAAATGATTGTATTTATTTTTTCATACATTAATGCCTTATTTCATCATACAAGAGTGTCACTCAAAAGTAATGAAAATAGCAGACATACAAGCTCACATGATGTGAAACGTTGTGAGCTTGTAGATCAGATTCATTAACCATTTAAACCCTATATACTTAAATGTAATGGGGTTAGGTCCCTCAGGGGTCTATTCTTGGTCCCTTGCTTTTTCCCCTCTACACTAAATCTCTTCAATAAAACTAGCAGATCTACAAGCTCTGTGTGAGCTTGTAGATCTGCTATTTTCACAGAATAGGGAAGCTAGGGTTCAAAAGGGTATAGTCTACTTACATTAAACTGTTCACTTATACCCAGTGATGGAAGAAGTACTCAAATGTTTTACTAGTAAATGTACAAAAGTATTGGCATAAAAATATACTTACTGTAAGTATCACAATAAAAGTACTCATTATGCAAACATCCCATTTCGCAAGGTTACAAAAAAAATCATTTGAAAATAGCAGATCTACAAGCTCACAACCGCGTGGCTTTGCGATGCATGGCGAGCTTGTATCGGCTATTTTCAAATAGCCAAAGTATATAGGGCTGAAGTGGTTTGTGTTTGTTTTGTAATAATCTAAATCTTCAAAGTAACAGTAATTAACATTTTCAAATAATTGTAGTGGAGTAAAAGTACAATTTTACATCTGAGATGTAGTGGAGTAGAAGTAAAAGCATAGAACATTGGAAATACTCCAGTAAAGTAAAAAATACATAAAAATTTTACTTAAATACAGTACTTGAGTAAATGTACTTTCCACCACTGCTTATACCTATAGTGAGGCCCTGATCTATCCAGTCTTTTATTTTGGAAATACAGGAAGTAAAAGTTAATTCCAAACAATGTAAAGGAACAGTCTGTTAACATCTTGATGTAGTTTTGACTCTCATTGTCTGTTGATGTGTGAAATACAGGATGAATACTGTACACTGAGGGGTGAGAAGAGCTCTGAGCTGAGGGAGAAGAGTCGGAATAGTAGGGGTAAGGTTCTAGCCACTGACACACACACACACACACACACACACACTCACTCACTCACTCACTCACTCACTCACTCACTCACTCACTCCAACTTCGAACCGGAAGTAGTCAGGTTCCAATTGTTCATTTTCTTCTTGGAGGAGGCGAGTGGAGTGGAGTGGAGGAGGCGAGGACGCTCTCCGAGTCGGCATTTAGCGAGTGTACATGAAGTGTACGCTCGACCAGTCTCCACATCTCCTTGTGCAAGACTTCCTCATGCGTACACGTCTTTTTTGTTTTTTTCCCTTCTCCCGTGACGTATACATGGTCCTCCTCCACATGTGGCCACACACACACGGTTTGAAACCCTATATCATGGCAAAACCATCCCATCATGTGTAATGAATGTGTGTTTGTTTGTTGTTCTTCTGTAGAGATGGAGATGAAGTCCATGGATCAGAGATGGATACCTTCTGTTCCTCTTGGTGCTCCAATTAACAAGGTCAGTTTTACTACAGTCAGAAACTGCGTTAAAGATAAACATTAGGCCCGTAACGATGCAGTAACTGCATCGATGCATCGATTTTTTAAACAGAAAATCGTCTTATAATGCCATTATATTGATCTAAAATCGATTTGCAATGCAAATAATCTTATGAAAATATCAGATGTACAAGCTAATTGTGAGCTTGTAGATCTGCTATTTTCAAATGGCCTAACTGTATATAGGGCTGAAGTGGTTAATCTATGTTTTGTAATAATAATCAAAATCTACAAAGTAACTAGTAACTAAAGTTTTCAAATCGTTGTAGTGAAGCAAAAGTACAATATTTTCCTCTGAGATAGTGGAGTAGAAGTAAAAGTATTAAATTGGAAATACTCAGTAAAGTAAAAAATACCTCAAAATTGCACGAAGCGTCCTTAACTTCTTTAATCAGAAGCAGCTTGAAGGTACAATGAACAATGTTAGTTTTGAAGGTGCAATGAAAAGTAGTTTTGAAAATATTTTTGAAGGTGCAGTTAAATACAAAGTGGTCAAATTTTTATATTACTCGTACAGATTTGGTCCAAACATCACACAAATCGGTACACATTATCTCTATAGTCATGTGATCAAGACGAATCTTTTCATATTCTATCCTAACTGCTTTCCAAAGTTTGCAGGAGTGCCCCGTATTTAACTAAATGCCTTGTCCGATCATGTCAGACAAGGCAATCATGTCTGATTGCCAATGCCATGAAACATTGCTGGCCCACAATAAGCTACCTGCCCTGGCAGAGACCAAACGTGTGTGTGTGTTGATTTAGAAAGTAATTTGAGTGACTTTTTAACATTTAATCACTTTTTCTCAGATAAAGGAAGAGAAGCCATCAGGACATGGGTGTAAAGGTGAGCCCATGGACACATATCCGTCACGTTTTTCTTCGTCCACGCCATCGAGTGACGACAGGAAGGTGAAGGTGAAGGAAGAGCCCAAAGACGAAGAGGAGGATTCTGGGACGGCAGCCGCCAGCAGCTCAGTCAGTGAACGGAAAGGTGAGAAAACTCTGTCTGTTGTTGAGGTTCAAAACACTTCTACTCTGTTGTTGAGGTTCAAAACACTTCTACTCTGTCTGTTGTTGAGGTTCAAAACACTTCTACTCTGTTGTTGAGGTTCAAAACACTTCTACTCTGTCTGTTGTTGAGGTTCAAAAGATAAACCTGGATTTGCACACATATATATTTTATATATGTTGCTGTTTTTCTTGGCTTCCATCAGTATGATTTTAGTTAAAGGAGCACTTTGCTCATTTCCAACCATATGTATCTACATATAATTGGTTCTCACTAATGCTCATTATTAGTCTACTCACTCTGTGTCTCATTGGTGGCTGTGGACAGTTCAAAAACCAACCTACCAGTGACATCATTGATGGGGAATCTAAGCTAATAGAGACACACAGGGACAACAAATTTCACGCCCACAATTGAGACAGCGCCCCTACTCGAGGTCCGTTAGAACGATGTACTGCAGCCGTCACTGCAATCCCTATGAGATTAATATAAGAGTTAGCCTACTTTTAAAATGATCCTACATGAACTGGAGACGATATACAGTTGAATGAAAAATTGTTTCCAAATGTATAGAGTGTCTTTATCAACATATCTTTTTGTTTTCTCAATAGTTGATGTGTTTCACATTTAATTTTCCTCTTGAATGGGTTTTACCCATAATGTTAACACAGCAGAGGGTAGACGGCAGACAGACAAGTTGTCGCATTTCAGTGACATCACTGTCTTTACGAGCGCCGAGCGCCGACTTTGAATTCTCATCCCAATCCTGACTTTGTTCATGTCTATATTTTGAACATCTCATAGGCTTATATAAATGTTCTACCTACCGCGGAATTCCGACGGTATATGAAAAATTTAAACATGTGGGTTTACCGCTGTTGTATTAACTTGCCTGAATGTAAGTTGGGGAAATAACCCAACTAAATGGAGGACCAGGAGGAGTGACATATCCCGACATTTTCAACTACTTAGTGAATTCTCCAGATTAGTATTAATATACAAATAGTCATGCAAGATGCTGTTTGTATAGTTGTCCAAAATAAATAGCCTATTAAAATTATACATGAGAGACACAAACGTATCTGGGTTTTGAAAACCTCAAGGGATGCGTCCGTGACGTATATACCATGCAACCACTTAAACCTTAGATTTCAGATGCTAGAACTTTTGACACACTGATGGAGAATATTATAGTATATTATAGTATATTGTGGGTTGTATATTGAGATGGCAGGTATGTCACATTAAAAAGGACAAATCAAACAAATGGGACACTTTATTAGAACACAAAAAAAATCGCTACAGCCTCAGTAGTTAACCAGTGAAATAACTGTATTTTACAATGCCTCTCATAGATATTGCATTGAGAGCTGCAGTTCATCGTTCTAACGGACCTCGAGTAGGGCCGCTGTCTCAAAAGTGGGAGTGAAATTTGTAGTCCCCGTGTGTCTCTATAGGAACTACAGCCTTTCTCTTCCTGGAAAGTTGGCATGCTGGAATAGAAGCTGTTGTTCTTGAATTAAAAAGAATATGATGTCATTGGTAGGCAGGTTTCTGAACTGTCCACAGTCCACCAATAATGAGACAGAGTGAGTAGACAGAAATGATGTCATCTCATAATGAGCATTAGTGATGACTAATTATATGAAGATACGATATAATATAATATTATAATGAGCATTACTTAAGACCAATTATATTAAGATAAGATATAATATTATATTATGAGCATTAATGAGGACCAACTATATGAAGATATAATATAATATTATAATTAGCATTAATGAGGGCCAATTAGACGAAGATAGGTTGAGAATGGGTGAAAAAGTGCTCCATTAAATACCACATGTCTTCCATTTGTTGTCCTAACTCCTTCCCTTTACATTCTCTCTTTCTTGTCTCCTCTCATTCATCTCTTATTACTCCTCATCCCTTTCTCCTTTCCTCCCTTCTTCTCCCTCCACTGCCCTTCACCTTTCCTCCTTTATCTTCCTCTCTTTTCTCTCTCTTTCATTTTATCTACCCCCTCCCTTTCATTATCCTCTCTATTCTTATCTTAAACTCTCTCCTCTCCTCTCCTCTCCTCTCCTCTCCTCTCCCCTACCCTGTCTGGTCTTTTCTCCTCTACCTGCCTCAATAAATCTTCCTTATCTTCTTCAGAAGTGTCCCATCTTCCCAGAAAGAGAAGAAAAGAAGCAGAGATAGAGGAGTCTGATATTCTCCCTTTTCAAGATGTCCCACAGGAAGTAATTACACCCAACATGTATCCCTCTGTTGCTGTAGTCTCCCCCATGTTGTCTTCCTCATCCACATCACAACAGTCCATCCAACATTACCCAGAAGAAATGATGTCATGTGACACAGCCTGGGATTTATCAACCACACACTGTCCTTTTACAGAGTCACTGTCCTCTGTGCATCACTCTCTGGAGCTCCAAGATGAAACTGATCTAAATGATTCTAGGATGGGAGAATCCATCTCTCTGCCTCGTTCTGACAGCTTACCCTCTCTGAGCCAAATTCCATGTTTAGAGAACAAGACAAGTTTCAGAGCCAAGCGGTCCCACAGTTTAAATGATGTTACACTACTGGACAAAACACAGACAATTACACCTGATATCATTGTTGTAGAAAACAAGGAAAGCTACAGGTTCCACTGCACCCAAGCAGGACTGTTCAAATGCACCGTGACCGACCTGGTGTTTAAGATGAAGACAGAGGGAGATGTGACTTACAGGACAGTCCACTGGGACCGAAGGCTTCTATCCCAGCTTAGGAAGAGGCCTGCAGGACCACTGTTTGACATCAACGGTTCTCAGGGGTCTGTGTGTCAGTTACACTTTCCACATTGTGAGATCCTCTCCACGGGTGGAGGCAAATCCTTGTCTGTTCTCCATGTGATGGATGATGATGGCATTGAGCTGATCAAACCCCATATGATCACAGAAACTCATGTTATCATAGATGTAAATGGATTTTCTGCCTATGGTATCATCAATGATGTCGACAGCCCAAATCCTGTCCAGGCATTGGTGTCACTGTTTTATACACCACCAATTGATGGTGATGATCCCAGTTCAACCCTGAAAGTGTTGCTGCTACCTGAGAATGTTGTGCTGAGTGAAGTGCTGCATACACGGAGGAAAGTAAATGGAGAAGAGATTTACATCGAAAAGCCTCCCTGTGAACTAATCCCAAAGCAAGAATACACCCTCTCCACTTCACCTCAAGATGATTCCATCATAATTGAACCAAATAAGGCAAGATTCAAAGTTAATGAATCATCCTATCACAATTACATTTCAACTTTTGAAGTGACATTAGAGGCAAAGTTTAAGCATATTAAGCTGTTTCTAAGACACAGTAACACCTCTGACTGTGCATGGGAAGGTTATGTGAAACTCTCAGCTGCTGCTTTAAGGAGACAACAAGTTCAGCACACAGTGAATCTTCCAGCAGAAGAGAGATTGTTTTCTGTGAGGAGCAGCTTCATCAACAATGTTTCAGTAGGTACTCTGAAAATTCTCCAGGACAAACTTTTAGAGAAGCGAGTGATAAACGATGCTGATCAGGATGAGGCCAACGCGATGCAGGTGAAAAGTGACAAGGCACGTTCTGTCATCGACACAGTGAGGAACAAAGGAACTGCTGCAAGTTCAATCATGATATTTATTCTCTGTGACATTGACCCATTCCTGTCTGAACATCTTGGGTTGAAGTAAAACTGTACCGATGTACTTAAGGTGGACACACTGAAGTTGGATCATTATATTTAAGTGTTATATGTTTTATAACATGATCATCCAGAGCAACTTCAAAGGAAATGAACAAAGACAGGTGCAATGCCTTGCTCAAGGACACACAGTGGCTTTTTCAGGGAAACGTGATGTTTTTCAGTACAACCTCAGGACACGAAGATTTTTCAAAATGTTTTAACTTCAAAACATGAATCATGTGTTTGTTTTGATGGAATCACAGCATCCAGCTCATTATGCTTTTAAATTATTTATTTTCTTTTGTTTTTTTCGTTTTTTTTCCTTTCTTTTAAGCACTTGGTGGCAGAGTGGTAAAGTCCCTGTCCACCACCTTGGTTGTGGGTTTGAATCCACCCTAGTGCATCTGGCTTAATCGAGCGTCTATACGAACACAATTGGCCTGTGTTCAGGGGAGGGGGGGAGGAGGAGGAGGAGGAGGAGGAGGAGGAGGAGGAGGAGGAGGAGGAGGATTATTGGCACTGCATGTACTCCTACCGGCTGGGGGCGGAGCCTGTCAGCAGGGAGTGTTGAGTGGGAGGAGTAGGACGGAAGCTCCACGTCCTCCCGGTGGGGGCTCCTCACTGGCGTGGTGTTTTTTATGATGACCATTGTACTGTAGCTGCTACAGTAATGATGTAGTGGCTTTGTTGAGGCCTTTCTATGTGTGACATTGTAACCAAGTTGAACTGATTTTTATTGTTACACTCAATGAGAACTGTGATGACAATATTACATAATAATGTAATAACAATAACATACAAAGGGAATTATTAACATATTTATGGGTCCCAGGATGGTGCAGTAAACATGAAAGGCATGTGACTGACAAACATCAGGGCAGAAGAGATTACATTTGCACATGTACACACACACACACACACACACACACACACACACACACACACACACACACAGATTTAGATTTTGAGAAAAAAATGATGATAAATATATATATATTTTTTTGCTCATGTAAATAAAATATGTCTACTGTAAATATCCACATATTTACTGAATGTGTTTGAGTTACGTATTTTGTTAAAGTGTCGGGGTGAAGTGGACATTCATATGTTGCAGCTGTATGACGTTTGTGGTTTTGGGGTATCAGTAGCTGATTGGATCATAATGTGGTTCGGGTCAGGTGAGGACAACAGGAAAGCTCTTTAAAGTGTGCTATGAGCCACCTTCAGTAGGGTTAGGCTTAAGTTAGGGTTAGGGTTAAGTTAGTTTCTAGCCATCTTCATTAGGGTTAGGGCACACGTGGGCAACATACGGCCCGGGGGCCCTTTGACCATCTCAATCTGGCCCGCCATGTCCTCAAAGAAAAACTAAATGACCCCCCCCCCCCCCCCTCCAAATAATGTACATTCTAAAAGTCTGCTGTATGTTAATGGTTTAGAGAAAAAATCATTTAACCTCACTCTAGCCTGCTGCAACCCTCCTGATTTCGTGTATAAAGGGGCGTGTGTATAGAGCCGGCGAGAGACGGCGCCTGATCCCATTGGTTCACCGATCTGTCCGTCAACCCCCGCCCCGTTAACACAACATTACGAGCGACGCCCACTGCACTCTGGTTGGTTGGGAAATGAAACACTTCCTCATACCCAGTACAGGCTATAGTTGGGCCAGGCTTTTATTTTTTAGCAAAACTAAGCAATAAAAGCCTGGAGATCGAGGCTAACCTCACTCCAATATAGTAATTCATATTTACCATGTGAGTACTATACCTGCATTCCTCCATCCATATGTACTCAAATGTTTTATGTTTATAATGTAACAGTGAAACAGTCTGCCTTGAGTCCATAATTATAACATAATGCAATGTGTTTGATCAGTGATCTATGGAGCGGTGCATATCAGACAAGATAAGATACTGTATAAATGTATAGGCTCATTTAACAGTTGATACGGCATTGACGAGGATTGTTTTATGCAAGTCATCTTTTATTGTAAGGCGTGATACCAGAGTGATACAGTACAGTACATGATGATGATGATGATTGATGTTTTTCTCTTTATTAAAGTGTCATGCTTCCAAGGAAGCCCAGCCCATATGGACTCACAGGACACTTTTACATGTCATTTGACATCATCATGAACAATGGTACAGCTGTAAAAAAAAAAAAAAAAAAAAATTACATTACATTACATTACATTCTCAGGAACAACATTTTGTAACAGAATTCAAAAAAAGCAAGTTCCTTCTTGTAAAGTGGTCTGGCATGTCTACTACATTCATGCAGTTTTAACATAATTCGGCACTATGTGTTTCAATTGTACAATGTGTGGCCCTTCACTCACATTATCAAAGTCAGTATGGCCCTCTGGAAATAATTCTTGCCCACCCCTGGTGTAGGCTAAACAAACACAGAGAACCCCCAAATTTGTGTTGTTAAATATTTTTTTTCTTTTTAATCCAAAAGGCGTTGTGAGCTTGTAGATCTGCTATGTTCAAATAGTCGATGGGTTCAAGTGGTAGGCTAAACTTGCTTCTTTTGGACTGGTTTTCGTAGACCTAGAAGCAGTGTAAAGTAACAAGTACTGTACTTAAGTACAATTTTGATGTACTTTACTTGAGTATTTCCAATTTTCAAACTTCTACTCCATTACATCTCAAAGGCAAATATTGTACTTTTACTCCATTACAATTATTTAAAAAAAACTTTAGTTACTGTGGGAGCTATTCAGAATTTTGTATTTTTTACATTTATGTAATGTATTTATTTGTTATTTCGTTTTGTAGAATTAATTAGTTTACATATTATTTAAGTTAATTTGTGTCACAGCTAAATGCTTTTATTTTGAAGGTGTTGGGCAATTTGGGCACACAGCTGGTTTAAGTGATTAGAGCACAGCAGCAGCAGTCAGTGGGCAGTTTTTGCCAGCAGGGGGATCGGCCTACAGGAGGCTTTGTCGGTCTGTCGGTCTGTCCCTCTTGTCCTCCCCAGCCATTCAGGAACGCTTCAGATTTCAACCACCGGGGGCAACAGAGCAGGTCTGGACTTTGAACCAGCAGTGAATGGGGACACTAACAAACATTGAATTACCTTTAATTCAACTGGTTTAAACATGTGCCGTGTAACTGTACAGGATCAGTACTTGTTGTAATTGTGGTGCCTATAGTTTGGTTCATTATTGGCCATTAGATCATACTTATTTATTTATGGAATAGTTAAAAGAAAGACATGTCTAAATGTGGTCATTAACTACAGTACCTTAGAGGGCAATATAGGCCCACAACACCTGAAGGTAATTTGTATAAATATCACCTACAGCCAACTGATTAATGAGATGGCAATCAATAGTATGACAGCAATTGATCATACTTACACAACCATAAACCCACAACACACTTGTAACATGCATGAGTTGAAAATGTTTTAGCCAGTCAAATTGCATTGGGAAGCTGCGTGAGGCTGGTCAGGTGAGCAAGTAAAATCAATGAGGGTCTAATCAACAAGGGACAGGTGAATGTAATCAGACTGGAAGGTTTGCTGGTCTAGCCCAGAGCCTTCTATTAGAGAGTTGCGCCAATGAGGGGTCAGAAACAGCGTCGGTCACGTGGTTCATGTAGCTCGAAATAGTGACAAGTAGCCGTCGACTTCAATGCATTCCATGAACTTCCGGTTTAGGGATTTGTCACTATTTGCCAATGTATGTGTATGTGGTAGACCTGGCCCGAAGAAGTGAACGGAGTTGGCGTAACTCTCTAATAGATGGCACTGGTCTAGCCTATTCACCTGTTTCCTAGGCTGTATGTTTTCCACTTCCTGTCGATTTGATCCAATGAAATCCAATGAAACTGGTCAGATGACCAATGATATCCAATGAAATCGACAGGAAGTGGAAAACACACAGCCTAGGAAACAGGTGAATACACAAATCTACAACCAAATACCCCAATACACCCCCACCATGCTGTATTCCCATTTAATTCCAACAAAATGTTAATACGGCCTAAAATGATTTATACTTTTAACTTATGAAGTGGTTTGTAGGTCTGTTGCCTACTAGGAATTTGTTCCTTCTGGGTCTGGCAGAAGCAGGTCTCCTGGTCTTGTTTACCAGTATCAGGGAACAGTCGAGCAAACATTTTAACATCATTCTACCATCTTTTGCTGTATTGTTCCTCATGGTGAAGCTAATATAAATGCCACAAAACGTCGCTGCCTGTCTGGACAATGGACTCATTACAATGACTCCTGATCTGTGTAAGATTCACTGCCTGGTGCCTCAGTGGCCTTTGAGTTTTTTATTGTTGTTGACAAATAGCCACTACAGTTACTTTGTAGATTTAGATTATTATTACAAAACATACATTAACCACTTCAGCCCTGTATGCATTTGAAAATATCAGATCTACAAGCTCACAATGCCCATTGTGAGCTTGTAGATCTGATATTTTCAAAAGATTTTTATACATTTGAAAACTTGAAATGGGACATTCTGCATAATAAGTACTTTTACTTTTGGTACTTTAAGTACATCATGATGCCAATACTTTTGTACTTTCACTCAAGCACATTTTGAATCCCGGACTTTTACTTGTAACAGAGTATTTCTACATCGCAGTATCGATACTTTTACTCAAGTAAGAAATATGAGTAGGCCTACTTGTTCCAACACTGCCCCTGGAAGCTTACTTCTCTCGCACAATCTGGCAACACCTGGAGGTAGTCGGACAGAATTGACTGTTGGGTTGGTTGGGTCAGAAGACGGGGAACATGGAGTTAGAGACTGAGAGCCTGTTCCTGAAACGAAGAACATATGAGAGGGTTGGATAATAAAAATAAGAGGAGAAGGGCAACATCTAGTTCAGGAAGTGAATGCAAGCAAAAGAAAGAGGATTATGTGGTTGGAATGAGAGCAGTATCTAGGAAAGACGGCATGTTCAGTGATCCACATGAAGTGGGAAAGAAATAAGGTCAGTGAAGATGTAGTGGAATGGTCATCATAGAATGTAAAACAAAGCAACACATGAAAGAAGTCTTGAGAATCAAAGAGTGGGAAGATAATTCGACCGTGGAGTGTTTTAGACTAGGAACAAATAGGAGGAAGAGAGGAGTGATCAGTGGCGTGCCAAATACAGTTTATAGTTTTGAGAAAGTTGAAGGTGTTCTTAAGGTTCACAGGATGGGACGGTATAGAGACGGGATGAGGGAAGAAAGCGAGTCAATGTGTTTGACGTTTGAAGGAGAGTTGCCATAGAGAATGTACCATGACTATGTTTGTTATGGAGTCAGGACGTTTGTGGTAGCACCGCTCAGGTGTTACTGCTGCCAGGAATATGGACACGTTGCAGCGCTGTGTAGAGCACAGTGTAGATGCAAGACATGTGGAAAGATACACTGTGGTGGGAAATGTGAAGAAGAGCAGGGACAACCAAAGTGTGTGAACTACAAGAGCAACACAATGCCCTAAAAGAGTTAAAGGAGTAGTTCACCCAAAAAATGACTTACATTCTATCAATTACACACCCCATGAAGCATTGAATTCATGGAGATTTTTTAGTTTTTGTCGCATTCCTAAGCCAACAAACAATGATTACCGGCTAATGTATCCGGTAGGAGACTCAAAGGAGTCTCTTTGAGTGTCCTACCGGAAACACACCCGGTCATCAATTTATTGGCTTATAGGAAAGCCAATAAAATTAAATGAAAAAAAATCTCCATGAATTCATTGCTTCATGGGGTGTGTAATTGATAGAATATAAGCGATTTTTTTTTGGGTGAACTATCCCTTTAAGGAAGTGGAGGTGAATAGGATGAGGAGGAAGGAAAATGGAACGTCTTTATGCTGATGCTGTCAAGAGACTGGAGCTGGAGGGGAAGGAATGCAGGGCAGAGCAAAAGGAGCCGGAGGGGGGAAGCAATGGAGAGGAGATGAACATGTACTTGGATAGAAAGAGATGTTTGTCTTTCATTGCTATGGTTGTGAACTGAGCTGTTGAAATAGAACGCAAGTCAGAAAGGATTTAAATGGTGCTGGACGCAGCTAGGAGGTTCCTATATGTGGAAGGAATAAGTGCTGAAGAGCTGGACAATACTCTGAGAGAGGGTTTTGTGCAAACTCAGTCATCTGTGGCTGAGAAATAGAACGGAAATGTTCACAAGGGGATAATTTGGGTGGGCACTATAAATATTTTAAACTGAGGAGATAATCTTAAATGAGTTATAATGCCAACCTGTGGAAGGCAGCAATATGCCTTAAGGCATCCAGTCTGCCGGAAATTTGCAAGAAGAAGTTCTGACGTCTTCCTCCTAGCCAAGTTCTAACAAAGCTTGTTAATATAGGAAGATACACATTCTCCATTAGAGCCACTAGAGGCGAACTAGTACACAAATCCTACAAATAGTCTCCTAAGTAGGCGTGGTTGTCTTCTCCCCCGACCATCCCACCACCCTCCCCCTCCCCTCTCCCTGGCTGACAACATCATGAGGATGTGTATTTGTGTATTTTCTTCATTAAAGAAAATAAATGCTTTACATGTTTGAAAGTGCACTGTTATTGGCAAAGATCTTTTTTAAGAAACCCATAAAATTCCCCCCACAAACACACACACACACACACACACACACACACACACACACACACACACACACACACACACACACACACATATTATTCAGTCTTATGATAGATGTGCTCCTGTTTCTGCTCAACATTGTAACAGGGCCTTTTATGTATAAGGTATATATTTTACCACTATAGACTATAGTGTGTTTAGCATGAATGTTTAACAAAATGTCATGATTCCCAAATCATATCCCATCAACCAAGACAGTTAATATTGGAAAATGATATTGAGCATTGGAACACACATTTTATTTATTTGTCCATAATAATTTTACGTAGTATATTCAGAATCTCAGTTTATCCGTTTTTAGAGCATCTTATGGGGACAGAGCATAGAGTTAAAATCTAATATAATAATAAAAATATAATATAAGGGACAGACAGAGCCCTCTATGTCTCGTGCGTCAGACTGCAGATGGACTCTTCAGATATCTTCCCAAATCTCGCGAGAGTGTGTTGCTGGGATAGAGAAAAGTCGATAACAAAGTAGATTTTCTCCTAATTTGTGTCTCTAAAAAAAGCCATTTTAGAATGAAAATCTTGTAAATATTGTGTGTCTTGTGACGATCGGGTCCAATATTTAGTTCAGTGACCATGCTAGCTAAAGAATGGTTCAGAAAGCTGTGTTCACGTTCACTCTTCCATTGGAATCAATAGACTCCAACCTGCTTCTTGTCTCCTAAAAAGGCGTCCACCTACATCACGCAGAAACGGGAAGTAAACCGGAGATGGTGAGTCTTGCTATTTCCGTCTTGGGTTCTAAGCACCAGCACTTTGTTCAGTTTTAGTCCTGTGATGACATAATGCATTGGGTATGTAGGGGTGGGTGACCTCTCTTTGTCATTTTAGTTTGTTCTCTGTTTCTGTTTTGTTCAGAGTAGTAAGTATGTGTTGTATTTAGGAAGTTATAAGTAAGTTACCCTGAGGTATATTGTAAATGCGTTTTATTAACTGTAAAATAAATCCTGAACTCTTAGGATTTTAACCCTGTACGTCTGAATATGGAACTGGGTAGGAGGGAGTCTATTTCTATGTTACACCTGGTGACCCCTAGGCCGGGTCGTAACACTTGGGATGACCAAAAAGGAGGCGAAAGGTACAATATTGTTTGATATTGTCAATATTGTGTGTCTGTCAAACTATATAGTTTTCTTTTTCATTGTAACTGACCTAGATATAGTACAATGTATTAAAAGGATTCCAACTGAAATGACTTCTGTAATTAGATTCTTAAGTCATATAAGTCATTATCTAAGGGTTGGACAGTAGCCGCCCTATTCTCCAGCACTTTTCCCCCCCTCTAAACCACGTTAAATCCGGATAATGGAGCTGCGTCGCCCCAGGTTATTCTAGCACCTGCTCTACCCGTCACCATTATGCCGACGCCGTTATTTGCGCGTGGAGGTGTGCCCGTGGGCGTGTTGTTGCTATATCCCCCACATTGCCATTCTACAGACACACATGGGTACGGGTTTCGGGGGGGGGGGGGGATAGTGGAATCTAATACCACCCGCCGGTTTCTAAAAGCACCCGCCAAGTGCACACAGACACTACAATGGCTTTGTGCGTTGGACCATGAGCCGTGTTGCCAGCCTTGGCGAGAAATAAGCAACCACAGGTCTATGAAAACAAAAAGAAGCAACTAGCCACATGAGCACTTCAAACTACTAACTAGAGCTTTCATATCCCCTAAATATTTCAGCCCATATTTAGGCCCAGCCTAGCCCGTCAGTAATTTTTCTAAAGAAGCCTTATTTCTCATTAAATCTTGGTAATTCGTTAAGAACAGGAGTCATTCTACCCTATTCCAACAGTCTATATTTTATTTAAAAAACAGCTTGGAGCAAATAGGGCTATATAAATATATACAATGCCCCATAACCATTAAAAAAATTATTATGGTTATTCTATGAAATATATGTTTCATAGAATAACCGTAATCATTTTTGCGATCGAGAAATCACATCCAATGTTACCTTCTACTGCCCGCTGCCTGTGCTCTCATTTGAAGAAATAATCCAACATTTACTTTGAGGTGAAAAAGACATGAAGAAAGCTCAATAGTCTGAAGATGTCATGTTATGGTTTAAACTTTAAAGGGGGCTCTCTGCTGATGCCGTCATGACAAGACAGCTGATTGATTTGACCTACTTTTGCGTTGCGCTGCCCTGTTGATTAATTATTTGGCATCAGCTGTGTAAGAATATATAACTATTTTAAATGGCTTTCATATACTCTTGGGGATCTGACTAATATGACAAGTTGCTTATTGTGAACACAATAGCCTACGCTACAAATTAATTAATATGTGAATTTATTTGGATGTAAAACAAACGTAGGCCCGGCTCAGCCGGTGCCGACGGGCCGGGTCGGGTCCCGTTGGGTTTGGGCTAAAATCTTAAGCACTTACATTTTTTATAAGATGATCAGATCATCTAGTGTGATTTTCATTTTGGCTGCTGTCTCGTTAAACCCATGCTGCGGGTGAATATTATATTATAGCCTATATTATATATATTAGCCTATATTATTATTATATTCCCAGCGTAAACGCTACATTCATGACCCCCCAAAATAACCATATTTGAACTGGGGACCCCCCCATTTTGTTTGACTCGGTTCCACAGATAAATATTGTGAAAATAGCAGATCTACAAGCTCGCCAGGCGTTGGGTGCTCCATTGTGGTCTCGACCCACAGGTTGAGAACCACTGCATTAAAAGCTCCAAGCAAGTTACATGTCTAGTATGTTGTTGACCACGTAATGTAATGTTTTTGGTTTAGTGTTAGGCTACTGTGGCGCGCGCACGCCTCATTGTTTATGCTGTCCAAAATAACAGATCTGTAAGCTGTCGACACGACATGACGCAGCGCCGTTGATAGCTTGTATGTCTGTTATTTTGGGTAGGTAGGCGACGCACACACGCATCGCAGCAATGTGTCTGGTTTTGAGAGGCTATTAGATGATTGATGTAAACTTAAAGTGTAGCTCTGTTCGGGATTACTGAACAAAGGTGGATGATGAAAGATAACAGGGACAATATGGATGTAAGTTAACTTTAACTGCGTCACTTCAGAGGAAACTATGGAGCTACTTATGTTTACACACCCCTGGAATCCATTAGAATGGTGGAAATAGAACAATAACAGTGAGTACATATAGACCTTTCCTAAAACTGTCCAATTTATTATACCCATGTGCTACTGTATGTCTGTGTACCACCGCCCGGCCCTGTGGTCGACCAGCTGGAGGTCCATGGGTGCCTGTAGGAGCGTTGTCGCAACATGATGTAATTAATTATTTGGGAGCAGCCGGTGTGTACCAATAGTATAAATATTTTAAATGGCTTTCATATAATATTCCGGATCTGACTAATATGACAAGCTTATTGTGAACACAATAGGCTACAAATTAATATAAAAATGTATTTGGATAAAATAAAATAAAAAAGGAAAACAAGCCCAATGTGGCTTATAATAATCAGACCAGGCAACAGTGCAGACAGGCAGATAGGAGAGCATATATTGGATCGGGGATGACGGCTAGCGCAGTCTTCTCTTAAAGGCAATGGCTTCTGGCACGGTGATTGGTTTTATCATTGTAACGCCCAAACCACACCTATGCATAATGTAACGGGTAGCTCAGGTGTTTGGCGGGTGAGGGGGGTGACACAGAATACCGAATTTTGCGGGGAAACGCCTCTTGCCTAGTCCTAATTCCATAATTAGTGGTTTGTTCAAATCTCACACAGAATAGGGCCCTAGGTGTGAAGGTGACACATGTAGATGTTATTCAGTAGTTGCTGAAGTCCTCTCAGGGGGTTTGAGTGTTTGCTCAGACCAAAACAATAATTATAGAGAACATTGCTGCTGATGATTGTCTTTTTAATGGAGGGTATTTATACTTTATACATAACTTAACATAACTTCATCCTCATTTAAACATAACATAACACAACATAATTTATTTTTATACTTATTTACACTTAACTGCATGGTGGTGTTGCTCACCGAATAGCCATTCGATCGACAAGCTCGCTGAAGCTCACAATGCATTGCGATCTAACACGTTGTGAACTTGTAGATCGGTTACTTAAAGGCATACTAGGTAACGTTTTCAACAAAACTAAAGTTAAATTGTATATCTTTTCTGAGTGGCAAAAGTTTCACAACACCCACTCCATGAATTTCACCCCCGGAAGCCTTTTATTTATATATTTTCTATTGAACGTGGACGGGGGGGACTTTCCCGGGAAAATGACGTTCCTGGCCAACGTCATGACGTTGTGGCCGACGTCCTGGCCGACGTGGGAACTACCGCAACGGTTTCCTGTTTGGCCAGGAACTACCGCGCTAATAACAAAAAGGAACCTCACGCTGATTTTAAGAGAATGTAGGATTGGAAGATCTAAAAAGAACAGAAAAAGAAAGCACAGCTCATGGTAACTAATGCTCCACTGGCTAAGAGAAACGATCCGTAGATAGTATAAAACAATTAAAAGATCGCTTTTTGAAACGCTTCCGGCTTCCGGTGAAAACGAATGGAATTCTGGGTAATCGAGGACTACGGAAATTGTATGCAGTGACGGTAGTGACCAGCAGAGGTTGCTAAAAATCGTTATTTGTGATTCTGCATTGTACAACTTTAAAGGGCAAGACCACTGTGGTAGAGGTGTGGGGTTGTGTAGTTACCTTGCCATGATGGAACTCCAAAGATGAACAAGAAATAGAAAATAATTGCTCCATTGAATAGAAATTGATCATTCAAAACATGCTCCTCATTGACTTACTGTTATGACCCTATAGGGTCACATTATGTATTTCCCCTGTGTGTGTGTGTGTGTGTGTGTGTGTGTGTGTGTGTGTGTGTGTGTGTGTGTGTGTGTGTGTGTGTGTGTGTGTGTGTGTGTGTGTGTGTGTGTGTGTGTGTGTGTGTGTGTGTGTGTGTGTGTGTGTGTGTGTGTGTGTGTGTGGAGTGACTGAGTACCAGCTGGTGTGAATGGTGACTGAATGAGTGGCAAATGAATAGGTGGAGCCAGGCTGGTGATTGGCTCCTGTGACCAGGCTTGGGACTATAAAGATGGCTGTCCCCAGTTGTTCAGATGTTTTCCTTCTAACCAGCCTTCAACCACACCTGTCTTCTGTGTTTGACAGTGATTTTAGCTTTGTTAGTGTGTTTTAAAGTTGCTAGTTTTAACATAGGTTAGTTCAAAGCTTTTGGTATAGACCAATTATTTGTTTACCAACATTGAGACTGGATGTTTCATGCAATCAATTGTCAACCTGTTGTTTCGGGGTTTCGCTGGTTTCAGCCCAACCCCCTCTTGTGTGTTGGCTAGTGAGGCGCGTCCTAGCGAGACCTGACAGAATGGCTTTCATTTGCAGCCAGTATGACGTTTGGAGCCAGTGTGACGTCGTCTGTTAAGGGGTCTATAGTAGGGGTGGGTGACCTTTCTTTACTATGCATTTCTGTTTGGTACATGTATAAAGCATAGGCTTTTGTTTTGAGTTAGATTTTATGTACAAGGGCCCACCCTGAGGTATTTTACCCATGTGATTTAATATATCACTGTATTTTGGGACATTTAATCTTGTGTTGACTGGTTGTGTTTGGGTACTGGGAAGTAGGGAGTCCATTTTGTGTTGTGACTTAGGCTCCCCTAGGCCGGGTCGTAACACTTACGTTGTACGGTAAAACCACTGGAGGCTCTTTTTCAGCACGTAAACGAACGCAAACAAAGTTGATTCAGACAATATAGAATGTCACCAAACACAGTAGCCTACTGTTTATTTTAAAAATAAAAATGTCAACTTCCTGTTGATTTTACAATTTGAAGATCCGGATCCAGTCCGGGTTTTCTTCCTAATAAATATAGCAAAATCAACAGGAAGTTGACAGTTTTATTTAAAAAACAAACAGTACAGGGTTTGGTGATGTTCTATACTGTCTGAATCAGGTTTGTTTGTGTTTGTTTACAGGCTTAAAAGAGCTCCTCCTGAACCTCTTCACTGTACAATGTAAGTCAATGAGGAGCATATTTAGTATTATCAATTTCTAGTCAATGGAGAAATGATGATCTTGTCCACCTTGGAGTTACACCATGGCGAGGTAACTACACAACCCAAACCTCTACCAGAGTGGTCTGGCTCTTTAAATAAGCCATAAACCAGACAGACGACAGAGGCCGACTCGTGGCAGACAAAAGCCTGGTTTGTACTTCATCGCATGGCGGTGTTGTGCACCGAACACAGCAGATCTACAAGCCCAGGATGTGACGCAGATGTAACTTTATCTTGTGTGTAACTTGGCATGTTTTGTATGAACGATTCAACATGTGAACTGTAAGTCTGTTCTCTCACTCTGCTATCATTTGAGCCTCTGGCGCCGCCTACTGTCAAAAAAGAAAATCTCTATTTTTTTCAAGGGCTATCTGGCCGGTCTCGGGCCTAAAAGTATGATAATTGCTCGTGGCCGGGCCTTAATGTTCAGGCCCGTTGAGAACTCTACATCATGATGGTGTTTCTGTAAGAGACATTAGTTATAAACTGTAGTTCTATTCTGTCTGTGTTAATAACTGAGTTGGTCCATGTGTACACTCTCAGAGTTACAGACCTGTAAGGGTCCATTTGGTTACATGTGTACACTCTCAGAGTTACAGACCTGTAAGGGTCCATTTGGTTACATGTGTACACTCTCAGAGTTACAGACCTGTAAGGGTCCATTTGGTTACATGTGTACACTCTCAGAGTTACAGACCTGTAAGGGTCCATTTGGTTCCATATGTACACTCTCAGAGTTACAGACCTGTAAGGGTCCATTTGGTTACATGTGTACACTCTCAGAGTTACAGACCTGTAAGGGTCCATTTGGTTCCATATGTACACTCTCAGAGTTACAGACCCGTAAGGGTCCATTTGGTTCCATGTGTACACTCTCAGAGTTACAGACCCGTGAGGGTCCATTTGGTTCCATGTGTACACTCTCAGAGTTACAGACCTGTAAGGGTCCATTTGGTTCCATGTGTACACTCTCAGAGTTACAGACCCGTAAGGGTCCATTTGGTTCCATGTGTACACTCTCAGAGTTACAGACCCGTATGGGTCCATTTGGTTCCATGTGTATGTCATAGAGTGAATAATGCCATTTAGTTTGTGTTACAGAATGCACAGGGCCAATGGTTAAGCAGCCTGACTATATGGTTTACTTTATATTGTGAGTTTTATAGTTTGCTGTGATTTCGATTATGCTTGCTGTGTTTTATTGATTACTGTGTGTTATATTTGACGTGATGGACAATGAACTTGTATGCCACAGTATTGTTCACCTGTCAGGTGCTGTGACAGAGGCGTGTGCATCAGACACATGACTGATATGAAGGCATTCATTCGCCAGGAAAACTCCACGCCCATATAAAAGGGACACCAGGTTCCTACCTCGGGCTCTCTCTCGCCACCCAGACAGTTGCCTGCTGCCGCTGTTGCCGTCGGGTCACGCCAGACCAGACCTCCTCTTCTCTCCCTACATGTTGTAGGCAAGATCTCCTCTTCTCTCCACGCTGCACCCGTGGACCAGACCTCAGGCTCTTCTCCTCACCACACCGTGGGTCGGATCTCCGCAACGCTGAATCGCCTCCTCCCTCCACATCGCTGACGATCCGATCTCTGCAGTGTCAACGCTCTCTAACGTCCAGCTAAAGGAAGCAACTATTTCCCTCCCTGGCGTATGTGTTAAGGCTCTTTATGAGCGTGATTGTGGAGACTAATTTGAGTCCTCCTGTTTCCCTGTGTCGAGGGTGGCAGCGGTGGCCTAGTGGTTAGAGGGGCGGCCTTGATACCGGAAGGTCCCTAGTTCGATTCCCCAATTCATCACATCAATCATGAATCACCGCTGAATAGCCCTTGAGCAAGGCTTCCATGCAGGGTCTGGCTGTAAATAAGTTTCGCACTTAGTCCAACACCCTGGGTAAACAACAAACTTTGCTTTGCTTTGCTTTGCTTTGCTTTGAGGCGCTGGAGCCAGACGGGTGACGTGACGACGGCAGAGCAGCAGTGGCAGAGATGTATTGATGTGCTTCTAATACTCCTGTTAAAGGAAAGTGATCACGCCAGCGTGTGTTTATCATAGTTGAAAGTGCCGGTTGTAAGCGGGCTGTCATTCATTGTACCGTTCTCCTCCTACAGCGGAGCTGTCTGCAGGACGCCGGCGAGCGGCAACGTGGAAATTCCGGACTGGAGTTCGCGGACTGAACAGGGTTATACTGGCCGTCTAGTCACGGTTGTGGCGGGTCACAAAAACCGGATCGGATTTACCAAAGGACTGGACCGGACTGATTCAAACTCGGTATCTCTAACCCACCTAATCCACTGACTTGCTTCCTCCCTCAGTTGTATGAATTGAAGTTGCTGGTTATATGAATTGAAGTTGCTTGCTATTTTAAATATTGATCCATTGATGTATTGTATTGAAAAGGGTACCCTTGCATGAAATGTATGTTTTAGTGTTATAATAAAAGGTCTATATTTGTATACACATATACGGTGTCGTGTCATTCACTCTGTATATTGGTGTGAACGGGAGTCCGAACCTAGAGTGGTAACAACTCTACCCAAAAACCTGTTACATGTACACTCTCAGAGTTACAGACCTGTAAGGGTCCATTTGGTTTCATGTGTACACTCTCAGAGTTACAGACCTGTAAGGGTCCATTTGGTTTCATGTGTACACTCTCAGAGTTACAGACCTGTAAGGGTCCATTTGGTTTCATGTGTACACTCTCAGAGTTACAGACATGTAAGGGTCCATTTGGTTTCATGTGTACACTCTCAGAGTTACAGACCTGTAAGGGTCCATTTGGTTCCATTTGTACACTCTCAGAGTCACAGACCTGTAAGGGTCCATTTGGTTCCATGTGTACACTCTCAGAGTTACAGACATGTAAGGGTCCATTTGGTTCCATGTGTACACTCTCAGAGTTACAGACATGTAAGGGTCCATTTGGTTTCATGTGTACACTCTCAGAGTTACAGACCTGTAAGGGTCCATTTGGTTCCATTTGTACACTCTCAGAGTCACAGACCTGTAAGGGTCCATTTGGTTCCATGTGTACACTCTCAGAGTCACAGACATGTAAGGGTCCATTTGGTTCCATGTGTACACTCTCAGAGTTACAGACATGTAAGGGTCCATTTGGTTTCATGTGTACACTCTCAGAGTTACAGACCTGTAAGGGTCCATTTTGTTCCATGTGTACACTCTCAGAGTTACAGACCTGTAAGGGTCCATTTGGTTCCATGTGTACACTCTCAGAGTTACAGACCTGTAAGGATCCATTTGGTTCCATGTGTACACTCTCAGAGTTACAGACCTGTAAGGGTCCATTTGGTTCCATGTATATGTTACAGGGTGATTGGAGAACCAGGGAGATTGAAGAAGGAGCGCTTGTTTTCAGGCAATTCTGTAAAACCAACGCTAGAGGGCAATGCAAGCCAGACTAGAGGGAGTGTGTGCGTGTTTGCGCGCTGTAATGGCCTGAAGAAAATAGAAGAAACTAAAATACTCCTAATTTCTACTACCCTCGATAGTTTCATCAAAACCTATAAACCCTATGAATTTAAACCCTAATAAGTGTAACTGTGCCGTTGCACCCCAGATAGCGCATGCCCCGCGCCGAGAAGTTTTCAGACCAAATGTAGCTGTGAAACTATTAACCTCTCTGCACTAGGAAACACACTCTAAAATGCCTATTTCTAATTATAGTAACCTCTGTTGCATAATTATTCTCTCACTCACCAAAGTGTCCGTTGATAAGATCGAGAAGCTCGTATGAAGAAATCCTCTTAAGACTTTCTACTCTCGTAGAAAAGGGTTTTTATTTAACACTCAAGCTAATACAGGCTTTTAGCAATAATACAAATATATGTATGAAAAGGCAGATTTTCTGATAAGACAGACAACAGACCCCTAAGCTCTATCTCCTCATTTCCTAAATCTAAGGTGCCTGGCACAGACAGAAAAATATCCCCAAATTCAACTTAATTCATCCAAGATACGGGCAATGCCAAGAATTCTTGTTTGAATGTTAAATCTGGATAATATTCCTCAATTCCTGCGAACTACACGGTCATTGACAAACACATCCCCAGACCAGATCTGGAAATAATCTATCATTTCCCATGCAAGAAGGCTACCTAAGATTAGGCGACCAAGCAATCAGTAATGCTAGGAGCTGACAAAATTCATTGTTTATTCAACCAGATTATGGGCAATGCCAAGGTCCCAGTCGAATACAGCAGAATCCACTATCGCTCCCCGCAACCTCGTTGCAGTGTGACCGCCAAAAGGAACTAATCAGAGAGTGCTAAAATGGGAGAAGTCCGCGCAAGGCTATGTCCGTCGCCCGGTAAAAGGCACAAACAAGTGACACCTCGCACAAGCTTCTCTACCAAACCCCCCCAGAACAGAGATATACAGCAGTATTTATACAATTTTGGCTCCATCCGACACACCAAATATGGGACCGCCTCCCTCCGGGTTAGATCATTTCAGTAACTAAACCTTATATGGTGCTGGTTAGATTATTTCGATAGGAAAAACCTAATATGGTTTTTCCTTCTACCAGTTAAAACATTTCAGCTGTTGCCAGGGCAAGTTGATCATGTGAGCAAAAAGTACAGTTTCTAGCAAGTCATTGCGTATGAGGAAGTTGTGGCTGTGGTGTGACTGCTGGCATCAAGGAGCAGAGTTGGTGTCCACAGCAACAGTGAGTTGATTGGCGTTCCAACGCCTACGTTGACGCCCCCCGCGCTTGTTCCTCTTCTTGAGCAGAGCGTGTTGCTTGGCAAGGTCACCCAGCTGCTGCGGGGTCAACAAAGGCCGCGGAATGACTAGGCCATATCTTAGCCCCACCATGTCAGCGCACACGCATGCACACACATGCGCACACACATGCACGCGCGCGCATGCGCGGCACACACGCATTGTTTTAGTTTCTCCCTGACACACACACACACACACACAGTGATCCATGAAAAGAACTATTCTGTCCCTATCGGTTCACAACTCGGACGGCGCTGATTCGACTAGCAGAGCATCGGCCGGTCAGCGCGCCTCCTCGGCCTCAAGCTCTGCTGAGTTGGCGCGCCTCCATCATGGACAATAACTATTATCACGTGTGAACGCGTGTTCAGCGTTCCCCTAGCGTAGCTTCCTGGTTGCTATGTGGGGGGGAACAACAAAAGACAGGTCCGCGTTGCATCAAAGCCCCGCCTCGCCCCGAAGCCCTGTGCCTAAAAACGAGCGTCTTCAATCTCCCTGTGACATGTACATTCAGAGTTACATTATGGTTGTGTTACTCTGAGAGCTGGTTGGCTTATAAAAGGCAGCGTGTGACATTGTTTATAGAACATATAAATTAGGGTTTTCACATTTGTAAAGACTTTTATTTGTATAAACAAGCTGTTAGGAAACATCTTACCATCATAAATACACATAGATCACTTTTACACAACTTTCAACCTGGTGGTTTGAGCATGTAATCAAAATGTGCAGATCTACAAGCTCAATATGTGTCACATGGCAACTCATTGTGAGATTGTAATCGGCTATTTTTGCTGATAAAGTATAAAATCGGGCATTAATTTATATAAAAACAACATAAATGATGGAATACGGTAGATATGAGGTTTCTGCCTGACAGTGAGGATATGAAACTGTGAAGAAACGTCTTACTTCTGCTCTGTGGTTATTACCCCCCCCCCTACACACACACACACACTCGCATACGCACACACACACGCCCTCTCTGCCTCTCTGCCTACACACATGCAGTACATCCTACTTTGGCTCTAGGGGCGTGGCCTAGGACAGGTATGCAGCAAGATATATTTAAAGAAGGTAGGGTCATCTACGTCATTTTCGCTATCATGCAATTCCAGCCGGCAGATTCGTCGCACCATGGGAGCCAGACTGCAGCAGTGAGTTCAGTGGAATGCATTGGAGTTAATGAGAGCCCGGTGGATCAGCTCATGAACAAAATATATTTCTGAATGACTGAGACCTTTGTAAAGTAATTGCTTCTGGAAAATAAAAGAAGACATATCACACATTGTTTTCTGCTGTGTTGCTTTTCGATGTGTCCACTGCATAAGTTTATTGAGCTATCTAAAGAGCACAAAGTAGGCGATACTGCCGAGACAGAAACCAGTGTTGCCATGTCCACTTATTATAAGCGGCTTTGGGCTTATTTTTCTGTGAAGTTGCTTGTAAATATTGGTTGCGGTTTTATGGGCTTTTTTCTAAAGTGTAGTTGATTATTTAGACTTGGGCTTCACAATTTAAAATTTATTTTAACCAGTGGTTCTTAATTATGTTTATGTCATGGACCCTCAAATTAATATGTAGGCTATTTGTCCTAAACCCCCATCTGAAATGTTTTGTGCCAGGGAGCCCCGTACCAGATTTGTGGTGTTAGTGTTTCAAAAATCCTCAATATTTCACATTTTACTTCAAGATCTTTTTTAAATAGCAGATCTACAAGCTCACAGCGCGTTGTGAGCTTGTAGATCGGCTATTTTCAATGTATACAGTAAAGGTTTAAAGTGCTCATAATGGCCTAGTGCAAGTCTTCAACAGGGGTCCTGTCAAGGATATTTGAAGATAAACATTTAAAATTAACTAATGTGATAAGATGTTCTCCTGCTTGGCTCCACCTTGCTTCAGGACTCTTTGCCTGCTAGACATCCAGTCTCCAAACAGAGACATTTGCATTCTTTTGTTTTGTCATCAGGCTTGTTGACTAAATTAACATCTCTATGTGAAAACTGTCTGTGTGTAGGTGTTGAGGGGGTGTGTCTGAAACAGGCCTATTTAACCAGAGGTAGAATATGACCTCAGTGAGCAAAACTGGATTTCCATTGCATGATGCTGTTGTGTAAGGTTTGCTCCTTTTACTCGAGTAAAATCTCTCATACTTGGAATTCTGAATTCTTGTCTTTGCCTCATTATGTATTTATGTTTTAGAGCACCCAGTACAGATTCTGCTTTCACATTTGGAAGTCCTACGCCGACGATTTTTGGACTGGGTTTGCTGCTGTCGGTGTTTGGCAGTCCAGTGGAGGGGAATCCTTTGCTTTGGAGGCCCAACCAGTCTTTCGCTGTTCAGCCAATCACCGCAGTAAGTGTCTTGTTAGTGGGGAATCTGTTTGGGTGTACTAGTGGGAGACATTGTTTCAGTTTTGAAGTATTAGTGATGAATTGTGATCACCATAGGCTTTTTGATGGCCTATATGTAGGGAGACTGAAATGTCTCGCCTTCATGCGCATGACGCAGATTAGAGGGACTTTGCTTGATTTTTTGAATACATAGGATACAATATATGGAAAAATGGAGGCTGTGGACGTGTTTTAATCTTTTAAATTTGTATTCTTGGTGGAATGTTTTTTAGTGTTGCCGATTAACGTCAGTCGAGGAAACGCAGTAATCATAAGCCGACACACTCAAACCGTTAGGAGGTCATGTTTAGTAAGGTTGTGTAAATGCGTTCAGTGACTCTCTTAGTTTTTGCATGTATTTGTATAGAAGTTATTCAATCAATCAATCAAACGGTCGCCGGCTGTCTGTACAGGGGGACTTTTGTCCGGCCTGCGGGTCCGGTTGTACAGAGTTACAACAAAGCTAGCACAGAATGAATGGTTTGTATGAGTTGTGTGTGTGCGAGTGTTGTTTATTGTAATGTTGTGTGTACAAGAACAGCACAATTACCTTTTGATCAAGGTTAAGGTTCCGCATCTGTAAGCACATGGATTTTTTTAAAGGCCTGTCGGGACGGACCGAGGCCTCGAGAAAACCGCTATTCTGCTGTCTTGAAAAGGAGGGGTACTGAGTAGCTTAAAATTCAAAGTGAGTATTGAATCCTTTTGTTATGGTAGCCTGTTAAATAGTTAACAGGAGATAGATAAATCGTTTTAGATAGATATGAAAATTAAATATTATATAATAATAATAGGTAGGAATTTCTAGATGAAAAGAGTTTTAGTGTCTCAGCTTCTTTCCTTCGCAGTAGGTGGTCGACACTTGGAATTAGGTGTTGTTGAATTAAGCCCTGAACTTTTGGCTACTATGGTGATTAGATTAACCATACATGTTGACACTACAATGGAAGTGCCATTATTTTTAGGGATGAGTGATTGAAAATGTGATTTTAGGGTCTGGGTTGAGGATTTCTGCTCCATTGGGACGCCATGGCAGCAGGAATCCGACAAATACCAGTATGGGTTTTCTTTTCTGAGTTTTGGGCTTGTGGGAAAGTTATTCTCGATAATGTTGTTTCCTTCCCAATTTCTTTTAGGATCGGTGTCGTTCTATGGGAGGCTAACATAATGTTTTGATGTGATTTCATGTTGTATAATGAGTGTGTTTTATCCCACGTGTATTTTGTGACTAATAGCACGACTAACAAACTAATTGATAACTGACCTATTGAGACGTGCGTCGTCGAATGTATTACTTTCAATTTTTCTGGTAGCCGGGAACACTGGATTGTCCGATAATCCGAAACACGGGGGGTAATGTATGGTGTTTATTCTGATTTTGATTGTTTCAATTGTTGATTTTGATCTGAAGTATCCTAGTGCTTTTCCTACTGAATAATTGAGCATAAGGGCTGTGTAAACATATGACATGGTTTCTGTGTGTGCTTAGATTTGTATTGAATGATGCTAATTCATGTCATGTTTTATTTGTCTATTTTTAAGATGTTTTTGTAGTAAATGATTGCTTCTCTCTTAGTGACACAGACACAGGACTGCAGGACCACATCACTAAATAGCAATATTAATCTAGTGAATTTTATGGTAATTGGTAACTAGTATAATTGGTTTGAGAATGGATTTCTAAACATGAAGTAAGATTAGTTTACTATAGCCAGTGGTGTGCCTCTAAAGGCCATACATGACTAAATGCCATACATGTGGTTTAGTTAGGGTGTGTTAAATAATGTTGTTGTGAGTGTTTATTCTCAGGTCCACTTATGAACTGCAGTGGAACTGTTCTGGGAGAGGAGGAAAGAAATGATGACAACGTGCTAAATATCTCTACGGCTTGTGTGGTATTAAGTATCGTGGTTTGCTATAAAACATTGATATTTGTTTTTCCATATGCAGAGTCAAATATCATATGATATATATATAGGTACATTATGTGTATAGCTACACTATTTGAAAAGATTTCATCTAATCCTATGTATTCCTGTATATGATAGATGTTGGCGAAATTTTGAAGAATGGCATATGATGGTGTTGCTAAGGATCCTATGGAGTCTTCAGCCCTGGTGTTCACAACGGGGGATGGACTGGCTGAGTGGATGAGGAAAGAGCACTCTGACCTCTGGATCCCAAAAGTTTAGGAGGACCGGCTTCTGGACTAAGAACGACCTGGAACCACGCTTCACATTGCAGGACGGGGCAAACGCCACGGGAGGATGAAAGAACGAGGAGCTACGCAGGATTCTGAGAGGACACCGCAGGACATTCGCCATCCGGATCCTGGCGTTGTAAATGATTAGTTTTGCTACAGTTGACGGCATCACTCTTTTTGTGGATGCCCATTCCATTAACGGCAAGAGAATAACATTGCTATCACTTTGGTGAAACAAGATTTGGTGGAACAATGGACTATGGTACTTTGAGGCCATGAAGAAGGACCTTTTCGGAGCTTTATTTCTTTTATGATCTGTACCTGTATTTTGTAACTGTATGTTTCTGTACATTAATGGACTTTCTCCCTGTGCATTTTTGTTTTGTTGAACTTCTACATGTCGTTGGCCGGAAGGGTGGTCGTGGCTAATTGAGCTGGGCTGGATAGGAATTTTCCTGTGAAATTGAATATGGGTTTTTCGCCTATTCCTGCGATATGCTATGAGTATTGTTGTGTAAAGGTTTTTTAAATGTTAAAATGGGGGAAATGTCAAGGATATTTGAAGATAAACATTTAAAATTAACTAATGTGATAAGATGTTCTCCTGCTTGGCTCCACCTTGCTTCAGGACTCTTTGCCTGCTAGACATCCAGTCTCCAAACAGAGACATTTGCATTCTTTTGTTTTGTCATCAGGCTTGTTGACTAAATTAACATCTCTATGTGAAAACTGTCTGTGTGTAGGTGTTGAGGGGGTGTGTCTGAAACAGGCCTATTTAACCAGAGGTAGAATATGACCTCAGTGAGCAAAACTGGATTTCCATTGCATGATGCTGTTGTGTAAGGTTTGCTCCTTTTACTCGAGTAAAATCTCTCATACTTGGAATTCTGAATTCTTGTCTTTGCCTCATTATGTATTTATGTTTTAGAGCACCAACTGGATTTCCATTGCATGATGCTGTTGTGTAAGGTTTGCTCCTTTTACTCGAGTAAAATCTCTCATACTTGGAATTCTGAATTCTTGTCTTTGCCTCATTATGTATTTATGTTTTAGAGCACCCAGTACAGATTCTGCTTTCACAGTCCGCAACGCCTAGGGGGTCCACGAGGTACTGCAAGGGGTCCGCGAAATTGTTGCTTGATTAGACAATAAAAATAAAAATAAATTATATATAGATATATATACAAATATTTTATGTATATATGTTTTTAAATATCCATTTGTCTTCATATATATTTTTTAAACATTTTCCACATTTATGTATTAAATAAATGATGATATCTATAAATGATTCTGTCCATTTTGAATAGCTTGTATACATGATTATTGTGCAATTGACAGATTGTTGTTCTCGGTTAATAAGGTATGTTTATAAATGGCAGTGCGGCCACCCTACTCACTGTACCCTGTACATGTATGTTTAAAATAAAAGCATGAATATTTTAATCTGTCTATTATTTTTAATAGCTTAGTATTGATGCACAATAACATGTATGTTTATGAAACACCATTGTATACATAATTATACAATATATGGGGGGGTCGAGGTAAGGTAGGGGGTCCCTGCTCCATCTCCCCATCAGTTTGGGAAAACGTTGAAGACCCCTGGCCCCCGGTGCTTCTTTTGGGCTTGTTTTCCTAGACCTGGTTGCTTATTTCTCTCACACAATCTGGCAACGCTGCCAGAGACGATTTGTATACAGTCTATGGACGATATATGCCGCTGTTTAGATGCCTCAATAAAATTATACAGTGTGCTAAAAAAATCCGAATTGATTCGATAAAAACCTGTGATATGTCTTCTTTTATATTCCTGAACCGATTATCTGACAAAGGACACAATCGTTCAGAAATAGTGTTTGTTCACAAGCTGATCCGGATGGCTGCCATAGACTTCATAGTATTTCACCAAACTTCCTGTTCCAGTTTTGGCTCCCATGAGCATCAATGGCGTCTGCTATGCAAGCAATGGCGTCGGCCAGCCCCCTAGGCTGTCCCTTCCTTGTTTTCTAATTTCCTTGGTATGCAGGGGAATTCTGAATCACTCTGCATTGTGAGTCACACAGGAAGTGAACAGAGACTACATGTTGACACAGAGATCAGAGTGAGACGACACAGATCTAACCAATCCCTCTAGTGTGATAAATGTAGGGTAAGTATTTTCATTCTATATATAACAATACAGTAATAACTCCCTCTGTTCTGCTGTTATGTTCTGAAGGTTATGTTGTGTAACACTTTTTTCTATGTAGTGTATGTAGTCTAAACTATGTACAAAACATTGTATTGTATTTAGAAAATTGCTCCAGAACTATGGTCTGCTATGATCTCACGTGTGTGTGTGTGTGTGTGTGTGTGTGTGTGTGTGTGTGTGTGTGTGTGTGTGTGTGTGTGTGTGTGTGTGTGTGTGTGTGTGTGTGTGTGTGTGTGTGTGTGTGTGTTTTCTGTAAAGTATAATTTTGGTATAGTTGAGGGATGTGTTTTTGGGGGCTTTATTTGGGTCTTGTTTCTACAGTGTAGTTGTTTATTTGGGGCTTGTGTCCTAATGTTGTTTAAACCAGTGGTTCTCTAATATTTTCATGTTAAGGCCCCCCATGTATTTGTCCACGGACCCCCATCTGGAATTATTTTGTGCCAGGAACCTTAACTTATTCTATCTTCTAAAAGTTAATGTAAGGTATCTCTACAAAAGTTTGGACCAGTTTTTACTTTCACTTTCTGCTTATTACGACTCCGTCTGTCTGTCTGTCTGTCTGTCTGTCTGTCTGTCTGTCTGTCTGTCTGTCTGTCTGTCTGTCTGTCTGTCTGTCTGTCTGTCTCTGATCTTTGTGTAGATCCTATCTGTATGTCTCCCCCTCTCTCTCTGTCTCTGTGTAGCCTATATATTGCTCCGTCTCTCTGTCTCCCTTCTTCCTCTCTCTCCCTCTCTCTCTCTCTCTCTCTCTCTCTCTCTCTCTCTCTCTCTGTGTGTGTGTGTGTGTGTGTGTGTGTGTGTGTGTGTGTGTGTGTGTGTGTGTGTGTGTGTGTGTGTGTGTGTGTGTGTGTGTGTGTGTGTGTGTGTGTGTGTGTGTGTGTGTGTGTGTGTGTGTGTGTGAGATCAACTTGACATGCATTTGCATCACTGAACTCTGCTAAGCAATGTGGTCTATACCAGGGGTCGCGCTATAGGATTGTAATCTGCTGGTCCCAATGTCCGGAATGATTCAAATTGATCAGACATCTGATAAAAAAATACTGGTCGTAATTATGTTTAAGCATTAATTACAAGCAGGTGCGTAAATACAGCCTAACACTTAGGCCTACAGCATTATATTTTGGATTGAGCTATTTGAACATGAACCATGATGAACGGGTAATATACACATTTTATATACAGTAGCATGGTCATCTTGCACAAATACATTAATTACCTACACTACCATTTGCGCCTGGCAATCTCTGCTTCTCATCCATTGGTATGTTAAATGATGGCTTTTCCCCTTAAAAATAATCGATCATTTCAGGAGCAAGAACTTCAAAATCTCTTCTAAATCTAGTCAACAAGGCCTGCAGTAGGCTATGCACTGGACAAATGTGCATGACATTATTTCAATAAACTAAAAACATGGGAAATGTTAGAGGGCGTAATAGCCATGGATACACGACGGTCGACTGTCACGAGCGTCATGGATGAACTTCAACCTGGTGTTTGCACTTTCTCCATTTATGGCCCGTACATCTACACAAACGTTCATATTTCAAATATAAAGTGCTTATCCCATGGCCACGGATGTTACATGTATATACGGGCTCTCAAAAGTACCTGTATCATCCGTATTGTTCAATAAAAAGCATTTTAATCTGATCGGTGGCCATTTTCTCTATATGCTTTCAACTGAGTGACCCTATCGGTTGGTAGATGTATTGCACTCTAATACATTATGAGAAAATGGCCACTGATCGGATTAAAATGCTTTTCATTGAACAATACAGAATATACGGGTACTTTTGAGAGTCCTGTGCATAATTGTAATATCCGTGGCCATGGGGTAAGCACTTTATATTTGAAATCTGAACGTTTATATAGATGTACGGACCGTAAATGGAGAAAGTGCAAACACCAGGTTGAAGGTGACTGTAACAGGAGTTTTCATGTACCGCAGGGACTGCAGTAGCTAATAAATAGACGAACAAATGAATTAATATACTTTAACGTGCAGAATCCGAAACAGGCAGCTCTGTGATTCTGAATTTTGTTACGATTACGGTGATTAGTAGCCTATTATTGACATCACCTGGGCGAGTGAGTCGTGTAACTTTACCGAAGTTAAGCTGTATGTGTTCAACAACACAGCCATGAAGCCTTGCAGTTTAAGTGCAGATTTCAGCTTGGGAAAAGCAGCCTCCAGCGGGTTTGGGTACGTTGTTCATAGTCACCATTGCGTTATCGTGGTATGGTATTCCTAGTCCCAGACGCTGTTAAGAGAGAGAGAAAGAGCGAGCGAGCGAGTGAGAGAGAGAGAGAGAGAGAGAGAGAGAACTTGCAAAGCCGCTCACAGCGCGTCTCCGCATGATGTGACACAGACTGGTGTAAAGTAAATAAGTACATTTACTCAAGTACTGTACTTAAGTACAATTCTCAGTCACTGTTCGCCTCACTGTATATATAAATACTATATAAAAAATAACGGAGTAACGCACCATGCAGTAACGGTAACTGAGTTACTGAATTAAAAAAATAATGCGTTAGAGTACTAGTTACTGGGAAAAAAAACGGCGTTACAGTAACGTGTTACTTGTAACGCGTTAGTCCCAACACTGATTACAACTAGTTTGTATCTTGTGTTGCAGATTAAACTTCTTCATAGATTTCATAGATAGTTTCATAGACTTGTTGACAGATCTATCATCAGTGTTGTGTTGATAATGGTTTTGTTTGTTTGTTTGTTTGTTTACACATTATCTTTTATATTAATATGTTGGATTCATGTTCATGTGTTTTTTCAGACATTTAACCACTTAAACCCTAAAAACTTAGTGAACTTGTCCTTTGTCTCTGTACTTGATCTGCTCTTTTTCCCCTCTACAACAAACCTATAATAAATTTCAAATAACCCCCCCGAAAGGGATGCTGGGGTTCAAGTGGTTAATGTAAAAAAAAAAAACCTGAAAGCACAGTTCTTATCACACAAAGATTTTGCAGCCCCCCCCCTGTAGTAACACTGAGGACCCCCTAGGGGTCCCGGACCCTCTGTGAGTGACTTGTTGGGGTATGATCTATGACATAACTAGAAGAATATGTTTGAATCATGTTATACAATGTTTCTGCCCCAAACACTGTGCCTCAGCTTAATGGTCATGATGTCACTCATATCATGTATTCATCATTTCCTGTTTCCTGATGTGTTTCATTGACTGTAACGTTGACAGGTTTAATAAAGACCTAAAGATGAGTCAGTGTGTGGAGAGAGAGGAGGAGGGATCTGACAGACCAGAGTCTCTAACATCCAGCTGTGTGTCTATGAAGAGTGACCGGTCTAAAGGAAAACCTCCTGAACCTGGACCTTCACACACACAGTATGTGAATCCTCCACAATATACACTACAACACAACACTACACTACAACGTGACAATATACACACTATAACACTATACACAACATTATAACATGACAATGTCATCTCATAAGTGCAAATTATTCAAATGAAAACATTCTCTAGCTATCAATAAGTTATCATGAATGCAGGATGTGAATGAATTAACGCAGATTTAATACACAACTAAATTGATTCTTATTGTGACTGTTTGTCAGGATGAAAAGACCTGCCAAACCAACCACTGATGATAAAGACTGGAAATGTGGATGCTGTGGCTCCATGAACACTGCTGAGGATTTAAGATGCAGAGGCTTATTATGCAATGTGACGAAGATCATAGCCACAAGGTAACGTTGTCGCTCTGTCTGTTTTCTTTCTTTCTTTCTTTCTCAAATGATTAACCGTTGAACTTCAGTTGAACCTGGACCTGAAGACACAAAGGATCACTGATCTGTTACCTGTTACCCCTAGATACCCCCCTAGACTGCGGCAATGGGGCATAACATCAACTGATAGACACAAATCATTCATTCACATTTAAATACTTTATGATGATGATGATGGTTTTATGTCTTTATAAAAGATGTTTAAAGGTGATCAGAGATCAGTACATCAAACCTTTGATCTTTAAAATGTTGATTGATTTTATTTGTCAATATTTATATGTTTGCACAACAATTACTACTATTATTATTACCAGTAGTGGGAATAGTACTCAGATTTGTTTATTTTTTACTATAGTAGCAATATATTTATTCAAAATGTTACTTGAGTAAAGTACACATATTGATATATATCCACATATAGTACAATTGAAACAAATTATTAGTTGTAGATATGACATTTTAATCATTATTTATTTTTATTTATTTTTTATTATAATTATTTGTGTGTGGGAGGAGGTGGGGTCTAGTTTACAACCACATGACTAAACCATATTTCCACATGTACAGTTACAGATATATAATAGAATATTATGTCATAATATCATAATAATAATGTGTTCCTCATTGTTTCTCCCTCTTTCTATGTCTCATTGTATTTTCTATCGTTGTCTTTCTCTCAGCTGGGACTCCATCACAGCCCTCCCTCTCTCTGCAGTAGACATGATGAAGTCTTGGCATAAATACACTTGGCATAAATACATTTGGCATAAATACATCACACAGAGCCTCCGTGACCTCCATGTCCGCTTGCTGTGAGTGTTCATCACACAGAAAGCAGAACCAATACAATGTGTTCTCACCATCTTCTAGACCCCAGACCAGCTGAACTATTATCACTGATTATATGATGAGTTGAATCTGATGTCTGACTTTGTCTCTTTCATTCTCTGTGTGTTGGTGAGCAGTGTAAAGGACATGTCAACAGGAGACCCAGCTGAAAACATTAACCTGGTGACTGATGCTCAGAACATAGAGAGGAACATGTGTGAGTCAGCTAACAGCAAGGTAAGAACCTAATATTCTCTCCATGACATGTAGTTACATGTTCTAATGAATACATGAGCTACAATGCAGAGTGTAAGTCGAGCAGAAACCTCATATCTCCATGTTTAAAATTAATGAATTTATTTTTTCATACATTAATGCCCTATTTCATCATATAAGAGTGTCACTCAAAAGTAGGGAAAATAGCAGACATACAAGCTCACATGATGTGAAACGTTGTGAGCTTAGATCAGATTCATTAACAATTTAAACCCTATATACTTAAATGTAATGGGGTTAGGTCCCTCAGGGGTCTATTCTTGGTCCCTTACTTTTTCCCCTCTACACTAAATCTCTAAAACTAGCAGATCTACAAGCTCAGTGTGAGCTTGTAGATCTGCTATTTTCACAGAATAGGGAAGCTAGGGTTCAAAAGGGTATAGTCTACTTACATTAAACTGTTCACTTAAACCCAGTGATGGAAGAAGTACTCACATTTTTTACTTGTGTAAAAGTACAAAAGTATTGGCATAAAAATATACTTAAGTACTAAAAGTAAAAGTACTCATTATGCAAATGTACCGTTTCACAAGGTTCCAAATGTATACAATCCTTTGAAAATAGGAGATAGAGAATAGCAGATCTACAAGCTCACAACGCGTGGCTTGCATGGTGAGCTTATAGATCGGCTATTTTCAAATAGCCAAAGTATATAGGGCTGAAGTGGTTTGTGTTTGTTTTGTAATAATAATCTAAATCTTCAAAGTAACAGTAATGATCATTTTCAAATAATTGTAGTGGAGCAAAAGTACAATATTTACATCTGAGATGTAGTGGAGTAGAAGTAAAAGTATAGAACATTGGAAATACTCCAGTAAAGTAAAAAAAATACATCAAAATTGTGTATAAAGTACAGTACTTGAGTACATTTACTTTCCACCACTGCTTATACCTAGTGAGGCCCTGATCTATCCGGTCTTTTATTTTGGAAATACAGGAAGTAAAAGTTAATTCCAAACAATGTTACAGTGCCAATGACGTCGCTGACGTCATGAAAAAAATAAATGTTCAGAACCCAAGATATCATGATTTGAAGATTTGCTGCTCCATTCACTTCTTGTTTAACATCTTACTGAAAAAGGCTGTATCTCGCTTCCTAAGCACTTTTTTTTTACAATATATTTGTGGCCTTGGCACAGGGATGATAAAGCCAGAAATAAGTTTGGCACTGAATGAGTTAAGGAACAGTCTGTTAACATCTTGATGTAGTTTCGACTCTCATTGGCCGCGTTTCCCAAAGAGATTCGTAGAGATGCTGCGTAGAGATGCTGCGTAGAGATGCTGCGTAGAGATGCTGCGCAGGTCCTACGACGGTTCTTACGTGCGTCCACACAGGCTGCGCACTACCTTAGCAGGCACATAGATTTCAGGTCGTGCGTAGCCTACGCAGCTTGCGTAAGAGCCTCGTTACACAGCTTCAAAAAAACGTTTGAAAATAGCACATCTACAAGCTCACAACGCCTCACAAGCTTGTATATCTGCTATTTTAAAAAGATTTTATTACATATTAAATTTGGGAAATGGGACATTCTGCATACCCTTACTTTTTGTATTTTAAGTATATTTAATTTACTTGCATAATGGGGACACTTTAGTGTTTTATTTACCTTGCAGATGTCACCTCACCACTGTAATTTAATTCATAAATATATTATTCAAAAGTTGTATTTGGAGTGGACTGCTTCAGGACATCTGACAGTTGGCTCTGGTATTTTTATGATCCATTTCACTGTATATATTCGCAAAGGGTGTTTAAACTGCTGTGTAGCGTAGGATAGCACTACGTAGTTTACGTAGGCTTTACGTAGGCTTCGTCCAGGAGGTCTTTACGTGCATGTTGTCTCCCGAATGTAGTTTTAGCACACGTAACGCTGTGCACTTGAGAACCTACGACGATGGTGTCTCCCAAAGCCAGTTCAGATGGCACGTAGGGCACACACAGCTGCTACTAATGAAGATAGTGCGTAGCGGGGTTGCTACTGCGCCGCTGCGTGGAGGCTCTTACGCAGCTTCTAGCCTACGCACAAGCTGAAATTTGTTTGTCATTGTCTGTTGATGTGTGAAATACAGGATGAGTACTGTACACTGATGGATGAGAAGAGCTTTGAGCTTGGGGAGAAGAGTCGGAAGAGTAGGGGTAAGGTTGTAGCCACTGACTCACACACACACACACACACACACACACACACACACACACACACACACACACACACACACACACACACACACACACACACACACACACACACACACACACACACACACACACACACACACACACACACACACACTCACTCACTCACTCACTCACTCACTCACTCACTCACTCACTCACTCACTCTGTCCCTATAGGTCTTTCTCTCAGCTGGGACTCCATCACAGCCCTCCCTCTCTCTGCAGCAGACATGATGAAGTCTTGGCATAAAGACAACACACAGTACCTCCGTGACCTCCATGTCCGCTGGCTGTGAGTGTTCATCACACAGAAAGCAGAACCAATACAATGTGTTCTCACCATCTTCTAGACCCCAGACCAGCTGAACAATTATCACTTATTATATGATGAGTTGAATCTGATGTCTGACTTTGTCTCTTTCATTCTCTGTGTGTTGGTGAGCAGTGTAAGGAACATGTCAACAGGAGACCCAGCTGAGGACGTTATTAACCTGGTGACTGATGCTCAGAACATAGAGAGGAACATATATGAGTCAGCTAACAGCTGGGTAAGAATCTAATATTCTCTCCATGTCATTTATTTACATGTTCTAATGAATACATGAATTACAATGTAGCGTGTAAGTCAGGCAGAAACCTTATATCTCCATGTTTGAAATGATTGTATTTATTTTTTCATACATTAATGCTCTATTTCAGTGATGTCAAACTGGTGTTTCGCGGGCCAATTCTGGCCCGCAACGTCGTAAAATCTGTCCCGCGATGTGATTTTAGAAAACGTCATTTATTACTACCTTTTAATGGAAAAAAAACGAGAGAGAGAAAAAAAAGACACAAAAAAAACGGCTGCCAGGAGCAATTCTTATGCACTGAGTCAGGGTCTGAATACTGGACAAACTTGTTCTGTGAGAACAATGACCAAGCCGTGAAGCCACGGCCAAGGTCATTAACATACAGAGGACCATCACCATTCAACTCTACCTGTACTGGAGAGAGCGCTTTTTCAACAGCATCACAAATCCGGTAAAACACTGTTGTATGGAGAAGTATATCAGTTGCGTCTCTCATCTGGAGGAGTAGAGAGAGTGGCTGCATTCCTCTCCGCACCCGCCCCCCCCCCCCCCCTCACCTCCCCCCTCACACAGCATCGTCAACTGAAGAAGTGAGAAAGAAATAGCCTTCCCTGCGAACTTTGTGTTGCTGTTCTCATCTTGAAAAGTAGAATCCACTTGTCAGAGGGTGTGTGTGTGTGTGTGTGTGTGTGTGTGTGTGTGTGTGTGTGTGTGTGTGTGTGTGTGTGTGTGTGTGTGTGTGTGTGTGTGTGTGTGTATCTGGCACGTACCGTCATTGGGGCCAATGGCCCGGTCTGTAAACCCAGCTTGCCCCTGTGTAGGGGCAAGATCCGCCAGGGGGATAAAAATCAACATTAGCAGCCCCTCACCCTATTCTGTTGTAGCCGACCACAGAAAGTCGCCTTTGTTTTCAAATGGGACGGGGTAAGGTTCGGCCGAAGTGTTAGTGAGTGGCTATTAGAAAACCAGTTTAGCCGTTAAACCAGTTTCCTGCCAGGTACACAGTATAAAGAGGGGCCCGAAATAGCTTCACATTTCATTATTGTTGTGAGTAGCAAAAAGGAAACCTCGGCCGTCCTTCTCTCCATTGCGCAGAGACGGCCACCTCTCTCCATTCAGAAATGGAATAGAGGAAGAACCGTCGTCCTGAAACACCCTCGCCCAGTGTGGGGGCAGTGTGTTTTGGGACGAGCGTTCCGTTTTCCACCCGGAATGGCTCCGTAATTCTCAATAGACTTATCAGCCGTTGTTGGCCAAGAATTTTATATACTGTAGTTATAGCAGTGACTGAGATAGTGGAGTAGAAGTAAAAGTACTGGAAATTGAAAATACTCTGGTAAAGTAATAATAACTCAAATCTTTACTGAAGTACAGTACTTGAGTAAATATAATTAGTTACTTTACACCACTGTTGTTCTATAAATCTAATTATTTTGCTGGAAAAATTCTGGCACTGTAGTGAAAACGTGGCTTAAAACATGGTAATCATTACCTAACCACTCACACACATTACCAGGTATTGTTTAATTTCAAATGGAATTATTCTACTTAAAATGGTTTATTGGGGCTCCTTACAAATTGCATTGTTTGTTTTTAATGTCAATAATTAAAGTAGCTATTCTTCTTAATACATAAAAAAAAGTGATCTACGTAGTTAGTGGCAGTGTCTGAGACAACAGATGCTGACTGAATGCGTGTGAGCGCGCATGCACGTCCGCAACTGGTCTCGGCCCGCATCAAGTCACCATTTGACCAATTCGGCCCGACCCCAAAATGAGTTTGACACCCCTGCTCTATTTCATCATACAAGAGTGTCACTCAAAAGTAGGGAAAATAGCAGACACATGATGTGAAATGTTGTGAGCTTGTAGATCAAATTGATTATATACTTAAATCGAATGGGGTTAGGTCCCTCAGGGGTCTATTCTTGGTCCCTTACTTTTTCCCCTCTACACTAAATCTCTTCACTAATACTAGCAGATCTACAAGCTCAGTGTGAGCTTGTAGATCTGCTATTTTCACAGAATATGGAAGCTATTAAGTTATATCTACTTACATTAAACTGTTCACGATGGAAGAAGTACTCAGATGTTTTACTTGAGTAAAAGTACAAAAGTATTGGCATAAAAATATACTTAAGTACTAAAAGTAAAAGTACTCATTATGCAAATGTCCCGTTTCACAAGGTTCCAAATGTATAAAATCCTTTGAAAATAGCAGATCTACAAGCTCACAACGCGTGCCTTTGCGATGCATGGTGAGCTTGTAGATCTGCTATTTTCAAATAGCCAAAGTATATAGGGCTGAAGTGATTTGTGTTTGTTTTGTAATAATAATCTAAATCTTCAAAGTAACAGTAATTAACTTTTTCAAATAATTGTAGTGGAGTAAAAGTACAATATTTACATCTGAGATGTAGTGGAGTAGAAGTAAAAGCATAGAACATTGGAAATACTCCAGTAAAGGAAAACAAATACATCAAAATGGTACTTAAGTACAATACTTGAGTAAATTGACTTTCCACCACTGCTTATACCTATAGTGAGCCCCTGATCTATCTGGTCTTTTATTTTGAAAATAAAGGAAGTAAAAGTTAATTCCAAACAATGTTAAGGATCAGTCTGTTATTATCTTGATGTAGTCTTTGACTCTCATTGTCTGTTGATGTGTGAAATACAGGATGAATACTGGAGACTGATCAATGAGAAGGGCTCTGAGCTGAGGATCCTTATCCTTATCCTGATGAGTAGGGGTAAAGTTCAAGCCTCTGACACAACACACACACACACACACGCACGCACGCACACGCACACACACACACACACACACACACACACACACACACACACACACACACACACACACACACACACACACACACACACACACACACACACACACTCACTCACTCACTCACTCACTCACTCACTCACTCACTCACTCTGTCCATAGGTCTCTCTCTCACTCCCTCTTCCCCCTCTCTCTCTCTCTCTCTCTCTCTCTTTGTTGTTGACTGGGTTCCCCCAGGGGTCTGTACTTGGTCCCCTCCTTTTCCCCTTCTACTTAAAATGTCGTAGCTGATCTTCAGGCTCACAACGTGATGCGTTGTGAGCTTGTACATCAGCTATTTTAGCCAGATGTTCTTGTTCACCCAACTAACATGTTCACACTGTGTCCATTTAACTCTTACTTCATACTGGAGGGGGAGGGGCCACATCCAAGTATGATGTAAGAACAAAATGGCCGCTGTGTGAATATGGTTCATTGAGTTTACAGTGATATTTATGTACAGTCATAAAACAATGTATACCTCATATCTTCTATAGGGAGACCGGGGACAAAAGTAATACACTCAATAATTCAAATTAGAAAAAAGCTAGAGGGGTGAGACTTCTTGTGCACATGCTCAGTAGGGTCCCCTCTCTGCCTATGAAAGGATAGAATGATCATTTCATCTCAGCAGAAGTTTTCAACAAAAAACTGATTTTGAGGTGTAAAAGTAAATTAGCAAATTTTTGAGTGTACGGTATTTTCCTTCTGCTGTCTAAAGACAAGATGTCAGCTAATTTAAACTTAGATGAATTGTATCTCTATGTTATTGGTCTCAAATTAACATCAGCAGCCTATGGTAGTATAGGTATTTTTAGCTAGAATATGTGATTTTATCATGGTTGCCCCATCGGGGGCAATTGTAACACAGTGACCGGGGTCAATTGTAACAATGTGTTTTCAATGCAAGCAGATTTTTTGTCTGGGATTACATACTTATACGTTATAAGATGAACATATTTCACTAAATGTCACTACATTTCAAAGTAAAAATACATTTAAATAAAAAATAGACATACGTTTGAAAAAACAAAATGAAAAATAAAATAATTTGAATAAAAATACAAAATAATTGTTATTATGTATATAAAACATTTGTATGTAAAAGTGTTTAATTATAAAAAATACATATTATTTAGTGATGTGCTTTTATTTGAGATAAAGGGTGTTTATATATACAGTGTTACAATTGCCCCCAACCACTGTTAGGGCACATATATATGTTTCTTAAGATGACTAGGATATTTCAAGTACTCTGTGAATCATGAAGGCAAATACACAAAAAGTGTTACTTTTGTTCCAGGTCTCCCCTACTCATCATGTGTAATGAATGTTTGTTTGTTGTTCTTCTGTAGAGATGGAACAGTCTGGTCAGATGGAGATGAAGTCCAAGGATCAGAGATCATTACCTTCTGTTCCTCTTGGTGCTCCAATGAACCAGGTCAGTTTTACTAAAGTTAGAAACTGTATTAAAGGTAAACATGTCATGGAGTGAGAACTATTTTAATTAAAGGATCTACACCATGAATTTTTTTTTTTTTTTTTATATTTAATATCATATGGTGTATGTCCCTCAAACCTTTTTCAAAAGGTTTGAGCCTAAATCATCACTCAGATATACTCATCCCAAGTCAATTGTCCCTGGCTTATACAGCACTTTCAGCTGCAATACCAAAACGTCCTTTTGGGCAGGGGGGGGCTACTGAGCAATTCTGTCTGGCCAGCATCAATGCAATGGCAATGCAAGTGATGTCACTTGCATTGCCATTCTGAAATGGCCTGTTCAGACACACCCATTCTGAAAATCTCTGAAATGAGAAAGAATGACTGAATGTTAAAAAAATATATTTTTTGGGGTACAAGAGACACTGGGGAGCCCAAAAAATACCCCCCCCCCAAAAAAAAATGAAATTCATGGTGTGGCCCCTTTAAGTCTTTATGCGTTTAAAATCCAAGGCATTAATCAAATAACCTGGAGCCTGTTTCACATAACCTAGATCAGCGGTTTTCAACCAGTGGTCCGGGGACCTCCAGTGGTCCTTTAGGGGGTTCCAGGTGGTCCCCAGCTAAATGATGGAGAGTTGGTAACCAAATGGACCCTTATAGATCTGTAACTCTTGAGAGCGTAACATGAAACCAAATGGACCCTTAAGGGTCCATTTGGTTTCATTTTACGCTCTCAAGAGTTACATTATTGTTAAACATATATGAATGCATCACTTAATTTCCAAGAATTCTACACAATTAGATAATGTAGAAGAATTCTAGGCTCACCTAGAATGTTCTATTTGAACCCTCTGAAAGGACCTTATAGTGTGATATTACATTTCATCCTCCAACATACAACACAGATTGTGAGCCCTGTTCACCTCCTTTGTAAATGTAAGGCATTTTATTTGTAAAGCACGTTTCAACAACAAGGCAATTCAATTAGCTTTACACAGAACATCAACGAAACACAATTACAACAATATACTGTAGCTGCAAGCAGCAATAATACAGGGCCAGCGATTGCAGAGAGAAGAGAGAAAGAAGCAATGATAAGTAATATGCACAATAAGCCATAGAAACATAGAAGACTGAACTTGAGAGAAAGAAAACCATGCAATTAACAAATGAGCATTTTAAACCCTCACTAACCTTAACTTCAGTAAAACTATGCCTCCCCCTAACCTCAAGAAATACTATGCGTAAGCCTAAGAATGACAAATCACGATCACCGCAACACATTGTCGGGGACAGGGATCGAACCAGTGACCTCCGGACTCATAGGCCGCCTTTCTTCTCATTGAGCTAGATATATGGCCCCCCTGACAGTGTCTGTTGACATCTATAAGTCTTTCCGTCCCTGATGGACCAAGCCTCTGTTTTGCTAACTACTCTAGATCACTGGTTCACAAACCATTTACCAATAGAGAAATTGTATGTCTCCTCGGAACCAAAACTTCCGAAAGTAGCTGATCTACAAGCTCACAAAACGTTGCTACCTGAAAAGTTGTGTAGATTGGCTATTTTCACAATGAAGTATGTCATACATTGAAAAACTACTCTCAAATAAGCATTTCATGTTATCTTTATCAATTGCACATGAATTCATTGATACAGTCATGTTGTTAGCATTGCACTTTAAATGAAGTCTGCATGAAGTGAGCCTTGAACCGGCGACCTTGCGGTTGTCAGGCAGACGCTTAAGCGAGAAAACATTGGACCGACAGACTTAGGCCGGTGAAAAAGCAGCTCACACAGATGATACAGTTTCACGCAAATAGCTGAAAAATCCTGGGTTTAAGTGTTTTTCAACCTGCTCAAAATTGCGGACAATCTAAGGGCGGAGCTTACTGGTCAAAGCGATATAGTCTAGATGGAAAGGGGGGTCCACGCGCATAGGGTGGATTTTTTGACGCCACCTGTTTTTTCGTAATCCTTGAAGGGTGTATTTTAAGATTCTGCCAGGTAACAGGCTGAAAAAATGTCCCATGGGGTTCATTTTTTACCCTTTCTTACACAACTCCTACCCAAACTCGAAAATGTAAAAAAAGACAAAACAGCATAGCTATTCAAATAAACAACCTACAGGGACAAATTAACACATGTTTCCATACAATTAGGACCAAAGGAATTCATTAAAACATTTTTTATTAAGATTCAAGCACAGGGTTTTTTTTCTTAATCCTTGAAGGGTGTATTTTAAGATTATGCCAGTAGTAGAGGCCCTAGGAGGGGTCCACGCGCGACTGTTTATTTTTAATTTTTTCTAGTTTTTATTTTTGGCATCCATAGGACCTCTAATATAGGGATTTTGATGATCCCAAGAAAAAAAGTGGTCCAAAGTGTGTTTTTTTCAATGTTTTATTACCCCTATGAGACCTGCGGGATGGCTGGCTGGAACGCCGGCGAGACTGTCTTTCGGACACTATGGAACGCTCAAATGTAGACGCAGCCCAAAGATAGAGATACCATTTGATTCCAGACAACCTCAGGTTTCCTATGAGACCAACCTTGTCATGCTACCTTGTCGGGAAGGGGGCTAAACACCTAATGATTCAAAGTTAAGACAACATTTTGGCAAGAAAAAAACGGCCATCACCATTTTCCAAATGGTCCCTTGAGCTGTCACCTCAATATATGTGAATATATTGTACAAACATGTCAAATTTATGCCAATCTCATGCAGTTTTAGGCAAGAACCATGCAGTTTTTTGCATGCAGTACAAATATGTAATTTCCGCCTATTGTAAAAAGGAGACCACTTTACTGTATCTATAGCTGTATGAGACCACTGTACTGTATCTATAGCTGTATGAGACCACTGTACTGTATCTATAGCTGTATGAGACCACTGTACTGTATCTATAGCTGTATGAGACCACTGTACTGTATCTATAGCTGTATGAGACCACTGTACTGTATCTATAGACCACTGTACTGCATCTACACCACCGTACTGTATCTATTGCTATATGAGACCACTGCACTGTATCTAGAGACCACTGTACTGCATCTCTTGCTATATGAGACCACTGTACTGCATCTATAGCTGTATGAGAGCACGTACTGCATCTAGACCACTGTACTGCATCTATAGTTGTATGAGGCCACTGTATTGCATCTAAACCACTGTACTGAATCTATAAACCACTGTACTGCATCTATAGACCATTGTACTGCATCTAAAGATAATTTAGTGCATCTGTAGACCACTGTGGTGCATCTGTAGACCACTGTGGTGCATCTGTACACCCCTATACTGCATCTGTAGACCCCTTACTGCATCTGTAGACCCCTATACTGCTTCTATAGACCCCTATACTGCTTCTGTAGACCCCTATACTGCATCTGTAGACCACTGTAGTGCATCTGTAGACCACTCTAGTGCATCTGTAGACCACTCTAGTGCATCTGCAGACCACTCTAGTGCATATGTAGACCACTCTAGTGCATCTGTAGACCACTCTAGTGCATCTGTAGACCACTCTAGTGCATCTGTAGACCACTCTAGTGCATCTGCAGACCACTCTAGTGCATCTGTAGACCACTCTAGTGCATCTTCAGACCACTCTAGTGCATCTGTAGACCACTCTAGTGCATCTGCAGACCACTCTAGTGCATCTTCAGACCACTTTAGTGCATCTGTAGACCACTCTAGTGCATCTTCAGACCACTCTAGTGCATCTGTAGACCACTCTAGTGCATCTGCAGACCACTCTAGTGCACCTGTAGACCACTCTAGTGCATCTTCAGACCACTCTAGTGCATCTGTAGACCACTCTAGTGCATCTGTAGACCACTCTAGTGCATCTGCAGACCACTTTAGTGCCTCTGCAGACCACTCTAGTGCATCTGTAGACCACTCTAGTTTATCTGCAGACCACTCTAGTGCATCTGCAGACCACTCTAGTGCATCTGCAGACCACTCTAGTGCATCTGCAGACCACTGTAGTGCATATGTAGACCACTGTACTGCATCTGTAGACCACTCTAGTGCATCTGTAGACCACTCTAGTGCATCTGTAGACCACTCTAGTGCATCTGCAGACCACTCTAGTGCATCTGTAGACCACTCTAGTGCATCTGCAGACCACTCTAGTGCATCTTCAGACCACTCTAGTGCATCTGTAGACCACTCTAGTGCATCTTCAGACCACTCTAGTGCATCTGTAGACCACTCTAGTGCATCTGTAGACCACTCTAGTGCCTCTGCAGACCACTCTAGTGCATCTGCAGACCACTTTAGTGCATCTGCAGATCACTCTAGTGCATATGTAGACCACTGTACTGCATCTGTAGACCACTCTAGTGCGTCTGTAGACCACTGTAGTGCATCTGTAGACCACTGTAGTGCATCTGTAGACCACTGTAGTGCATCTCTAGACCACTGTAGTGCATCTGTAGACCACTCTAGTGCATCTGTAGACCACTGTAGTGCATCTGTAGACCACTGTAGTACATCTCTAGACCACTGTATTGCATCTGTAGACCACTCTAGTGCATCTGTAGACCACTGTAGTGCATCTCTAGACCACTGTAGTGCATCTGTAGACCACTCTAGTGCATCTGTAGACCACTCTAGTGCATCTGTAGACCACTGTAGTGCATATGTAGACCACTGTAGTGCATCTGTAGACCACTATACTGCATCTACCGAGCCTTCGTGGCGACCCCACTGGGGGCAAAATGTGAATAGCTTGCCCCTACTCATCGGAGCTGCCCAGTCAATTGATATTGTTCAATCTTTATCAAAGACTAATTCATTCTGCCTGGTTTTCAGCGACAGCTGAGCCTGGCAGCCCATGTTTTTCCTTTACTGGTGCAAATGTTTTGTTAGTGTTTCTATTTCATTGGTATTTTATGCTAATGTATATTTATATTGCATTGTTATGTTTTGTTTTAACCTGCACAGCACTGGTCATGTTAAATTTGCTTTATAAATACATTTTAAGTTGTGTTGAGTTGAGATGCAGTATAGTTGTCTATAGATACAGTACAGTGGTCAATGTATGTGGTCTATAGATGCAGTACAATGGTCTATATATGCAGTACAGTCGTTTATAGATTCAGTACAGTGGGATATAAATGCATCACAGTGGTCTAGATGCAGTACGTGCTCGCAAGAGATGCAGTACAGTGGTCTCTAGATACAGTAGTGGTCTCATATAGCAATAGATACAGTACGGTGGTGTAGACGCAGTACAGTGGTCTATAGATACAATACAGTGGTGTCATACAGCTATAGATACAGTACAGTGGTCTCATACAGCTATAGATACAGTAAAGTGGTCTCCTTTTTACAATAAGCGGAAATTACATATTTGTACTGCATGCAAAAAACTGCATGGTTCTTGCCCAAAACTCCATGAGATTGGCATAAATTTGACATGTCTGTACAGGGGAGGCTTGTAGGTATCCATGTAACCCATTTCTATTCACATATATTGAGGTGACAGCTCAAGGGACCATTTGGAAAATGGTGATGGCCGTTTTTTCCTTGCCAAAATGTTGTCTTAACTTTGAATCATTAGGTATTTAGCCCCCTTCCCGACAAGGTTAGCCTCGCGTGGCCAGACAATATCACACGACACACTGCGTGGATATTAGTCTGGTCCCTATCAACGATAGATTTTTTTCCAAGGGGTGGTTACAAAAAGATCCAAACGGACTCTATTGGTTAGACCTAAACCAATCAGAGCAGTGCTTCCTTTTACGAACGAATCAGAGCAGTGCTTCCTTGTACGTCATTGCTCCAAATAAGGTGATAAGCCCGCCCATATTTGGATACTGGGCCCTGATTGGTCCCTCACGACTTCGGAGGGAGAGAAATGAAATTTCTATTGAGGGGGGCCAGACCTAATCTGCCGAGGGCTAAAGTGCAATGCAATTTTGCAAAGGCAGATTCGTCTGGAACCAGGCTACGACAAGGTAGCATGACAAGGTTGGTCTCATAGGAAACCTGAGGTTGTCTGGAATCAAATGGTATCTCTATCTTTGGGCTGCGTCTAAATTTGAGCGTTCCATAGTGTCCGAAAGACAGTCTTGCCGGCGTTCCAGCCAGCCATCCCGCAGGTCTCATAGGGGTAATAAAACATTGAAAAAAACACACTTTGGACCACTTTTTTTCTTGGGATCATCAAAATCCCTATATTAGAGGTCCTATGGATGCCAAAAATCAAAACTAGAAAAAATATAAAATAAACAGTCGCGCGTGGACCCCTCCTAGGGCCTCTACTACTGGCATAATCTTAAAATACACCCTTCAAGGATTAAGAAAAAACAGTTGTCAAGGAAAAATCCATCTAAGAATTTAGTAAGAAAGAGAAGTAATAGATGTGATACGACCATTTCAGCTATTTTTGTGCAGTTTTTGCCCCGAAACAGAGTCAAGATGTGCTTGAATCTTAATAACATTTGTTATGAATTCCTTGGGTCCTAATTGTATGGAAACAAGTGTTAATTTTTCCCTGTAGGTTGTTTATTTGAATAGCTATGCTGTTTTGTCTTTTTTTACATTTTCGAATTTGGGTAGGAGTTGTGTAAGAAAGGGTAAAAAATGAACCGCATGGGACATTTTTTCAGCCTGTTACCTGGCAGAATCTTAAAATGCACCCTTCCAAGGATTACGAAAAAACAGGTGGCGTCAAAAAATCCACCATATGCGCGTGGACCCGCCTTTCCATCTAGACTAATAGATGTGTTCCTCATGAGTCAAGGCACAAGTGTAAGCAAGTTTCACGACTTTCGGCCAAACGAGGCATGACTTTTGCCTGTTTAAAGTTTGCATTTAAAAAAAATTGCTATAGCGCCCCCCTTTGGCCAATTGGAGTGAGATTGGTTTCAGTGATATTTGGAATGACCCTCTTCTACATTACTGCAACGTTTCAAAGAAATGTGAGTCTGCATATGTGTGTTAGGGGCAGATGAAAATTTTTCATATCTCCTCCTGGGATTTTTGAGTAATCTGCACGAAACTCTTTACACATGAACTTTGGACCTCTGGCGACAAAACGTCAGTAGCGGATTTTCCATAAGTGAAAAGCCAATGTATGTTTTTCATATAATTCAAAATGGTGGGAGATCTAAAGGTCAGAGGTCAAAAGTCAGACCACGAAAGTTGTCGGGCTTGAAGAGCCGCATGTGTGTATTGAAGTTTCATGGCTTTAGGTCAAACAGGGCATGAGTTGTACCTGTTCAAAGTTGGCATTTTCAATTGAGTGCTATAGCGCCACCTTTTGATGAAAGATTGTGAGAATTATATAGAGAGAATGGTTTGATTGAACATCTCAACCTATTGCCATTAACAGGATTTGAACTCTCAACCTTCGGACTAATAGGCTGCAACACTACCTATGGTGCTATAGCTTTGTCCAGGCTGATGTTGTCTGTTGAAGATCATAAACTCTTGCCTTCTGTCATGAACCAAGCCCCTGTTTCACTAACACTAAGATCACTCGTTCACAAACCATTTACCAATGAAGATATTGCATTGAAATTGTATCTCCTCAGAACCAAAACTAGTGAAAGTAGCCGATCTACAAGCTCACAAAACATGAAAAGTTGTGAGATTGTAGATCAGCTATTTTCACAATGAAGTATGTTATACATTGAAAAAACATACTCTCGTTGCTATCTGAAAAGTTGTGAGATGGTAGAGATCACACAGATGATACAGTTTCACGCAAATAGCTGAAAAATCCTGGGTTTAAGTGTTTTTCAAACTGCTCAAAATTGCGGACAATCTAAAGGCGGAGCTTACTGGTCAAAGTGATAGATGTGTTCCTCATGAGTCAAGGCACAAGTGTAGGCAAGTTTCACGACTTTCGGCCAAATGAGGCATGCGTTATGCCTGTTTAATGTTTGTTTAAAAATTTATAACAAACATGCACATTAACTATGCATGTTACAAACCAGACATCATAGGTTTAATTATTAAAGGGATAGTTCACCCAAAAAGATTTTTTTCCTATGTATTAGTCACCCCATGGAGACTTGAATTCATGGATTTTTTTTTGTTTTTATCGCATTCCTAAGACAATAATTTGATGGTAGGAGACACAAAGAGTCTCCTTTGTCTCCTACCGGAACCGCTACCTACCGGTCCGCTGGTCATCAAATGATCAAATTATTAAAAAATATCCATGAATTCAAGTCTCAATGGGGTGACTAATCAATATGGAAAAAAAAACATTTTGGTGAACTATTCCTTTAACCCAGTGGTTAAACTCCTGTGCACCTCAGCTGTACTGTACAATTTCTTACTTTTTGCTTTTGATTATATCGACAAACGCGTTGGTGTCAGGTGTGTTTATGTCAACGGACACCAAAGTATTTATTTGTGTTTGGTTTGGTGCTTGAGCAGTGCTGTGCACTTTGTTGTGACAGTGACCTCTCTCTCTCACCTGTAGCAACAGAATCAACAGAACATGGTCCATGTCCGCAGAATGCAGGACATGTGGTCACCCTCCCTTGCAACCAACCAGACCAAGTTTGTTGTCATGCATACTCTCACTAATGGGGCAAAAACAACAAAAAGTACTCATTTGACACATTTCAATGTGGTCCTGAAAAATAGATACAATAAATTGTCCGATAAATTACACATCACATTAAATGCATCACTAGCCTGTTTTTTCCATAAAAGTATTCTCACACTGTTTTAAAAGGAAACTTTAGATTGAGACTGCCTGACACACAGACAAGGCAAGTCATAATATGTGAACATTCAGCAAAATAGGTGAACATTTGACAAAAAATCCCTTATGGGTATGGGAGCGATAATGAAACATCTCTATCTCATTGTTCCACATTCTCAAAATGTGGGGTGTATAATTTGATGGCCCATTTCACAAGTTTTCAAATGAAACATAAAAAAAAATGTATACAAATCTTTTGAAAATAGCAGATCTACAAGCTCATTGTGAGCTTGTAGATATGTGAGCTATTTTCAAATGGCCGAAATGTATATAAGGCTGAAGTGGTTAATCTATGTTTTGTAATAATAATCAAAATCTACAGTAACTAGTAACTAAAGTTTTCAAATAATTGTAGTGGAGTAAAAGTACAATATGTGCCTCTGACATGTAGTGGAGTAGAAGTAAAAGTATTACATTGGAAATACTCCAGTAAAGTAAAAAATACCTCAAAATTGTACTACAGTACTTGAGTAAATTTACTTTACACGGTGAAACCTCAAGCGTCCTCAACTTCAATTAGAAGCAGCTTGAAGGTACAATTAACAATGTTAGTTTTGAAGGTGCAATGAAAGTTGTTTTGAAAATGTTTTTGAAGGTGCAGTTAAAAACAAAGTGGTCAAATAAAATGTGCATTTGGCAATGCCATTAAATTGTTGATTGTTTACTTATTATATTTACATCCATGAATTTTGTACTATATCCAGTATCCAGGTATTAATCTTTCACACAGAATGTTTGGGTAAATAAATAGTTACTATTTCGATTTTAAATCATTAAATCGTATCGTATCGTTCTAAATGAACCTGTATCGTTCATGTATCGTATCGACAACCAAGTATCGTGATACGTATCGAATCGTTGTTAAAACGTATCGTTACACCCCAGTAAACATGTCATGGAATGATAACTATTTTAATTAAGTCTTTATGCGTTTAAAATTCAAGGCATTAATCAAATAACCCGGAGCCTGTTTCACATAACCTAGATCAGTGGTTTTCAACCAGTGGTCTGGGAACCACCAGTGGTCCTTGAGGGGGTTCCAGGTGGTCCCCTAAATGATGAAGAGTTGGTAACCAAATGGACCCTTATAGATCTTTAACTCTTGAGAGTGTAAAATGAAACTAAATTCCTCCAACATACAACACAGATGTGTGAGCCATGCCCACCTTCCTTTGTAAATGTAAACTAATAGTTAGTGAACCTCTCTCTCTCTCTCTCTCTCTCTCTCTCTGTGTGAAGAGGGAGGTAAAGAAGCAGGAGGAGGAGGAAGGGGAAGTGGGAGGAGAGAGGAAGATGGTCAAGAGTCAACCTGATGTGGAGATGGAAGTGAAACCAGAGGTGAGATAGTCATCAAGCAAAGGAAACATAATTATGCAATTACAAAATGACATTAGGATAAAACAAAGAAGTAAAACATGTATAGATAAAGTTACAGCGCAGAGGAGAACAGAAAAGAGAGAATAAAGTAATAATA